>NC_056587.1:551324-898798 GCF_018340385.1 Cyprinus carpio | reverse complement strand
ATTAATCACGATTAATCACATCCAAAATAAAAGTTTTGTTTACATAATATATGTGTGTATACTGTGTATATTTATTATATTTATATAAATACACACACATGCATGCATATTTAAGAAAAATGTGTTATGTTTATATATTAAATATATTTATCTATAATATAAAATATAATAATATGAATATATAAATGTATATACATGTAAATATTTTCTAAATATATAATTTATGTGTGTGTATTTATATATACATAATAAATATACCCTGTACACATACATATATTATGTAAACAAAACTTTTATTTTGGATGTGATTAATCGTGATTAATCATTTAACAGCCCTAATATATATATATATATATATATATATATATATATATATATATATATATATATATATATATATATATATATATACAGTACAGGTCAAAAGTTTGGAAACATTACTATTTTTAATGTTTTTGAAAGAAGTCTCTTCTGCTCATCAAGCCTGCATTTATTTGATCAAAAAATACAGAAAAAAAAAACAGTAATATTGTAAAATATTATTACAACTTAAAATAATAGTTTTCTATTTGAATATACTTTAAAAAAATAATTTATTCCTGTGATGCAAAGCTGAATTTTCAGCATCATTACTCCAGCCTTCAGTGTCACATGTAAACATCCAGTCTATCACATGATCATTTAGAAATCATTCTAATATTCTGATTTATTATGAGTGTTGGAAACAGTTCTGCTGTCGAATATATTTGATGAATAAAAGGTTAAAAAGAACTGCATTTATTCAAAAAAAAAAAAAAAATTCTAATAATATATATTCTAATAATATATTTTCTTTACTATCACTTTTTTATCAATTTAACAAAACCATTCACAAAAAAAGTATATATTTAATAAAAAAAAATAAAGTATGTACCCTATAAACCACACACCATAATATTATATAGTTAATACAAAACATTTATATTTTAAAAACACAGCTTCTTTTTTTTTTTTTTTTTTTATTACTTTTTATTCATCAAAGTATCCTAAAAAAGTATCACATGTTCTGAAAAAATATTAAGCAGCAGAACTGTTTCCAACTTTGATAATGAATCATGATATTAGAATGATTTCTAAAGGATCATGTGATAATGATCCTAAAAATTCAGCTTTGCATCACAGAAATAAATGATCATTTAAAGTATAATAAATTTAAAAACAATTATTTTAAATTGTGATAATATATCACAGTATTACATTTTTTTTCTGTATTTTTGATCAAATAAATGCAGGCTTGATGAGCAGAAGAAACTTCTTTCAAAAACATTAAAAATAGTAATGTTTCCAAACTTTTGACCTGTACTGTATATATATTAAAACATACATTTTATTTCAGCTTGAACTTATTTTTAGTTTAAGTTGATGTACTAAAATAACAAAATAAAATTAAAATATAAATTAAAAAATATAGAAAATTAAATAAATGAATAATATTTTATTTCAGCAAGTGACCAAGGCAACCTTTCTGATGTTTGTTTAGTTTATAAGTACTAAAATAACTAAAACTAATTAATAAAATTATACTGTATGTGACCCTGGACCACAAAACCAGTCTTAAGTGTCAAAATTTCAAAATTGAGATGTATACAACATCTGAAAGCTGAATAAATAAGCTTTCCATTGATGTTTGTTATGATGGGGCAATATTTGGCTGAGATACAACTATTTGAAAATCTGGAATCTGAGCATGGAAAAAATCTAAATATTGAGAAAATCACCTTTAAAGTTGTCCAAATGAAGTTCTTAACAATGCATATTACTAATCAAAAATTAAGTTTTGATATATTTACGGTAGGAAATTTACAGAATATCTTCTTGGAACATAATTCTTACTTAATATCCTAATGATTTTTAGCATAAAAGAAAAATCTATAATTTTGACCCATACAATGTATTTTTGGCTATTGCTACAAATACAGTAGTCAACATTTGAAGTGGATCAAAACCTTTCATCAAAGTTGTCCTAAAACCTAAAATCAAAATGTGTTCTTGTCTCAGGACAACTTTGATAAACTTTTTTTAAACCTCTTCAAATGTTGATTACTCTATACCCCGGCGACTAACAACTGGTTTTGTGATCCAGGAACACAAATAAAAAAAATAACAAAAAAAAAAAAACAAAAAAAACTACAAATAACAAAAACATGCAACAAAATTACTAAAACTTTAACTAAAATTAAAGTGAAAACATTAAAAAAAAAAATAAAAATATAACAAAAAAAATAAAAAAAAACAAAAATAGTATATCAATGATACTAAAATAGCACCGGTGCACAGTAAGTTCATTATATCAAATTATTAATTTATGTTAGTACATAGTACACTTGAAATAAAGTGGCTTCATTGTAACTTACATTTAAGATTTTTTTCCTCATGCGCAGATGCTCATCTCTTCTAATAGAGTCCCATTGACATGAGAGGAAGCATGTCACACACACAAAAGTGTATCTGTTGGTTGTGTGTTGTTTGGCAGCATGTGAACATGGTGTTCTTCCTCAGATCCTGCAGGCGCTGGGAAAGTCTTACCACCCAGGCTGCTTCCGCTGCGCCATCTGTAATGAGAGTCTGGATGGAGTGCCTTTCACTGTGGACACAGAGAACAAGATCTACTGCGTGAAGGACTATCACAGGTGAGTTTGTGTGGAGCTGCAGGCCCACAGCCAATCACAATTCTTGATTATATGATTATATGTGTTTATTCATTGAATGTTTGATCAGACCTCTTTTTATGTCCAGAAGACTTTTAAGGTCATAAGACTACACTGGCTGTGACGTGTGTTTGTTTTTATGTGCAGACCACAAGCATAACTCTACAAAAAAAGTGTTTTCCTGGTATTATTTTTGCCGTACATTGTCTTTTTGTACAAATGGTTTATTTTGCTGTCACTGGAGTTTTTGGTCTGGCCTTGTGTGTTTTCAATCGTCTAAACTGCCCTCAAATTAGAATTTATGTGAATTTTAACCTTCACTTTCAGATATCATCATATTTTTGTAAAAACTTTAAAAGTGAACACAATAAACTACTCAGTCAGGCAAGAGTCAACTGTGTACTGAAGGTGGAAAAAGTAACTGAATGATTGAACTTTGCTCTCAGGACAAGAGCAAATAGTTAATATCTGTTGTTACTGTATATCAAGGGTTTCTTTGTAGCAAAGACTTTACTTCTTTTGTGCCTATTGAAGTTGACTTTCCTAATAAATCTACCCTGGCAAATACTGATTCAAGTATAAAGTGTGACAGCTAGCCCAGCTACTCCCCTATTTATGAAGTTTATGAAATGATGGCATTTCCTTATTTTAACACTGCTTTTGATTGAAAAACTGCAAAAAGGATGACCATATACACTTTGTCCAGATATTATTATAGCCCACTGTTGATGGCTGCGCCCCATAAAAATCATGACTTAAGGTCTGTATGCACTGGAAATTGTGACACATGTATCCGAGCGAAACAACTCCTCAAAAAAAAAAAAAAAATGATGTGCACCAATAAGTCATGTATAATAAATACTGCATTCCATTTAAAAATAAGAATTGTCCATTTTTATTTTATGGTGACTTTTTTGACTGCCAAAGCAAAGATAAACTGCAGATGTATAAAATGAGCTGTATATTTCCTTCAGTTGATGCTAGATGTGTGCTATGTGTTCAGCATTCTCCATAATTTCTTCCACAGGCATTTTCCTAGCAGTAGCTTGATGTAATGCATTTTATTGTGAGTTTTATTGGTGTTGATTGTGTGTGTGTGCGCACGCTTAGCTGCACTGCAAATTCTTCCCATGCATCCTTTGCCTTGAGCAGTGAACTGAGCGATGATTACTGTTGTTCCAAAACCCCAGACAGTCAGGTGGTGACCATATGGAGATGAAATCAAACAGTGCTTTTCCACTCTGTCCTTCTGGAATTGGGCTTTTGACAGGCTAATCGAAGAGCCAGCAGATCTGCAGTCTAGTCCAGTGCCTTTCTTCCCCTTTTCTAAATCGACTTTCACTTCCAAGTCATACAGTGGCCCAAAAAAGTATTTGGACACGCCTATAAATGTCTGATTGTCAATGCGTTAGATAACAAAATATCAAAGCAAATGAAAAAAGATGCACTTTGCAAGCAAATATTCCACAAAAATGGGTTTTAAATAACAAATAGATGATTTATGAGAGAGTAGTGGCATTATTCACTTAACTGTTTTGTGCAAAAATACCAATTAATTTCACAACTTTGTATTCCTCTGAAATAGAGAATGGTAAATGTTTGAAAGCATTTTAGCTGACAGAGCAAAATTAGAAAAATTGTTTCTGAAATATAACTCACTTAGTATTAACTTGAAATTGTGTTGCTTCATAATAATAATAATAATTATAATAACAACAACAACAATCTACAAAAAAAACACAAAAAACAAACCAACCGGTCTCTAACATTCATTGCAAAAACGGTTAGTTAGTTCTGAGAAAAGATCTAACATTATTTGATTGAAGAGTTTTTTTTTTGTTTGTTTGTTTTTGTTTTGAGTGTTTTATGTAATGTAATGGCATTCACACATTTTAAGTGTTGCTGAAGTGCCCCTAAGTATGTTATTGTACTCTGGATAAAGAGTCATGCTGATATGACTTTAATTAAAAAAAAAAAAAAAAAAAACATTTAGTGGATGATCTGCATGATTATTATTCTGTCTCTTTCCATCTTCAGAGTTCTTGCACCTAAATGTGCAGCATGTAATCAGCCGATCCTGCCCTCTGAGGTAAGACACCAATTCAGCCTGAACTCCATAAACTCTCTTCATACAGAAACAGATCTCATTTGACTGTTAATAGTAATCAGTAAAACCACATGATATCACTTAGAGTTTGAAATTTAGTTGAGCCATATTCACTACCTGTGTTATAGAATCAGATTTCTCTGTATTAGAGCCTCGTGTCAGCACTGCCGATGTCTCGCTAGCCAGACCTTCAGACTGACGGCTGAAGGTCTGGAATTCATGGCAGCTTTCATTGGCTAAGGCCCAACCATTAGGCCGTTTGACTGACATGTCAAACTACCAATCACAGTTCTTTTTGTTCAGCGTCACGTTTCGGGCCATGGAAATGTCACCACAATATGATCCTGATAAAGCGTTCATCATCACAGTTGTAAACACTATGGCTTCCTTCTTTCATGAGGGGCTTTGGCACCACAGCATCTTTGATTCCAGGCGGAACCTTAAAGAACGCAACATAAATGTCTCCCAGAAACCCTGTAGAATTCAACCAATCCGATGACGACTTCGACACGCCTGAAGTGTTTCCACTTTTGTGTCCCATATGCATCAGACGTTTAGCCAACGGTCCGTGGGTGTGGCGACTGAGACTGAGACTAATGTCAGTCTAGCCTTATGATGTCTTTACTTGTTATGGGACAAATTAACCAAACAGAGCATGGGAATGTTCTACTGAGTAGACCTTTGCTTAAACTATCTAGAACATCTAGGTCATACTAGAACATCCGATTTGCGATATACATTATACATCTCTGTATTTTCGTTTTTGTATTTGTATTTTAAAAAAATCTGCATTTAAAATATATATATATATCACTTACCGCCCAATGTTGTCCAACAAAACAATACATATTAAAGGCTATAAAAAAAACAAATAAAGTGAATGTAACCACGTAAGTCTTTATATTATGTGCAAAAAAGGGTTGAAATCACATTTTGAATATTTATTTCTGGGAAAGCAACAATAAACATTAACCAACCCGGGCTTATGGGAAACTCCAAAAACACACCTACAGTATACATTAAATTCACTAAAACTTCCAGCTGAAATGAACACTAGAGGAAGTGAAACGCCAACAACCTTTATACCTTTTCACACAAATGTTGATAACAGCGGCAGATAATTGATTAATTCATGCATGGTTCACAATATTGCACAATACTATATTATGACCTCAAAACACTTTTACCACAGTGCATGATTTACCATGATACCTACAGTTTACCAACATAGTACATTTCCACAGTCACGTTTAATGTTTGGAAAAAATGGAACATATTTAGCCCCAGTCACTGGACATTTCACTTATGCTACAATTAAAATTAGATGAAAATGTGCACATCCTCAGGCCGTCCAAGATGTAGGTGAGTTTGTTTCTTCATCAGATTTGAAGAAATGTAGCATTACGTCACTTGCACACCAATGGATGCTCACCAGTCCATGGGTGCCGTCAGAATGAGAGTCCAAACAGCTGATAAAAACATCACAATAATCCACAAGCAATCCACAGCACTCCAGTCCATTAGTTAATGTCTGGAGAAGACAAAAGCTGCTTGTTTCTCCAAATCTGTTCCCATGAAGAAACAAACCCAACTACATCTTGGGTGACATGAGGACAAGTATATTTTCAGAATATTTTCATTTTGTTATATTCTTGATTTATACTGTCACCTAAAAGATGTGACGAAGGCAAAATCATGTATGAGTCTAGGTTTGCACTAACACAATAAGGAAAATCATTTTATCAGTCGTTAATCAATTGTAGACAGATGATGGTTGATGTTTCTGTTTGGTTATTGGAGTAGAGAGAGCTTTTGATGTGGTCATATCATTGTGGTAGGTTGTGGTCATCTCACTGGTTGTTTACTCCTGTAGGGATCAGATGAAACCATTCGAGTGGTTTCCATGGACAAGGACTACCACGTGAAGTGTTATCACTGTGAGGTGAGTTTATCTTTGGAGATAATAATAGTAAAACAGCCAACGCTCAGTGGTGTTATCTGTGCTGATTTATTGTTATTCTCAATGGTTAATGCAACAACAAATCACCACTTCCCCTTGAGGCCTGCATGCCTTGACGTGATATTAATAAAGATCTGCTCATGTCTTAAAACAGAGGAGCATGAGTTTGAAGAGTCATGTGAGTGTGAATCTCTTCCCTCAGGACTGTCATATAGAGCTGAATGATGAGGAGGGTCACCGCTGCTATCCTCTGGACGGACACCTGCTGTGTCACGCATGTCACCTCAAACACATCGACCCTGCCGCATCACCGGCTACTGCAAACAACTACCACAGCCAGTTTTAAACATCTGCCACCCCCTAGTGAGTGTTCGGAGACATCACCGTTTGCCAAAGACGCTCAACTATTGCATTGCCAAAACTCACAACTGAGATTGAGATTACAAACTGTGTGACACATTAATGTTATTATTATTATATTGTGTCTGAATTATTTACTTTACCATTTTTTTTTATATATATTTGCATTTATTAATATTTTATTAGTTTGGATACAAAAAAGAAAATAGTGTAGCTTTGTTTGTATAATACAAATGCTGTAAACAATGAGCCACTGGCTTATGCAAAAATACCGCTACAGATTTTTGTAAGTAGCGCAATCATTACATATATTGTTACGAAACTTCATCTGAATTCCTCAAATGGCACCTAATAGTTATTTAATTAAAGCTGTGCTCAGTAATTGTTTTGATGGTCCTGTGCTGGTCAGTATGGCCCATTGTTTTGACTTACACTGACACCAAGCAGAGTAGATGCTACATCATACAAAAGCTTCTTCTTTTTTTGTTATTGATGCCATTGCAGACATGCCTAATACACAGTCAGACATGATTTATTACACCACTGAAATGAACCAATAACAAGAATCTTTTATTTAATGAGGAAAAAATGACAGTGTACAGTGCAACAGACCAAATAAACAGACATGCCCATTTATGAATGTATATTTATTATAATCACAGTTTTTTATTTATTACAACCCCCAGTTGCATGAACATTAGGAAGTTAGCTTTTAATTGTCTAATGCGATTTCATTTTAACTGACAAACATGAACAGTAATTGTTTATTTCCGAAAGCTAATGCAGATATTTGTGCATGTGTACTAACTTGATGATCTGTCATTTGAAATCAAACTGACCTTATTTACGTTATAAAAGTGTGAGTTTTGTTATTCAGTCATGCAATCACGTGCATTCTCACAACTCACAAGGCTGTTATTTCAGACCTAGACCTTCATTGTTTGTACATTTTGTTGTTCTGTTACAGTAAGTTGGGTTGTTTGCCAAGTTTGGTGAATGGGATCAAAAGCTATTCTTGAGAAATTCACAAATGTAACTCCAGCTTAGCTCAACTATATATTGTTTAAAAGTTATTATTGGAACTACTTAGTAAATTATTTATATGTCTGTTGCTTTGATTGTTTTCACAGGTTAAGTGGTTGATTGTGTACACTGCCTTGTGCTCTCAGATCTCCCTCAGTATTACTTATCCATCTGCTCCTATTAAAAATTAGGATGTGATGCATTTAATGATTTAAGTTATTTGTTTTCTCAGAAGGATACACATGTATTTCTTGTATTATCACCCTCTTGCCACATAAAATATTGCAAATATATTTTTTTTAATTTTTCTTTTTTTTTTTTACATTAAGTAGACTAATCCAGAACAGCAAAGTGCTACAAATGAACTGAATTGCTGATTATTTCTATTAATTAAATATGGTACGTTTAAAACAATTTACATTTCACATAAATGGACACTTAACATCCAAATGGTGATGCACGACACAAACAATGAAATAAGTAAATCCTACACACGCACATGCATAAAAATGATTAGTGAGAATATTTACATACAACCTACTTTGGTGGCTTCTCCACGGTTATACTGAGCTTCACAGGTAAGATTCTGAGAGGGAAATCTGTACAGCGGCTATAGAGAAATGGATAGACTGCTTCTGTAAATGTGCTGGTGAAGGTGCACAGATGTTTGTTAGTAAGAGGATCAGAGAATGAAATATTCCCTCCGTCCCAGTCCAGCTGCACTCTGATCACCTTCAGTCGCTTCTCAACAGCTAAGTGCTTGCGGGCCGTCAGTGGTGTCTGTGTAGTGTACTGATCAGCCATATAACGCACACGCCACACTCCAGAGTCAAAGAACACCTCTTTCCTCTGGTTAGATGCTGTGGTTACTCCAACAGACCAGCATGTGTTGTTTTGGACCTCCACATCCCAGAAGTGTGTTCCAGATTTAAAGCCCACTGAACCCAGCACACAGTGATAATAGTCGAATCTCTCTGGATTTTCTGGATACTGTTGTCCATCAGCGCTGAATTTCACATGAGTCAGATCATCAGTCAGGAACAGCAAAGGATATGCAGTGTTGGGGTCCAGTGTGATCGGAGCTGATGAGAATCATCACAAGACAAAACATATACTCTACTGACTGAAAGCTGGTGCTCGGATGGAATAAATACTGCTCTGTGAACTGCACTTGAGCACCATTTATTTGCTCATTGCTCTAGGTTGGGGGTGGTCATAATGTAATGGTGTGTGTGTGTGTGTGTGTGTGTGTGTGTGTATATATATATATATATATATATATAAAGTGATTGTGAATGAAAAGTCAAGTGACTGAATAAGAAAAATGCAAAACCTACTGAGTTGAACTATCTCCATCATCTTCTGCCAGACTTCAAACTTCAGGTTCCCCAGGTGTTCTGCTACATTCATCAGTGCTCCAGCAGGCATCACTGGATCCTTCAGTGTGATCTGAGCTCTGCGATCACATTCAGGGGTTAGACAGAGAGAGGAAGTGAACTGCAGAGAGAAGACAGCAAGAAAACAGCTCACTTACCTGTCTGTCGACAAACTGAAGTTCTGCAAAACACAAGAGGAGGAAATAAGCTACAAGTGTAGATGATCATATGTTATTCAACACTCAACTAGTGGTCAAGCAATACTGATTCTATGCTGGCTGACCTAATGCCTGGATCTTAGCAGAGTGACTAATATACAAACAATATAAACATCACATTATTTAAATTAACTTTATATTACTAAAAATATATTGATTGACCACTACCTCAGCCCTTATGAGAGTCACTTTAATGTCTTTATTTTTGTAGATAAATACAATAAAACAATTTTTATAAAAAAATTCCATAAAAAAAAAAAATGAAAATAAAGGATAGTTCTTACCTGTAGAAAGGGGATGTCAGCAGCATCTAAATCTTTTTTTATAGTTCTGATGTTGTTTGAAAGAGATTCTATCTCTCTGTCTATTTGTTCAATCTTCTCCTTCATCAGCTGACTCTTCTGATTCTCTTCCTCTTTCAGTGCAGATATTCTGATCATCTCTTCATCTCGCAGAAACTGATGAAGCCGCTCAAACTCTTCCTGCAAGGATCTCATGGTCTGCTGAGTCTGAGCCTGTATAAAATACAAAGATGCTTTCGCATCACTTCTTCTGCTGGATCTTTCTATAAATGCTTTAATCTCGAATATTTCACTGTGCAGTTCTCACCTTAATGTGTTGTGCTGCATCATCAAATGTTTGTTTGATTTCTTTAAAGCTCTCAAGTTTTTCTTGTAAAAGTTTCAGAGAAGTCTTGAGTTTCTCCTAAAATTAAATAAATTGCAAAATAAATATATTATATATAGTTTTATATACATTTATATATAGTTAGTTATTTTGTAATTGTTAAAGTTTTATTATTATTTTATGTTTTTCTCTTGTAATTGTATATAAAATTCATAGCATGACCACTTTCAAAGAAAGCGGAAACAGTAACACATCACCAACGGTTAGGCATTTTTCAAAAACCCAGGTGCAAATAACAGGCAATGAGGAAGTCCCGTGCTATTAAACAAGAACCCAGAACAATTACAAGAGTAAAACATTGAGGAGTGAAAAAAAAATGGTGAACAAATTTCCAAAAAATTGTAAATAAATAACAATGCATTTAATTCATTTTAAATTTTTGAAGTAAAAGAAAATCTTTTTTCTTGTAAAACATACTTCAAATAAAACTTTTAATCTTTTATTTTTAACTTACAAAATTTTTTTTACAGTGTACACTAGAATCATAATGACCTGAAGAGAGACATAAAGTTGTTTACCTTTAGAAGCGGTGTGACTTCATCAACAGGCCTGAATGTGTGATGAAGGTGTTTTTCTGAATCTCTGCACACCAAACACACAAGATGGTTATCATCCAGACAGAAGAGTTTGAGTTTCTCTCCGTGCACATCGCAGAACACCTCAGATGATGACTGCAATGAGCTTCTCTTCTGTGAGAATGACTCACACATGTTCCGTAGGGCAAGATTAGCAGGTGTTTGACATTCTGTGAATCTTTTCCTGCACACTGGACATTCCTGAAATCCTCTGGAGCTCCAGAACTGTTTCAGACAAGCTCTACAGACACTGTGACTGCATAACAGAAGCACAGGATCAGTGAAGATGTCTAAGCACACAGGACACAGTAGATCCTCCTCTGATATCTGACTCAGAGAACTCATTTTCTACCGCAGTCTCTCCAGTTATGTTTGAAAAATGTTATAACTAAAAGCTTTTGTCATCACAGGATGTCTCCTATTATACCGGATATCCTTGTTTGTTTCTGAGCTTTGGTCTCTGTTGCATGTTTAATATGTGATCATGTAGTCACCACTATCCACATAACAGGTTAATGATTACTTCAGAGGACTCTTGCAAAAGCAAACCGACTCTAAAACATTTATTTGATTTGAAGTCAGAGTGAAGGAATGCAAGCAGAGGAGATGAAAAATTTGCCTTACAGAAGGCAATCTTTCTGACATTTTGAAATTCTATTTTAATCACTGCTTTGATGAAAAGCACATTTACTGACTAAGAATGTTGCAGATCTTTTCCTCTTACATGATGTTTGTTTGCTATTTATTAATTAATTTATTTACATGCTTTTCATGTAAGTTTTTACTTCCATTATGTGGAAAAAGCATATCCAGGCCTAAACTTCACAGACATGAAGCATTTTAATAGCTCATGTTAATTTCCTCATACAAATAATTTATTGAGAGAAAGTGGTATTTGTGCAACATCACCTGACCAAACCAGGGGTGTACTCACTTTTGTGGCCAGTGGTTTAGACATTAATGGCTGTGTGTTGAGTTGAACACTGAACAAAATTATAAACGCAACACTTTTGTTTTTGCCCCCATTTTTGTGGCCAGCCTAAGGCACACCTGTGCAATAATCACGTTGTCTAATCAGCATCTTGATATGCCACACCTGTGAGGTGGATGGATTATCTCGGCAAAGGAGAAGTGCTCACTAACACAGATTTAGACAGATTTGTGAACAATATTTGAGAGAAATAGACTTTTTGTGTACATAGAAAAAGTCTTAGATCTTTCAGTTCAGCTCATGAAAAATGGGGGCAAAAACAAAATTGTTGCGTTTATAATTTTGTTCAGTGTATGTTGAGGGGACAGCAAATTTACACTGTTATACCAGCTGTACACTCACTACTTTACATTGTAGCAAAGTGTAATTTCTTCAGTGTTGTCACATGAAAAGATATAATAAAATATTTACAAAAATGCAAGGGGTGTACTCATTTCTGTGAGATACATATGTCATTTTTGGACATACCCAGGTTTACATTATTAGCCACATCCCTCCAGGGTTTTTTGAGAAGAAGCGAGATAAAGCCTGGTTCAGAATAGAGTTTAATAAACGCTATATAGATCTCATACAAAAGCACAGCGCTGTTATACTGGGCTAGTTCTTCAGTCATCATCACACTGACAGCTTCCACATGTTTTACAGCTCTAAAGTTACTTTCAATTGTGTTACTAATTCTGTCACATTTTGTGCATCTTTTGAAATTAGAATTACCCTTTAAATTAGAAAACTGGGGAAAACTATTGATTAGAAGGGTTATTGTAGTAAACTTTTATTTAAAATAGTTGTCTAGGCAACATTTAGACTTTTCACTTGATGTATTAAAAAATAGGGTTGGGCCGATAAACGATGCCATCGTCCATCGCCAATGGCTGATAGACAACACGATGTTGTGCCGGTTTAGTTTCACTATCTCTTTCGAGATTCGCGATCGCACGTACTCTGTTTATACTATGGAGCGGCAGTACTTACCACACATTTTTAAAGATTATATGTTAGTCAGTGGTACTGAGGATCTGCAAATCATTTGCCATCGTCTTCAGTCATCTCTCCTTACACCGTGTCTAAACCGGACGCGACAGTTGTCATGTGGCGCCGCGCCGCATCAGCTAAAGACTGTCTAAACTGGACGTGACAAAGGAACTGCTGAAAATCATTTGAAATTTGTGTCAGCACCAAAGACTGTATAAAAACATGGACGTAGTCTCCGTGACATCATCCGTAGTTTTCTGAAGAGCGTTTTTGAAGCTCAAAGTGGGCGGAGCGGGCATTTTAACATGGGGAGTCTATGGGATTGACTCCCTTTTAGAGCCAGCCCCTAGCCGCCAGTCGATGAATTGCAGTTTTAGTCACTTCCTTGTTGGCTTCACAAGAGAGAGCGGGAGGTTGCCGCTTGGTCAGCACGTCATAAATAGAACTCGGCAGCAGTTTACTGTCAGGGATTTGTGGTGTCATGTCGCGCCGCATCAAGTGTAGACAGCATCACTGATTATACTGAGTTCTATTGACTGATCTATATATAATAAATCTCTATTATAGATCAGTGGTTCTATAGTATTTTGTCGCGTCGCACCGTGCCACGCCGCTCGCATCCAGTGTAGACACGGTGTTAGGAATCGTTAGTTGTTTTCCCTTAAAAGGATTCATGCTTCGGGCACACCCCCTAACTCTACACGAATGCCCTCGCCTTTGCCCCTGCCAAAAGTCATTGTCCATCGCGATGTTTCACCATAGACATCGTCCGATGCCAAATTTGTAGACATCACCCAACCATATTAAAAAACTTAAACTGAATTAAAAAAAAATAATATTGTAGTATTATAAAAAATAACAAAAATACACAACAAAATTACTCACATTATTAAATTATTTTACATGAAAATAGAAAATATTCAAAAACTATTTCAAAATATAAAAAAATGCTATAGGATCTCAGAGATAATAAAATAAGTGTCTTCTTTTAGCCATGTAATGTATTTCTCAAAGCTTTACTACAGTCTCAAAAAACAAGGTACAAAAGCTGTCACTGGGACGGTACACCTTTGTACCTAAACGGTGCATATTGGTAACTTAAAGGTTCATAATAGTACCTAAAGTACAATAATAATAATGCATTATTTACATAGCGCCTTTTCCAGAACCCAAGGATGCTTTACATAAAGTTGATAAATAATGAACACAAATATATACAAATATATAGTCACATGATTAAGCAAACAGAGCAGACAGAGATCATATAATATAAAAGATGAGTAACAAAAGCAAGCATGGAACTGAAAATTGAGACAGACAACCAATTAACAAAACATATTGTAAATAAGTGAGTTTTGAGATCAGTTTTAAAGGTCTGGAGTGATTAAACAGCATGGAGATTTTGAGGAAGTTTTGTTCCACAGCTTAGGAGGTGAAATGCTGAAAGTTTCGAGCCATCGGTATTCCATACTTTAAGATCTGGTAGGCAAGACGTTAAACAGGAGGGAGGAAAAACAGAATAGAATGTGCAGTAAAATAAATTTGCATATTATCAGCATAACTCTAGAATTTAAGACCATGGCTCCGAATGATCTGACCCAGAGGAAGCATGAAGATAAAAAATAGAAGTGGACCAAGAACAGATCCTTGAGGCACTCCATAGGAAAAGTGACAGAAAGATTTGTGTTTATCAGTGCTAATGAACTATTGTCTGAGATATAACTTAGCCTCTGCAGGACAGTTCCTGTTATGCCAAAAGCAGTAGTGTTCATTTTGTCAGCCATTTTTAATTTAGCCTTAGTCTTTTAAAGTAGTCTTAGTCCTGTGTCAAATGTACTTTACAGTTATCATATTTAGTCAACTTTGTCCTGTTTTTGTTTGGGCAAGTTTTAGCTGACTAAATGTCTGAACATTTTACTCTAGTTTTAGTAAATTAAAACTTTTCATCACATTTTCGTCATGCTGTATAATGGTTAAACTGATTAAAAATATAGATTTATAGATCGTTGTCATTTGTTGTCATTTGATAAATTTATTTTTACATTTCAGGTATTGTACTTTCACCAATAAGCACAAATCATGAAGACTCATACACTTGGTTTATTTTACCTCATAGTTAACTGAATTATTATAGACTATTTAATATCAAAGACTTGGATATGCAGTCTCTCTGTCTACACAAACCATCACCTCTGCCAGTGAGACGTGGTTTAGGCCTGGGACACACTAGATGATTTGCAAATCTTTACTGAATTTAAAACAATGGGAGACCACAGACATGAAGACAGTTTCAATGATTTTTAGCCTTATGATCCTCTGAACGCGCAAACTAGATGATTAAACCAGACAGCGAGACCACACACTTGTTGACTGTAGGAATGATTTCACAGTGATGAGATCTCTCGGAGAATCGCAAAATCAAAACACACGAAAAAAAAAACACATTAACACCTATCTCTTTCAGGTTTTATTCAAAATATTCACAGACTTGTTAACTATATCATGAACTATGATATATTCCGATTGTCAAATATGTGTAAGTGAATGTGTTTGTCATTTAAAAAAACTTTATAATGCTCATTCAGAAAATCGGATCTTTGAAATAACATCACGTAAATTCACCCATTTCTTTAGAAATACATAGAAGTAAGTCACCGTTGAACTAGGAGAAGAATAGAGTGAACTTTCTAGTTACCTACACAACCCTTGACGCCTGGCCTGGAATGAGTGTTCAGTGGAGCAAAGTTATTTCTAAGGGGCATATGAGTTTCACTGCACTGGGAGTAGGTAACATCTCTAGCCTGAGGTGTGGGAATGCGAGTCACGTTATTGCATGGGGGCTGTTTGCATATTATTAATATGAAAAGCATTGCCCACAACTCAAGACAAGCAGCACTCACAAAATGCAGCAACACCAAAAAACACCACCACATTAACCAAGCCCAGGGAGGTACAATCTACAAAACCATCCAGAACCCCCCCACCCCCCGGTATATATGCACTACTACACCAGTATACACATTAGTAACTAAAAGGCACTAAAGGTACTGCCCCAGTGACAACTTTTGTAACTTTTCAGAAGGTACACATTTGTATCATATTTATCCCTAAGGTGCATATTAGTACTTCAATGGTACATTTTAGTAACTAAATGGTGCATCTTCCTTTTTTTTTTTTTTTTTTTCATTGAGAGGGAAGATGACTTACACAAATTGTTTGTAAAATTGAAGCCATTAATATCCCTTAACAGGATCTCCCATAAGTGTGATGTTCCTGACTCCAGAAGTGACGCCCTGGATAACAACATTACCTGGTGTCAAAGATGGTGGAAATAATCCTGGAATTCACATCTTTGAGTATGAAACCAAAACACTTTTGATCAAGGTAAGATCCATCCACATGAGGAAATATATATTTATATTGCAAACTTTACACATATTTACACCAGCATTGTTTTAGTATCACTGAGGACTATTATAGTTTTCGTTAATATGTTGATTTAGATTTTATTTTCTGTTTTCACTTTAATTTTAGTTAATGTTTAATTTTAGTTAATGTTGTAGTTAATTTCATTTTGTTTAAATTTTTTAATATACATCTATACTGTTTTACTTACTTTTTATTTATTAAGTTGGCTTGAAAAACTTACTGAAATCCTATTTAAACTTCTTCTTCTTCTTTTTCTTCTGAGACCAAATTTTAAAATGTATCTCCTGCTAGACTTTTAAAGCTACAACCACCAAACTCGGGTCAGACCTTCAGACTGGTCTGACTCGAGTTGCTATATCTTTTCTAACTGATCCGGCTTACAGTTTTTCAACATGCAACATTTTTATTGTTTTAGTTTTAATTAAAGCTGCAGCACATAACTTTTGCCTCTCTATCGCCATCTATGTTTGAAACATAAAATTGCAAGATACTTATGGAGATACTGTGCCAGATGCCTCTCCTGTCTCCATGCACCGTGTGATGGAGTGGATATCCAGCGACGAGTGTTATCTGCAGAAGTACTTTGAGTTTAACTCTGTGAATTATGACCTGACGGAGTGCCATGCTGATTCCGCGTCGATCACGTGTGCGCGATGAGGGAAGTGGACTTTGAGGCCTATGAGAAGTGTGTGGTGAAGGAGGGAGGCTCGTCCACTGCTCCAGTGCTGTTTACTCTGCTTCTGTCACTGATGCTGAGCCTGCTGAGCTTGAGCTGATCACAGAACAGCAGCATTTCTGTAAATATTGTCTCATGATCCCTCCAGACCGGTGCATGAGCATCAGTGACACTCTCACCACTATTTGAAGTATTTAAACTTTTAATGTACCATTCATAAACTTGATCTTTCATGATTTATTTATATTTATTTATAATGTAACTATCTTTTAGTTCAGCACAAAATTAATGTTTTTTGGGGGGTCCTGAACATTTTTCAGAACATCAGATCATCATCTTGTGTGTTACACAGAAATTTGAAATGACATGAAAGTAAATAAAATATTGCAGTTGTCTTTTCTTTATTGAGACATACTGTATATCTGAGTGAAATGGCTTCTCTGCAAAAACACTGCAGTATTACATTAAAAATTAGAATTGCCAAAGTTATATCTCACAATTCAGTTTTTTCTGCCACAGAATAAAAAATTAAAATCATGATTTTTTTTTTTTCAATCGCAAAATTGTGAGACTGAGATTAAAAAGGTAACTGTGACTTTTTATTTCTCAAAGTTCAGTTTATATATTTCAGAATTCTGTCTTAATTTTGAGATGAAAAGTTGCATGTACGGTAATGTTTTTTAATCACGTCAGAAACAAAATTACACTGAAATATTTTTATGTTCATTAATTATGCATTATTGAATGTTAAATATTTTTAATTTTGCATGAAAGACTGTCAAAAGTGATATAAAAAATTCACATAACAACAAAATTACTCATTCCTTCAAACACAAAAAAATGTCACCGCCACAGTATGATGGCATCCAGTGTTAGGAACACTCACTATGACCAACAATACAGTACAGTAGCCATCTAAAGTTGCAAATTAAACTTGTGTGGAAAAAAAGAATATTGCATAAAACATTCACAAATAGAATTCATTCCATGTGTTCAAGAAAACAAGATCACTTCCTGAGAAAATGGTGCAAAGTATCGGTAATAAAATATTTTAAAAAATCACTGCAACGGGGGAAGGCCATGACTCTTTTTCTTACAGAATAAATGATTTGCACCACATCTGTTGAGGCATTCAGTAATTTAATTGACAAATGTGTTTCTGTCATGTTTTCTTACAGAATAAAAACATTATCCACCTCAACTAAGCGCATTGTATTTTTATGCACATTTACAAGTTGATGTGTTTCCATTCAGCATTTTTTTATGCAATATCCCAAAATTTACATGGAAACCCTTTTTGTCAATACCAGCCAAGAGAACAATGAGTTTTAGCAAACCCCAATGTGTTTATTAGTTGAACTCATTAATATCATTAACAAAATGTTGTTTATTTTTTAACATGTGGTAATTTCTCATTATTCAGTCTGCATACAATAATCTGCCAAGATGCTTGAGATTAAATAAATGCTCAGTCTTTCTTGGCAAGCAGTCAAACTCATGCTCTCTGTACATTATCTGGTTATCAGTAAATGTTGACTGACGTCTGATGGACTGATAATCCTTAAGATGCTCATAAATACTAAGTATGTAATAAATGTCAGCATATTCAAAATCAAAGCCAAGACCCACAGTGAAGCTCACTGGATTTTAATGTCACACATTTACTGTATGTGTGTTTGGGCTGAATTAAGATTACGCAGATCTTAACAAACACATGTGAACGCATGCGAGACACTCAAATGGGGTCACATGACAAAAACTTGTTTGGTGGACACATACGGCTTCATGGCGTTCTCCAGGGCCTTTCTGAAGTCTTGAAGGCTCACTTCAATGCAAGCTGGAGCCGACAGCTTCCCGGCACGAATGAGGACGCAGAGTTCATCCAGCATGTTACGTAAGGCGTCTTCATCTATCACAAGAGGCCAAAGGTGCCAAGGAGGATTAAGATTAAACTCTATTGATCCTCAAACAACAGCACGATTTAAGAAAGCCTAAATGAACACATAACATGTCAACTTTTCCTGGAAACACTCACCATGTTTGTTGTCTCTCTTCCATTGGGTCACCCAAAAACCTCTTATTTTCACATCTTTGAAGATCAGTGCACTCTAAAGAACACATCAGACTTCTATAATTGCTATGTGCACCACATGACAGGAGCATGACTACATACATCTCCCACTATAATTATAAAAACGCAGATATCAAGTGTGATCAGAGCAGAGATAAACTCACCACTGGAACAGTGACTGGTTGTTTGGCCATCCCACCATAGGTCACCATACTCCCTCCACTTCTGAGGAACACAGACACCTTATTTGTTCATTTACAGACCTCATACACAGTGCTTAACAAGGGTCCTACTGGATAAAATCAAAGCTTGTAATGTTGTTCCGCTGGACTGTTCGGTTCACGCTTTAGAACAGCAGTTGATACGAAGGCCTCCTTCCAACTAGGGATGAAATGGTTAACAGTTTTCATGATAAACCCAGGTAAAATTTTAGTTTCACATTTTAATTATCATTAAGGGGGTACAATGCTGTTTCATGCATTCAGAATTGTTTACACTGTTAAAGAGTTGGATTATCGTGCTAAGCATGGACAAAGTTTCAAAAAACATGAAACTTGGTTTGATGTATGAGAGAGTATTTCTGTGCCAAAAATCTTACTTCCGGGTTCGTACAAGTTCCGGAGACGTAAACAGAGTGGAACTCCTTATATGGGCATTTCTCCCGGAAGAACACGCCCACGAGAGACCATCACAAATTCACAATACTAAAGGGGCTCCTATTATATTGATGAAGATATTTCCTCTAGTATTCCTGCTGTATGACAAGTTATGATAAAGCTGCTTATATTCATTTTTACAGTAACCTGGATTGTTATTATATTAAATTAATGAAATTTTGAGACTTTAAAAGAATAACCGGATGTTCTTCATTTAAAATGTTAGTTATTAAGTGGGCAAAAGAAGTATGATTTCATCTTGATATTGGGTTTTTAATATTTTAATTAAATTATTATTTTTTTGTTTTACATTATATAATATATACTTTTGCCCCACTGGGATTTTGCTGAGCCCCCTAGTGGGCCCCTCAGAACTTTATTAAACAAACAAAAAAAAAAACTTTATTTTAATCTCTATGGAAAGCATATATGAGAAAAACTCTTTTGGAATGCAGGCCACTAAAAAAGCTGGTGGACATTTTTTAATCTTCATTTCTCTTTTCGTTTTGGTAATGTAGCCACTTACTGTAAATGACGTAACAGCTCTGTGGCGCTCTTTCCTCCAACTCCATTCAGAGCTAGTTTAGGCCGAGGACACGACTGTTAAAAGCAAACCCCCCAACAACATCAAATTACAAAAACAAATACAAACCACAAAAAGATACACCATTTCTCCCCTACAAAACGTAATATGCTTGTAGCACTAGAATATTCTGGCCAAGCAGAAAGACTGACCTTGAAAAGCTCCTTCATTTCTGGCCGTCTTAGCGTCTCCTCTGTGATGACATGTGTGGCTCCCAGTGCTGTCAGTCTCTCAGAGAGCTGCTGCAGGTCAGGCCTAAAATGACAAACAACACTCAATACAAAGTTTCTGCACTTTTTGTCTTAAAGAACTGATACGGGACACTTATTTAAAGTCAACATGAAACAGCACTCACAACCCATTTCATTTCCGTAAATTTTTAAGTGAAAGAAGATATTTAAAAAAGAAATAGTTTTTACATTTCTGGAATTAACTGGACTGTGGAAAGTATGTATTACCAACCAGAATGGATTCTCAGTGGGAGCTTTTAGTGGACTGGAGGACTAGTACCATCATGAAACACTGTAGACCCAAGTTTGAGAAGACTTGACGATGAAGGCCAAGTTCACCCTCAGAGCATCTCCATCTAATCCAGTGACAATGCTGCTTTTCCAAATCTATACATATGTGCTATTATTGCTGTAAACTGTATTACTTCAATGTCAAGCTGGACTCAGAACACATTATAGAATTCCAAGAATATGCGTTATTATGGATTATGTACTGGTATTTTGTGTGTGTATTTTAAAGTTAAAACGCCTTAATGATGGATTTGTTTCTTACAAACACAGTTTTTCACTTCTCCAGACATTAACTGATGGACTGGAGTGCTGTGGATTACTTGTGGATTATTGTGATGTTTTTATCAGCTGTTTGGACTCTCATTCTGACGGCACCCATTCACTGCAGAGCATCCACTGGTGAGCAAGTGATGCAATGCTACATTTCTCCAAATCTGTTCATCATCTACACCTTGGATGGCCTGAAGGTGAGCACATTTAAATTTTTGGGTGAACTACTCCTTTAAGTTTATTTTTACCTGTCTCTGACGACGTTGATGGTTTGAATGCCCTTAGCAGCAGCGATCTGGATAACAGCCTGTCCGACTCCGCTGTTAGCTGCGTTCTGGATAACTGTGTCTCCTAAAATACAGAGTTAAGTGAAGACCTCTGTTGAATGATGAGTGGTTTGGATAGAGTTAAGAGCTGCCAACCTGGTTTGAGCTCCTCAAAGTCTGTGAGCATCCTAAAAGCTGTACAGGGATTGACTCCCAAAGTGGCAGCAGACAGCACAGGAATGTCTTTAGGCAAAGTCACCAGATCATCAGCCTTCAACACAGCTGCTGTTCTCCACGTTCCTGTGCAGATCAGTGCAGGGGTGTTAGAGATTCTGATAATCTACTGATGATCACACTGACCACACCAGGCTTATGAGTGTATACTGAATGTTCACCTATGCCGGCATCTCTTGGAATCACCCAGTCGCCCACCTTGAGCGCCTTCACCTTGTCACCCACCTCCATGACCCGGGCCACACCCTCATTGCCCCCCACCGCTGGAAGCTCAGGCAGGATGGCATATGTGCCTGTTACATGACAGCGAGTGAAGATGTGAAGTCATATTTGAAAGATAGTTTCATTCAATTCAAGGTTTCCTGGTTTAACAGAAAGAACTATGACATCTTCCGCTCAATTCTCATTATGTGATGCAAAAACATTATTGGAATCGAAAAAGATTGAGTAAATGTTATAAAATTATTTTTAAAAATGCATAAATTTGGTAGCATTTGTTGTTGCTGAAATTAACTAACTAAAAAAAAAAAAACAACAACAGCACAATCATCCAGACCACGTTATGAAATGAGAATTTGGAGGAAAATGTTGTTAAAATAATATCATAATGCATAAATGTCTAAACAGCCTTTACGTTCCTTAAGCAATTTTTTTTATCTATTTTTTTCATTTGACTTGCATTTGCCCTCTAGGAGTCAATGCATAGGTAAATGTTTATTTATTAAATTTATTAAATGGTTTGCTCTTGCCTTGAAGCATATTTATATCAGATGGGTTGATGGGAGCCGCCAACATGTTCACCAGGACACTTTCAGGTCCCACCTGGGGCAGGTGCACTGACTCCAACCTGTCAATCATGCAGGCAACGCAGTTAACTTTCTAAAACCGACAGCATGCTATTATCTGTGGTTATGATGACATGCTTACTGGACGACTTGTGAGGGCTCCCCGTGGTTTCTGTACAGAAGGGCAGTGCTGTCTCTGACTGCAGACACAGAGTAGCTGTTTTTAAGGAGGACAGCTCCAGATCGGGAAGCGCGATGGCCCCGGACTAAAAAAGATGCGACTCGCGAAAGCTTCATGTTAAAGTTGTGATATATGCAATATCAAAATATCATAGTCTTGCAACGTTTAAATAAGCACAAGGGATCAGAAGTCCATGTTTACGCTCAAGTAAGTGGCCATGTTGGTACCGTAAAGCTTGTAGTAGAGGCGGAGTCAATGTTAATGAATATTAATGAGCAACAGTAACGGGATCGCGCACGTCCTGTGCTGTCCAATCACAACCCAAGCCTATTCTACTTTTTTAGTGAGTTAAAATTCGTTCATTGGCAAGCCTGACCAGCGCCCACTCACCAACGCCTGTCTTTTAGCCAATCAGGGAAGCCTACCGGGCGGAACGTCACATTGCGTAATTGATATTCATGAGGTGACGCTGCGCTAGAGTTGGATTCGTACATTTACCATTAAGTTGGCAATATGCGCGCACTAACATATTTTTTTTTTCTAATTCAAAATCTGATATGTGAGGAAAATCAGAGTAAATGTAGCTTTTTATAGAGGTTGTACTGGCAAAAACTAATTATGTCAATAGAGATTTCCATAACTTTAAAAGATTATTAATTTTCATGTTAGTATTAGGGCTGGGAATTTATGCATATATAAAATATTGAGAAAAGAAGTCACAGCCTGTCTTTTTCTTACATTCCACTAAATTTATTAGATGACAAACCATTGAAAACTTCACATTACATTCAAATGTTCAAGAACGATCAACAGGATAGTCAAAAACAGCATGAACACGTCTACATGGTGCAAAACTCTGTATGATTCCTTCTTTTATTAAATACAGGAACTTAAATATTATTGCATAAAGGAATGGATTAGATATCGTGTTTCCAGCTTATGTAAGAGGCAACCACAAGAGTCTAGATAGGATATACAGTACATTCCCGTTTGATCAAATCTCAAAAAGTCAATAATTACAATGATTATGATAGTATGGAACTATAATAAAATAATATAATTCATGTCACAAATAATGTCTACCTCACACTCCTTGAGTAATCTGACATATTTCAGAGTCGTGATTGAACACTGGTGAAGAAAAAGGCATTTATAGCTCAAATGGCGACTGAAAAATAAAGCATAGATCTGTAAGATGAGGCCGAGTGCAGTGCAGTCTTCAGCACAGACACACAGAGAAAAACAATGCTCCACAATAACAAAATCAGTGCAATAAAACACAAACACACACAAATCAGTTTCACCCGTGTCCGCTGATTCGTGGCACATGATGGTTGAGGTATTTTAGGAAATAATTCAGAGGTACTTGAGGTGAGAGCCTGAGTCTCTTGTACATTGTGGAGGAGATGCAGAACACATTGCTATAAATAAATACTATGCATAAAGGCTAATAATAGGTTTACGTAAACAGTATGTATATATATATGTATATTAAATAAGTCTTAAAGTCGTTCAGCTCCTCCTGTAAAATGGGAGTAAAAGGCTGTTAAATACATTCCAAACATTACAGGCAGCTAGAGAAAGGAGCCAATGTCTTCGCCATCGACGCAGGAATGGCCAACATCTGTTCAAAAGAATAACTTATTTCTCTCTCCAAGAAAACCCCTGAGGCCAATTGTCAAAGACAAATAACAAAATATATTGCTAGCAGACACACAGATCAGCAGCATTTAAGACAAGATAGCAATCATCAAGCCGAGATTTGACTGTAGACTGAAGTTTAGAGATAAAAGTGTGATTGATTATGTACTTTCATGTCTAATAGTGTGTTATTGTTTGAAGATAACCGCAGATCACCAGTGACAGATTTGGACACGTATAAAAGGAACCGCTGGTCAGCGGTTTAACATTCATTTGGTCCCTGGTGATCAGGAGAGTCTATTGCAAAACTGGCAATTGCCAAACCCCCCCACCCCCCACCCCACCCAAAACACCACCAAAACATTTTCATAAAAGCATCAAGAAATACAAGAAACATTCAAATGCATCAAACAATCAATCTGTAAGAATAAGACTTTTGTTTTGGGTATATTCCTTTCGCCAACTCAGCAGAGAAAACACTTTTAAAAATAACTGTTTCCAGCTTCATGCGTTTTTAGCTGTTCAATGGCGCTTCGGAGGCCTGAAAACGCAAACTTTCACATTTCAAAGTAAACGTTTTTAAAAAACAAAATACCATTATCGCCTCTGTGTAAACTACTAAAACATAAATTTGTGAAAAAATAACAAACAAAAAAACAGAGATGTCATGCGCATACGCATATGTTCAATATGCAGGAGTACTTGAAGAATATGTAGGTGCGCAGATGCGTAGTGTTTCTTTACAACGTGACATCGCCAACTACTGGCCTGGCATGAATAATGCAGTGTTTTAGCAGTTTACACAGATCCGTGTGAACGGGGATCGTTTTGACAACATCTGTTTTAGTACATTGTTGTCAAGTTAACATACCCTTAATTTGATATGAGATGATTACTTCTGTAAATACACCAAACATTGTACTGAAATTCCTGAGAGCAGCTCTATTCCTGAGTGTTAAACCAATAAAAAAAAGTTACATTCTTCTCATCTGTTGCTTTTATAGACCTGAGAGATTTCCAACAGCAGCATTTGCATTTATTTCATTTTTTTCCAGTATAGTGATATGATTGGTTTTCAAGCGTGGTCCCACCGTTCTCAGTCGGTGCTCCCGGTGGGTGGCGGGGAATGACTGTGCTCCGCTTTCTCTTCTTTGATACCGCTAGACCTTTCCTGGGACCCCTGAGACGTCTGCTGGGCTTTGGCGGGGCAGTTGGCGACCATGTGTGCGACACTTTGACAGAAATGGCATCTTTTGGGTTGGGGAGGCAACTTGCACTCTTTGGCATGGTGGTCCAGACCGCCACAATTGTAACACCTGCAGAACAATTATAACAAGAAATGTACTTAAATTAATAAAAAAATCACCATATGAACAATATCACGTGAGTGTACAGCAGGGTTTGACTCAAATCCTGATCAAATCCAGAACAGGTTTTATGGAACCCTGACTTCAGGAGTGTAAAATACTTAAGTAATTTTACTTGAATACCTTACTTAAGTATTCTTTTTGTGGTATTTGGACTTTATCCAAGTACAATTTAAACGGACTCCTTGTACTTTTACTTGATTACATTTCTGAAGAAAAAACAACACTTTTTATTCTTTACAATTTTTTTTAAACTTAAAAAGCACTCATTATATTTTTGCACTTTTATTTTATCTTATGCACATTAAATATGGTAAGTAGAAGCTCAAAAATGCTTTTAACATGTGAGAACCAGTGAGGTTTGTTTTCATGCATCAAGTACACACATCTCAGCTTCAGAAACCACACAAAGCGAACACGACGGTCAAGTTGAAAATATTAACATTTGTGTCATTTCACTGAAGAAGACACAGATTTATCAACAGGGGTTGTTTGGGTTACCGTCATCTTCACTGTGTAGTTTTTGAAGCATCATCTTGTCACGTTCACTTACATTATATGCAGAGAGATTTTTTTTTCTAAAGCTCTTTTTGTGTTCATCTGAAGTCATTTATATACATATGGGATAACATGAAGGTGTGAAGCCTGTATTTTCTGTGTTCTGTACGCTGCATTTAATTGTTGTTGCACTAGATAGATTGCATTTTTTGACCTGCAGTCATTGTGTTTTGTTTTGTGTCTTACTTTGACCAAACCTTTGTATATCTGTCGTACAAAAGATTTTATGCAGTTTAATTTTAACCAATTTCACTTTGTATTGAGAAGATGGTTTAACATTGTAAAATGAATCTCTCTCTCTCTCTCTCTCTCTCTCTCTCTCTCTCTCTTTCTCTCTTTTGTTACGGTACTTGTTCTTTTTTAAAACTTAAGTACAATTTAAAGTTGTACTTTTTTTTTACTTTTACTCAGGTATGGTTTTCGCCAGATACAGATAAACATTGCTTAAAAAAAAAAAAAAAAAATTGAACCGAGTTCATTCCCAAACTTTCACATTCACACACATACTTACAGATGGCCATGTGCGGAGCTCCCAGTGACATATGGGTGCCTGGTATGGGGCAGTGGCTGCTGCATTGATGTCCACTCAGCTGAGGTCATGTGGGTGACTGCAGGGCACAGGGGACTTTTGGGGGACACTAGAGAGGCTTCTGGTGGTTTACAGGCACTGACCCGAGGCCTTCATCATGCGGCAAGGACAGACAGCAGGCCAAGCGTGCAGAAGGCAATGACAGCCTTTGTTTGAAAAAAGCTGCAGCAGCAACTTATGAACTATGACCTCTTGCAGTCCTAACCCCCAAACACCCCACCCAGTCCCTAAACACATGCAGTTTCCATGGCAATCCTGACCCCTGACCTCTCTCGGGCACCTTCATCTGTTATCAATTAAATAAACTGCAGCGTTTTCTCCTCTGCATCCTGAAGTCAAACATTCTGCTCTCCAGTGTGAAAAATAAGTGCACTTATTAGTACTGAATGTGGACTTATAGTGTTCTTTAAATCATAAAAATGTGTTTAAAAAAATGTACTTGTAGACATATTAATGAAATACATGGACACTTAAGTGTACTTAAAGGGACATTTTTATGCTTCTTAAGTACACACTTAAGTACAGTTTTTTTCAGTACAGATTTAAAATCATGTTTTAAAGAAGCACACTCATTTTGATGTTGATTAACATACTAAAGCACATGTAAAATACATAACTATAATTTTAACTGTAGTGCATTATTTGATGTTATATTTAAAATTAACATATTTTAAATATGTTGAAATGCCACTCCATCATTACAAATGTGTTATTGCAAATATATTCAAATAAATGACATTCAAGTTTCAATCTAAATTTCAATAATTCAATAGTTTTAAAATTACAAATGTTTACAGTAATTGCATGTAATATAAATTTAAACTATAATACATTATTATTTAATTGTATATAACCTGCTATTAAGAGTCTGAAATCACCTGTATGCTAAAGTGTACATCTTTTCTAAAAGGCTGCTTCAGTAAAACAAGTGCAGTGACTCCACTGAAATGAATGAATAACCATGATGGACAGATGTGGTTTTCTCAAAGGGGCAATGTGCTCCGGGGATGTATCGAACACAGGACTCGTAAGACCCTTTGAGGATGCAACGATCTGATACTGTCAACAGTGATCAGAACAGACTGAATGATGGGCTAAATGATACGCCTCTGAAAGCTGAGAAAGCTGTGTATTGGTACTGTTTGACTCTAGGAAGCAAAAACAGCATGAAATATATTCCTCACTCTTTGTATGCAAATAGAACTATCTTTAATCAAATGTACAATTCTGACGCATAATGTATTTCTTTTTACAAATCAAATCTAAAACTGCTTCCTTGAAGTTCATATTTAAAGTATTTCAGATGTAAATACTGAGTCCTCTTTGTACTCAGGATCCATCAGGTATAAATGCATCAGTGACCAGGCGCTTTAAACAAGTTATTGATCCGGGTCACATCTGCCTGTCCATGCAGCCCTAACCAGAGGCAGAGGAGGGGGAAGGGGAGGAACTGGGGAAAGGGGTGAGAAGACCAAACCACATTTTTGGAGAGGTCAGAGTGAGGGTTTCAGGCTCTCTCTATGGGCTGAGAAAACATACACACTATAGCACTACACACTGATGCTGAAGAAAGACCCACGCACTGTAAAAATGCCAATAGTCATCTAAAGGATTAGATATTTTCTACCTGTAATATAAAATATTGACTGAGTGTGTTTACGTGTACAACAAATGCTAATACATATCAAAAATCAGGTCATTCTAAAACTTTCATTCACATGACAATTAATTCTAGTTTTTTCAGTTTCATGTGCACATAAAATATGCGGACAGAATGGCAATAAAGAGATTCAATTTCAAAGTGAAATCAGTTTGATTAACATTTAAGGCCCTGATATACTTTCCCCCGAAATACATAATTTTGAACAAAATCTGTATGTGACGTAATTTCAAACAAAATAACCTGCTGTAACTTAAAAACGACTTTTGACGGTGTAACTTATTGTAGTCAGAGTAATCCAGTGAAATTAAATCATAATTCTGAAACCATTTAAATTAGATATTTAATATTTACAATGCTATAAACGTACATGAATTTTATTTTGAAGAGTTTACAGTTCTGAGATAACTGACCTGTCTCCTTTGGGCCGGCGTTTCTGGACACTCTTGCCTTTGGGTCTCCTCTCACTGCCCAGACAGTGAGCTCCTCCAGGACCCGTCACACGCTGAGACTCAAGACCCTTGGAGGACTTCTTGAACGTGAATTCAACAGCCTCACCCTCCTTCAGACTGCGGAAACCCTCCATGTGCAGTTTACTCTGAGAGAGGCAGATAAGGACATTTTCAGTAAAGTCACTAGACCAAATAATACAGTAATAATACAAGTAATTACAAGCAGAACACAAGAAATTGCTGTTAGGTTGGAAATACAAAACATCTGTTATCATCAGTGTTTGTGTTACTGTGTAACACTATTCAAGCAAAAAGGTCCCAGAGGAACGCAAAATTAAAGAAACTAAAGGACTGGGGTCGTGTCGATTATTGTGATGTTTTTATCATCGGTTTGGACTCTCATTCTAACGGCACCCATTCACTGCAGAGGATCCATTAGTGAGCAAGAGATGGAATATTTCATTTCTACAAATCTGTTCCCATGAAGAAACAAACTCATCTCAGATGGCCTGAGGGTGAGTACATTTTCAGCTCATTTTAATTTTTGGGTGAACTTTTCCTTTAACTAGCGGAGTAGCCTATGTGATGATGTATGTTCTTAAGAGACATGAAAGAGAAAGCAAGTGATTTATGTGTGAAAAACCCATGCCTTACCATCCCCCGACCCAGGTTACAGCATTCCTCATTCACACACACACACACACACATCCCCCCACAGCACACGCGGGTCTCTTAATCCCCCTCACTGACCACTGGGAAGATGCTGTGGGGTCCAGAAAAATTCTTCACATGGCTGCTTGGCTTTAGTGTATCCTGAGGGCGAACATTTTCCCTGTGAAGAATTAGCTCCCGTTGCAGTGTAAAAGAGCACCTGAGCTAATTATTTAAAGGAATGGTTCACCCGTCATTAACTCATCGTTCTTTCTCTCTTCCATGGAGAATAAAACAAGAAATTCTTCTATCCTATCTGTTTTCTAAATGCATGTTATTGTTCTTTTTGCGAATGATTCATCCATGAATGTTTTTATCTATTTATTTAAAAAGTAACAACTTAATCTTAATTTTTGAATTCAACACTCAAATCTCAAAATCAGTAACTGATGGATAAACCAAGTTCCCACCCTACTTTTTTTTTCTCTTTTTCGTTAATCCATTACATTTAGATGTACATCAAAATACAGAAGAAAAGAGCTGTCTTCACTTCTGTTTAATTGTAACTCTTTCTATGTAGATTACAATAACGTGGAAGTGTAGCTTTCAGTCTTCAAAATAAAAATGGCATTCCCATGGCTCAAACAGTAGAGCATGCTGCTAGCAGTGCCAAGGTCATGGGTCTGATTCCTGGGGAATGCATCAACTTATAAAATCTAAATTCTGAATGCAATGTAAAATGTCTGCCAAATGCATAAATGTAAAAAGGATGCAAAAACACATGTAAAGTGTGTAAGTAGTTAATGAGAAATGAAGCATTGTTCATCTTGGTAATACTCTTGTCTTTCCTCAATGCGCACCAGTTACTTTAATCATATTTCTTTAATCATTACTTATTTTTGAAGCTTGAAAGCCTCTGTGCAGAACAGAACAGCAACAGAGCGACGAAGAGTCCTTAAAAATTTCACCTTTTGTGTTTAACAAAAGAAAGATAATCATATGTTTGGAATAAGATGAGTTGGAAAAATGACAATTTCATTTTATGGTGAAAGCTTTTACAGAGATGCTTTCCTGTAATTTAAAATATCCCGGATATTAGAAATCTAACATCTGTGCAGAATGCCATTCTATTCATGCAAAAAATTAAAGCATTGCATTTCATATTCATCTGGCACCAAACAATGGCAGCAATGTGATGTCATGCAGCAAATGCACTTCAGGGCTTATCGTGTCGATAGAACTGATAATGTAAAAGTTGGATAAAAGCATCTGACAATGAGAAGATTTAGAAATTACAGAAATTATATCTTGCATATGACCATTAAGATTTTAAGCACCAATGATCAAGAAATGCATTTTTATCTCCCTCCTCCAATTGTAGACTTCGTTTATGGAAAACATATCATTTTCATTACTGCAATGCAGAAATGAATAAAGTAATATTAGGTGTTAAAAGTAATATTTAACTGATACAATAAATCAGTTAGAGTTTATGAAGCACAGTTTAAGGTCAATATGTAGTTGAAAACTGAGAATGAAGGAGAAATTGTTTTTATTCCACATCTCCTAGGTGTTTCATATGTGATTTTAAGAAATACGACCAATGTATCAAACTCATTGTCAGTGGATCATCAGATTTGGCATTGGAGGACTAGTATTACAGATGTTCTTACTGATGTGATGTAAAAGGCCCCACTGGAGTTGACGAGGATCTGTAGTTGTGTATGTTTTGTGGAAACATCATTGGTTACAACTATGTTGTGGCAGATGCGGTGTTCCCTTTCAAGTACTTCCATTGTGTGTCAGTCAAAGTGACCGTTAACCTATTTCCCTGGACATGTGTGACCCCCCAACCCCCAACTTCCCTTCCTCCCACTGACGTCCCCCTGATGCTCCAAGGCATCTTCCTACAACAAAAACCCTATGAAGTGAGCATGTTCACAGGATCTGTACTGTATGGACATGCACGATCCATTTGTGACAGTCACACAGTTGATGGAGAAATCACAATCAAGCAGGTTGTGACATAACAGAAAGCAAAAGTCCACAAAGAAAGAAAGGATCTGTCACACTCTCTTTCTTTTGTCTGCTCTCACAAAGAGCAGCAGAGTTAACGTTGTGTAGCTGGGGCCCACTGTCACGACCGAACGTGTGTGCAGCACGTGGATCATGAATGAATGATATATAGGCTATACCTGGCTATATCTGACCATTTTGAGAGATCTGATCACTCCCCATTGGGTCAGTTCCTACCATGTAAGTTGGACATTTTGGGTTTTTAATTGAGTCTTATAATAATGTGTTAAATAAATGTTCACTTAACCTCAGTTTTCTATATGCATAATTAAGCTGTATTCCATAAATAGTGGTATTATATCAGCCATCTTGCTTTGGCTTTGTCTACTGAAAACCCAAATCAACCACTTCACAAATCTAAAACTTGGTCATTGACAGACTCAAAGCTTAAAAGCTTCTACAACAACACAAAAGATGCACTACATGCCCACTGCTACTCCAGCTAAAATCTGGGCTGTATAGTAACAGCAGGATTCTGAGACACAAATGACCACTCAGTTAGTCACCTCAATGAAAACTGGTTCCTAAATGCTACTTCAATAGCATACACGTATCTAGCTAATGACTTTACGGCAGGAAACAAGCTTAACGGGGGCTTCCTTGAAGGTGCAATTGCTGACAGGCCAGACTGTTGTTTTAAGACATGACACTTACATGGGAACGATTACTGCAGAAGTTCAAACACTTTGGAGTGATGCTGTATGACTAGTGTTTGGACGATCAGGAATGATGGTTTCAGCCATTTAAGAGCTCAGCTCACTATAAGCAATTTTAGGAGTCAGATGTTGGCTTTCCGAAACAAAACAAAACAAAACAAAACAAAATGGGAAATGGGAAATGAGGTCAATGCAAATAGAGTTGAAATACTGGAAAGTCCCGGAAACAAATTAGCACTTCTGGTTTCATTGTCCTTAAGTCTATTGTTTTTAGGGTTTCAGTTAAATGCCTGAAATAATATCTGTTGTTAAAACCGGGATTTCTTCAGCTTTTATGAAGGCAAATTTAAGATTTCTTTAAGTCCAAATTGAAGGAATAAATCGAAATTTCATCAATATTTTCTCTAAATGTAAATATCTAGGGAGCACACAATCAGTTGTTTTATAAACACTTCAAAAAAAATTAAAATACCACTTTCTATGGGTCTCAATTAGTTTTTAATGCATTTTACAAAAAAAAAAAACCTTAAAGTTTAATTAGCTCTGCTTCCAAGCACTAGAATATGGAAATGGCACCGCAAAAAAATTATGTTCTTCCTTTGTATACTGTATTTGTCTTGTTTTCCAGTGCAAATGTCTAAAGACTCTTAAATCATGATACACTGACTTGAGAAGCAAAATAACTAAAGTCTTGTTTCTATGAAACTGATCAAGATGAAGTTAGTTTATGATTAAGAAGAACAAATATCCACCAATGGACTAAGGAAAAGAAACTTAATTCAAAGTGAAAATAATTGTTTTTTCAGCAATGCATGCAACAATTAATGCCATGACTTAAGACTTGCTGCTACCTTTGTTACTTTGTTAATATTGGATGGGTAATTAAGACTTTTAAAGACCTTTTTGGGATCTGCAAGCGGTGGTGGAGTTGAATTCATCTGACTGTGGTGTAGTTCGTTGAGCTTTTTACTTGTAGCTTTACTTCTAGAAAATTGTGTTCTTTTGTGAAGAGTATCATGAACAAAACGTGTATAAGAATTATAAACTCTTGTTTGTCACAGAGATTATTTTCTGCAATAATCCAAAAATGTTTGGAAAAATCCTTTTTTTGGAGGGTCCCAGGGTGATGCTAAAATACATAACTGCAGCGCTATATTCATCCGATCATAAATTTCTGACATTTTCTGTTTTTCTGAACACATACCTGATGGACAAACACGTCGACTGGAGTTTCTAAAGGCACACCATCCCGCGTGCTCATGGACAGGAACCCAAAACCCATCCGAACATTGAACCACTTGCACACACCCTCGCCGTGGTACGACTGAGGGTCTTCCTCTGCGGCCTGCCCCTCCTCCTCCTCTGTTTTCGTACAGCCTCCTACAAAACCATTTACATTTACCATCACCGGCACAAGAGAAACGAGAAAATATATGCATGCAAGCATATATTCAAAGGTGAAATTTCACAATTCGAATGTAAGAGAAACATGCATTAGAAAGTTAAATTATAACATAATTGCCGCCAAAATGACATAACTAACCAACAGTGCTTGTTTTTAATTATTTCACAGTAAATCCACGCCATTTTCAAACGGTTCACTTAAACTTTATTTCAATGTTTTAAACAGAATAAATATGGTTATTCATCTTTTATAGTTTTGTGGCAAATAACTACAAAAAAAGGTTACAAATAAAAACATATTTGCGCATTTTTACAAATAAAGCGTAATAAACTGTAACGCGCAGTTGCTACAAGAATTATTTAAATTCTTACAGTATTTGTGTTAAATGGAAAAAAATGAGGCAACCGCCAAAACGCAAAATAGTTACGAATTACCATAATATCCCAGACAGCAACATAGTGTTGGCCCAGATCTGGCCCGTGTGAAATCCATGCGGGCCAGATGTGGGCCGGATCTGAGCCGAAACTGCTTGCTGTTAGGGATTGTGTTGATAAAACAATATGAACTCTTTTACTTATAAATAATAGCCTAATAATTATAATAATGACAATATATAATATTAGTTTTTTTTTTATTATTTTTAATTATTAAATCAAGATCAGAACATAGCGCTGGGAATAATTAACAGGCCTATATCAATAATAATAATAATAATAATAACATATATACCGAACGTGTATATATATATATATATACATATATATATATATATATATATATATATACATATATATATATATATATATATATATATATATATATATATATATATATATATATATATATATATATATATATATATATATATATATATATATATATATATATATATATATATATATATATATATATATTAATTAATGCTCTCTTGTATCAATGGCTCTTTAGGTGCAAAGTGATGGAGACTTTTCCAGATGTGTGTAAACATGGTCAAGCCCGTCATACTGCTGCTTCACGTTGATAGTCGTGCAGTAAAACTGAACTCATGTTTAGCTGACTGAGATCCACGCGCTCGCTTTCCTTCCCTTCTGCGAGCAGAGCGGGCCTCAAACCTTTCTCAAGTCTCATGAACACACTCTCACAACTCAGTCCCCAGGTAAAACAAAGAGAAGCTCCACGATACCCTCACTTACAGGCGTACACGAGGGAGTGGGGGTCAGAAGGAAAAGACACGGAGAAGAAGAAACCTCAATGCGTGGACCCGCAACCCCCGCGTCTCCTAAACAAACACCTTGACGTAGGCCTACGTTCAGGGAGAGGACCATAACTTCTAAAATCAAGTGACATACCCTCTGCCATGGGCTCCTCGCTCGGCCTCCTCTGTGTTTTTGTCCTGCTGTTCAGTGTGGGGTGTTCTCCAGGTGATCTCTCAGTGTTATGTGACTGCTCTGAACTGATGACGCTTCTCATGCTCGACCCCCTCTCTCTCTTTCTCTCCCTGTTTCGGTCAAGTCCACGTGATTCCCAATCACTCTCCCCTCCAGGATGACCAACACCAATTCTTCAATGGATGCCCCCCTCAATCCAAAACAAGCCAATCACGCAAAGAGAGCACCGCGCACACGCCCGGCCCCCGGACACCTCCACACACAGGTGACCAAAAGCCCTCAGTAGATGTTCTGACACTTTGGGAAAGGCGAATATATGACAGTAAAGTTACTAATTTGCTCTATCATTTAATTAAGTGGTAGTAGGCCTACTCAGCATATTATTGATTATGAATCTTTTGAATTCTGATTAATTCTTAACTATTTCGTTTTATTGACAAGTTTTTTTTAGATGTTTCTAAATGAAATGGTCTTAAGTTATATATGTTCAAAAGAAGAGTAAACACGCCAAGCAGCTCATATTTGTGTGTGTTTGGGGTTTCTGTTATGATCACATTAGAAATATGTTTGACAGACTGAATGCAGCTTCAAAGCGTCAACTAAAAATTACAGCCATTTATCATTATTTTTTATTATCATTCGTGATTAAGAGGGACAAAGAATAAATAGATACAACTCATTTTAATTGTACAGTAGCCTAATTCAAAGATGATTTACACCGCTTCCGAAAGTTCAGGATTCATATTCTCATGTTTACAACAAACGCACCTTTATGATGTTTAAATTCTGAGCTATTCGTAAATATTATCATTCGCTATTTTTGTTTTAAATAAATTTGGGCATTATGGAATAAATTCCGGCCAAAACGATTATTGCAGTGGCAGTGATAAACAATAAATCAAATAGTTGTTTCTCGTATATGTTTTTTCCTTGCAGAAAAAACAACAACAACAACGTTTCTGTCATTCAGCGACTTTATTTATTCTATAGATTTAATTTCTCACATTCATTATTATAAACTATAAATCTGTGATCGGGAAAAAATGCAATCGATCTTTGATTTGATTAGATGGTAGGCTACACAAAATAAATTATCTTTATTTCTTTGTTCGGCATTATCAACGTTTATTAATATTATTATTATAAGCAAACGAAAAAATAATAATTTGTGTAATATGTTTTCAGTAACAATCAGAAGCATAACATCGAAGTTATTACCGGTATTTATTAATTAACTGCGTGCGTAAAACTGGTTCATTTAGGATATTTAGATGTTAGTTGTTCATTCACCAGTTACACTATACAATCATGTAGTGGTGTTAAAAATCGCTTGAATATGGAATAAGTATCATATGTGCATAACAGACATTTGAGCGTGTGTAGTCAAGCTCCAGCACTCAATAGAAAGCCCAGAGACAGGAGACGCGCACTGATCCGCTGATAAACGCGCGCCGTGTGTGCTGACGTATTTTTGGACACAAGATTTCTTTTATAAACCGTGTTTGTTAGAAAAAGCCTTCCACCACCTTTATCATTCTGTGATCAGAGATGCAGGGAAAGGAAGCAGAGCTGCCCTCCCCCATCCAAACAATCAATAATCAAACCAGCATGCCGATTGATCAATGCATTGTTGCTATGGTGATGCAACAAGTAACCCATCTATCAATAACCCCTAATTCCAGTTACATTTAATAAGCATGTATACATCACATCTCAAGGCTTTGAGAAGAGACATTTCTGCTCTCTATAAGTCATGACCTAAAAACACAGTTCTCATAAAGAGCGTTCACTAGTCACAGTTGTTGGATGCATATATTCTACAATTTTTAATTTTAAGACTGTATCACTTGAGATCAGTTTTAATATAAAAATGCACTGAACCTTTCAGTCCTGATTAATGTTCATTGCTCATTTGCTGGTAGTGTTAATTAATGATATAGTTCAAACAAAGCTATGATTTTAGAGATAAGTATTTGTGATGATTTTTTAAGCTTTGGTGAATAAGGCTGTACAGTGCAAATCCTGAAAGGTGAACATTCTGGTGAAAGGACTTCAAATGATGCAACATGTTTAGAGTTTAAACTGTTCACTCTCAGGAAAAATGTACAAAAGCTGTCACTGGGGCGGTTCCTTTACACATCTGTATCTTATTTATGCCTAAAGGGTGTATATTGGTACATATAAGCACCTGGGGCAGTCATGGCCTGAAGGTTAGAGAGTCTGACTTGTAACTCAAAGGTAGGGATTGTAGGTGGGGGGAGTGAATGGCCACCTTCAATTCCACGACTGAGGTGGGACCCTTGAGCAAGACACCGAACCCTAAACTGCTCTCCGGGCGCGGTGTATGTGTGCCATACTTGGCCACATGTAACTTCACTTTATTTATTATTAAACAGTCTGAAGTGTTCAGAATGCACGTGAATGTCACTAATGCTGTAGGCTATCTGCTCCCATAGAGCTAAACCTTATTTTTATATAAAAATGATCAAATTATAGACTAAATTTATCACTGCAGTGTAACGTTCTGAAATGTTTTGTGCCATGTGCAATAAATCTGCAATATGTGTTAGCAGTGTACCAGATGTATTAATTTTAGTGATGGGAAAAACAAAACTTTGTTGTACCAGCTGTTCAGAAAATGCTTGCCTGCTTAAAAATTACTCTGGGGACATCTGCTGGTTAAATGTCAAAAAGTTACAAAAATTACTGGCATACATTTTATCGCATTATCACGCAACTTTTTATGAATAGCCTACTCTTCTGGAACTGAATGATGACGTAGAGCGAGAACACAAGGATGCAATATCACTTAAGAACACATATCGAGAAACGGCATTGTAGTACATTATGAAACAGTACAGTAGGCGAATAACATCATTTTCAGCATAAATGAGATTAAATTATCCATTAATATGTAAGATTTAAACTTGTATCACTGCACCATTTAATAACCCAGATTATACGTTTCTTAAGCACCAAATAACACTGACTTCAACACAATATTGGGTTTTAAAAATGTGAATAAGCGATGATGTGCTTCTCTTTTTTGGTCAGTAAACAAGAACTTCTCGGTTAACACCATCTTCAATTAGAAGTGTCAAATCTCTCTGAAATCACAATATTTGCTCTCGTTTAAATATTAATTAAGTTGGCTTGAAAAAGCCAAACTACTGATATTCTATTTAAGCTTCTAATTATTCTTAGACTAAATTTCTGAACGCTACTCCTCCTAGAGCTTTTAAGCTAGAACCACCAAACTCAGCCCAGCTCTTCAGACTTTTCTGACTTGAGTTGCTATATCATTTTAGATTGATCAGACTTATGGTTTTCTTAAATCTGAATATCATAAAAATCCCATAGACTTACATTGATGGAATGTTCAAATGAGCCAAGACTATTCAAACTCCAACTGTCAAATCAATCTATCTATCTATCTATCTATCTATCTATCTATCTATCTATCTATCTATCTATCTATCTATCTATCTATCTATCTATCTATCTATCTGTCTATCTGTCTGTCGGCCTGTCTATCCTTCTGTCTGTCTGTCTGTCTGTCTATCTATCTATCTATCCGTCTGTCTATCTGTCTGTCTGTCTGTCTGTCTGTCTATCTGTCTGTTCTGCCATCCATCCTTCCTGTTCTTGTTCAACCTATCTATCTATCTGTCTGTCTGTCTGTCTGTCTATCTATCTATCTATCTATCTATCTATCTATCTATCTATCTATCTATCTATCTATCTATCTATCTATCTGTCCGTCAATTTATCATTCTATCTATCTGTCTGTCTGTCTGTCTGTCTGTCTACCAATCAATCTATCTATCTCCCTTTCTACCATCCAATCAATCTATCTATCTGTCTCTCTATCTGTCTTTCCTTTCGTCTGTCTGTCTGTCTGTCTGTCTATCTGTCTGTCTATCTGTCTGTCTGTGTATCTATCTATCTATCTATCTATCTATCTATCTATCTATCTATCTATCTATCTATCTATCTGTCTGTCTGTCTGTCTGTCTGTCTGTCTGTCTATCTGGTTGGCTGCTTCCAGGCTGGTTTTAAAGTAGTTTTGGCACCTTTTTAACTGGTCAGGCTGGTCTTAGCCGGTCAAGCTGGGAGACGTGCTAAAAGACAAACCAAGTTTAAACCAGCTACTTTAAAGTCAGACAACTAGCCTAGTCTAGGCTGGATTTTGTTTGGTTCAGCTTGTTTTAGCTGTTTTTAACTGGTCTCTAGCTGTTTTTATTGAATCAGCTGGTTTTACCTAGTTCATTTACAATGTTAAAACATATTAAAACAATGTTAAAAACATACTAGCAGCATGCTAATAATGCTAGAAACATGCTAATAACATGTTAACCATATTAGCAACATGCTAATCATGTTAAAACATACAAATTATGCTAGCAACATGCTAGTCGTGCTAGTAACATGCTAATAACTTGCTACTCATGCTAACAACATGCTAGTAACTTGCTAATCATGTTAGCAACATGTTAATTGTGCTAGAAACATGCTAGTAACTTGTTAATGATGTTAACAACGTGCTAGTAACATGCTAATCATGCTAGAAACACGCTAATAACATGTTAATTATGCAAACATGTAAGCATAAACATGCTAATAACATGCTAACCATGTTAACAAACATGATAGCAACATATTAGTCATGCCAAAACATGCCAGTAACTTGCTAATTATGCTAGCAAAATGCTAGCAACATGCTAGTAACCTGCTAATCATGCTATCAACATGCTAGTAAAATGCTAACAAAATGCTATAACATGGCAATTATGCTAGAAACATGCTATCAACATGCTAGTAACTTGCTAATCATGCTAGAAACATGGTAGTAACTTGCTAATAGTGCTAACAACATGCTAGTAACTTGCTGGTAACTTGCCAATCATGCAAACAACATTCAGACTTTAATCTTTCAAACTATTTTAAACAGAAAACTATCTAAAACTAAAAACCATCAAACTTTTAAAATTTTTGTAAAAAACTTTAAACTTAAAACTTTCTGGCATGGCTTTCTCAAACCAACTTAAAGTTTGTCTTGACAAACTTTTTTATTTATTTAAAAGTAATTATTCAATCAATTAACAAATGTTAGTCAGTAAAACAAAATGACCATTAAATTTTAAATTAAGTGCGTGCATGTTTTTCCGTGGAAGACGGGAAAAAGTGCATAATGGAGAAGAATGTGCATGATCAGAGGCGTGCAGTTAAGAAAGATACAAACAAACCCAGGTGTTTATGATATGCTTTTCAGACTACGCTTAACCTTGGCTTAATTTCAGCTATAAAACTGGATTTCGTAGTTGCACATTTTCTTTTTTTCTTTTTCTTTTTCTTTTTTTTACTATAAATCAAGTCTTTTAGGTGGGTGTCTTTCCCTAGTGGGATAGCAACATTTTGTGTTTGATATGGGCTCTGAAACAGAAATGCTGGAGCCTGGTGTAGGTTGTTTTTTACAGTTTTGCATCTGCCGAATGCTTTCAGTCTCTGGTGGTGCAGGTCCTTCCACTGGTGTAGGTGGTGTGTCCACCATCACTTCTGGAAACATTGGAGAGTCATTAATGGGGGTGGCAACAGCAGTCCACTCACAGACACAACCAACAACTGAACCAAATCCAATTTCCATATAAAATATAAACATGTCAGATACTATTAAAGAGTATGACTCTGGGCCAGTTTGAGCTATCACTGTCGTTAGTACCCACTTTGGTCCTGAAGTATAGTTGCATGCCAGAACATGTTGTCCTGGATGGAACAGTCTGCTCTTATCCTTCATGTTTCTCCGGTGAACTTGCTTCTGTTGCTGACGAGTTATCACCTCTTTGACAGTGGAAGGTCTCAGTAAATCATACCTAGAGCGCAACAAACGCTTCAACATCAGAGAAGCTGGAGAAACCTTTGTTGTTCGATGGCTGGTGTTTTGGTATGCCATCAGGAAACCATTCTCAGGCTCCCTTGTCCTTGTGATGTCTTTGAGGCGTGTTTGATGATTTGAACCATTCTCTCTGCCAGATCATTTGTGGCTGGGTGGTACAGAGCTGATTTAAGATGTTGTACACCACAACGTTTTAAGAACACAGCAAATTCTTGAGATGTAAACTGTGGCCTATTGTCATTGATGAGCTGTTCAGGGTAGCCAAAACGGCTAAACATTTCTCCCAGTTTTACTAATGTTTTCTCAGCAGTTGTATAATGCATAACAGCAACTTCAAGCCACTTGCTTTTGGCATCCACCACTATTAACAACATCTTTCCTTCAACCGGACCAGCAAAATCCACGTGTACAAGCTGCCAAGGGGTTTCTGCCCAGTCCCACGGGTGTAATGGGGCCAATTGAGGTTCGTTCCTCACTTGCTGGCAGGATGAACATGACTTTGCTTTACCTTCAATGTCCCCCTCAAGACCTGGCCACCAAAAATAACTTTGTGCCATTTTCTTCATTCGCACGATACCACAATGGCCCATATGGAGCTGCTGGAGGACAGAATTTCAGAATACCAAAAAATATTTCCAAAGCTTTTTGCTTGATTTGTGAGTACTTGCTATCCGCTTTGTTTAAGGTGCGCACGGCAAATGCTATTGGCTTCCCTTCTCCTGAAGGCATGATGTGGGAAATCTCGGCTCCTACATCATAAGGTGACGCATCGCAGGCTAACTGCAGGGGAAGTTTTAGATTAAAATGGGCCAGCACACCAGACTTCACCAGAGCTTTCTTGGCTTCTTGAAATGTAGTCTCACATTGCTGTGTCCATTTTCATGACTGGTTACTACACAGAAGTTGGTGTAGAGGTTCCAGCAGTGTGGCTAAGCAATTCAGAAGACCTATGAATGAGCGGAGCTGGCTGATGTTCTGTGGTGCTGGAGCCTCTAGTACAGCTCTTACTTTTTCTCCATGCACACCGGCTCTCCCTCAATGACAGGTGTCACCCAGTAGCCTTTGGAGTCTCCTTCCATGTCTAGAACTTTCAGAGGAACTTCCTCCAAAGAGAAGTCAGTGTCATCTATATACTCCTTGCAACTTGATTACATCGTATACACATTCTTCTTTTTCTTTGATGTGCCAGGCATTTTATTGAATTTTTGTTTTGCAGTCTTTTGTTTTCCTCTGCAAGCAGGCTCTACTAGGCCTTTTTTTCCCACAACAACGGCACACCAATTCTTTACACCAACACTCAGATGTCCAAGATGTCCGACTTTGCCACATCTATAACATTTTGCATTTTTAGGTGATTTACCAGGGGAATTCTAGAATGTGGTCATGTCAGCAGACAATTTATGTCTTTATCTGCGTTACTGAATTGCTATGCTTCCTTAGCAGCAAGTTCCATCCATACACTTCAGTGGCTTTCTGCAGTGTGAGATTACTTTCACATTTTTTTTACTTTTCAGTCTTTTTTGAATGGCTTCGCTCCTTAATCCACATACGAGCGTGTCCCTGATTGTATTATTTAAAACGTCACCAAATTCACAGTGTTGGGAAAGTTTCTTCAGTGCAGCAACAAACATAGTTACAGTTTCTCCCTCTTCCTGATTTTTCTTGTGATACCGAAATCTTTCTGCTATCACCAATAGTTTAGGTGAAAAATGTGCATTTAGCACCACTGCCCTTGGCATTTGCCTGCAGGAAATATTCAAATCTCTCTGTATATCAGCTCCTTTGTTCAACATTTTCATCAAAATGTCCGATATTTCCTATAAGGCCAGCCATATCATCTTTCTGTATCTAATCAGAGGCAATGAGCTCGTGCTGCGTTCAGCTGTTTTCCTGCACTTCACTACTCTTCTATTGAGAGGCTCTTTCAAACATCCTCATCGCTACTTTGTCACGTCTTTCCCTTTTCTACTTATTAAGACAGAGGACACTAAAGAATAATCAGAAAATAACAATTTAGCAAAAATCACTTCGACTCCATCCATTACTTACGTATTAAAGTAACAATTATTATTTTAGTCATACATAATTACTTTGTATACGTTTGTACTGGACACTCATTTCTACTTATATAAGTAGCTTAAGACATTGATTGTGATATGTCTGTTACATTTATCTCCATTGAACAATCATTTTCAAATAAGCTTTAGTAAAGTTGTGTTGTTTTGTATATATTTATATTCAATAAATAATAAACACAAGATAATGCAGTTACCCCTCTACCAGTGGTGTAGCTTCTGGGCATGCAGGGTATGCACATGCAAATGGGCCCGGGATGAGAGAATTAATTTTTAATCTGTGGCCACAATAAATATATTTTTTGTATGCATGTCATGAGCAGTAATTTGTTGTTTCTCCGTAATTTCTAATTTTTCCGTCATTTCTCATGTGCATTTGTTATTTTTTGCACCCTGTGGCAGTGCGGCTGCTGTAGAACTCAATTTTAAATGATGCTGCATTACATGCAAACACTGCGCAGCGCCAAATGAAAAAAAAAATGAGAGAGAGAAAAAACACTGCATGTGATGAGAGAACGTTAAAGCTAAATTAGACCGTTTTTTTGTGTCCCGACCTACTGTGAATGACACTGACGTCAAAGGTGAGAGGGAAGTTTGTCAGCTAAAATGAGCAGTTGCATGTCTTTGGATAAGAACAACAATGCAGCTGACAGCTTGACAAGGTTCCAAGAGTCGGGAAGTAAAGAAGCAGCCACAGACGAGCCAAAAGCTGGATATTTGGCGGGAAATATGTGGGCGGGTTACACAACAGATAAAGGACACTATCCAAACACACTAACAGATGGGAAAGTAAAGCATTTTATTGTGTCACAAGGTTCATGCAACCCCCCTGGTCCATTTCCTCAAGATCCATTGTAAGGAGACCAGTGCTTTTCGACGAGTTTTAACTCCACCACAACAAAAGCTGGTATTCAGCTACCGTGATCTTGGCTGTGTTACTCGCCTAAGCTTGACGCTGCATATTGTGAACCCTGCTGGTTATTTGCAGACATAAGTCACAAAAGCTACAACGTGGCATGGACACAAGCAATTAGAACATGGGAGACCCTTTCAGATAAAACATAGAGGCATGAAAGCGCAGAGTGCCATGTAGCAGCTTGCATTGTTTATGATCAGTGGCATCTGCATGGCACTATTGATGAGGCATCAGAACAGCAAATCCGTGAACAAGCCAGGTGTGTGATTGAGAGGGAAGAGTTACAAGAAAGAATGTGAGGACAAAATAAATGTATATATTTTTAAGTTTGTAGTTTATTTAGAATATATTTAATTATCCCACAAAATAATTTGAGATTCACTTGCGAGTGCAGTTAAACAGTTCATTAGGAACAATCAAAGCTGACATTCAAAGCTGAATTTTTAGCATCATTACTCCAGTCACACGATCCTTCAGAAATCATTCTAATATTCTGATTTTCTACTAAAAAAAAACATTTATTGTTATTATTATTATTATTATTATTATTATTAATGTCGAAAAGAGCTGAGAATATTTTTTCAGGATTTTTTTTTTGATAAATTGAAAGAACAGCAAGACTGGATGCTGAAAATTTAGATTTGATCACAGGAATAAATTAAATTGTAAAATATATTCAAATAGAAAGCAGTTATTTTAAATAGTAAACATATTGAACAATATTACTGCTTTAGCAAACTGGTATTGACTGGTATTGTGTAATGTTGAAATTGTGACGAGCGTCCTAGGAGGAATCAGCGTCGCCCTGGCAACCAACGACATACACCTGCACGTCCTCACCGCCGGCTGATCGGCCACCGCTGCATCTCGTTAGGACACAGCTCTTAAGCAGCAGATGCTGAGCAGACAGGGGGAGACTGGTCTCGAGCTGAATGCACGCTGGACTAACCCTTTCTCTCATTTCTCTCCAGAAAGCAGCGAGTGACCGACAGCCCACCCACTTTGGAGCACGTTTGGACACCCACTTTCACTTGGATTGAGCACTGAAGAGCACCGTGAGCACCAGCCTCCACGCACCAGCTTGCCATCCTGCACCTGTCACTGTTGTAAATAAAACCCACCCTCCGGGGCTTTTTGTTGTGCACTAAGCCAAAACTTGTTGAGTGATTCTTCCCCACACCACAGTGGTGGAGAATGCGGGCAGCCCAACCACGGGAGCTCCAACCCGGAGACCGCGTCATGGTCCTGGTCCCCAGCTCTACCTGCAAGTTCCTGGCCTCCTGGAAAGGGCCCTACTCGGTGGTGGAGAGGGTTGGACCAGTCACATACCGGCTGAGACAGCCGGGACGGCGGCAGACGGAGCAACTCTATCACATCAACCTCCTGAAGAAGTGGGTGGGGACCCGGGACCAAGTAGCTGCCCTGAGCCTCACCGAACCCGTGGTTGTGGATGTAAACCCCCATCTCTCAGCGGCCCAGAAGACGGAGCTGCAGCACCTGGTCAGTCAGTTCCAGGATGTGTTCTCCTCCCAGCCCGGGCAGACAACGTGCTACAGCATGACATTAGGACACCCCCAGGAGTTGTCGTCAGGCAACGGCCCTACCATGTCCCGGAAGCTCGTCGGCAGGCTATTGAGGAAGAGGTCCAACAAATGCTGAAGTTGGGGGTAATAGAACCATCCCGGAGTCCGTGGTTCAGCCCCATTGTGATGGTCCCAAAGCCGGATGGCACCCTCCGCTTTTGTAACGACTTCCGCCGCCTGAACGAAGTCTCCGAGTTCGACGGGTACCCCATGCCTCGGGTCGACGAACTGCTGCCCGCCTAGGAAGGGCCCGGTACATCAGTACCCTGGACCTCACCAAGGGCTATTGGCAGGTACCGCTCTCCGAGGCCGCCAAGCCGAAGACTGCCTTCTCAACCCCCAGTGGCCATTGGCAGTACCGGACCCTTCCCTTCGGCCTACACGGGGCCCCTGCGACGTTCCAGCGAATGATGGACATCCTCCTGCGGCCCCACCAGGCGTACGCGGCCGCCTACCTGGATGACGTCGTGGTCCACTCCGAGGCATGGGAAGAACATCTGGATCGTCTGCGGAGGGTGCTCTCGGAGCTCCGGCGGGCTGGACTCACCGCCAACCCCCAAAAATGGCACCTAGCCCTCTCTGAGGCCAAGTACCTGGGCTTCCAAGTCAGCCGAGGTCTCATCCGGCCACAGGAGAAAAAGGTAGAGGCCATCCACTCCGCCCCGAGGCCCCGGACAAAGACCCAGGTACGAGCCTTCTTGGGGTTGGTGGGTTATTACCAATGTTTTATCCCCAACTTCTCCTCTTTAGCCGCCCCCCTGACAGACCTGACCAGGAAGGGGCAGCCGGAGAAAGTATGCTGGACACCATCGGCGGAAGAGGCCTTCGGTCAGGTCAAGACAGCACTCACGTCCGCACCTGTCCTTCGCGCTCCGGACTTCAGCTGCCCCTTCCTGTTGCAGACGGATGCCTCCGACACAGGGCTGGGAGCAGTCCTATCCCAAATCCAGGAAGGTGAGGAGCATCCGGTCATCTACATCAGCAGGAAGCTGTCCCCGGCCGAGAGGAACTACGCTGTCGTGGAGAAGGAGGCCCTGGCCATCAAGTGGGCAGTCCTGGAGCTGCGGTACTACCTCCTGGGATGCAAGTTCACCCTGGTAACCGACCATGCGCCCCTACAGTGGATGGCCCGCGCCAAGGACACCAATGCCAGGGTGACTCGCTGGTTCTTAGCGCTCCAGGACTTCCACTTTGAAGTGCGCCATCGGGCCGGGGCCGCCAACGCGAATGCGGATGGCCTCTCACGAATCTGGACAGCTTATGCAGGTCTGTCGGGGGTCATTCCCCACCCTCCCCTAACTTCACCCCTACTTTCTCCATTTGTTCGCAGGACCAGAACGACGCTTGGGGGGGGAATCAGCGTCGCCCTGGCAACCAACGACATACACCTGCACGTCCTCACCGCCGGCTGATCGGCCACCGCTGCATCTCGTTAGGACACGGCTCTTAAGCAGCAGATGCTGAGCAGACAAGGAGAGACTGGTCTCGAGCCGAATGCACGCTGGACTAACCCTTTCTCTCATTTCTCTCCAGAAAGCAGCGAGTGACCGACAGCCCACCCCCTTTGGAGCACGTTTGGACACCCACTTTCACTTGGATTGAGCACTGAAGAGCACCGTGAGCACCAGCCTCCACGCTCCGGCTTGCCATCCTGCACCTGTCATTGTTGTAAATAAAACCCACCCTCCGGGGCTTTTTGTTGTGCACTAAGCCAAAACTTGTCGAGTGATTCTTCCCCACGCCACAAAATATATAAATGAACATCACATAACTAGCCTTTCCAAAGTGTATATTGTTTATGTGCTCTCAAATAAACTAAATGATACACTGGATTATTAACATTATTGTGATGGCCACTGATACTTGTAGTACAGTAGAAAATTTAGATGATGTAAATGAAACTTCATAAAGTTTCACTTGATTATACATTTAGTCAGGAATTATAGTCTGGAAAAAGTCTAACTAGTAAAATGTGTACAGGTTATGTGAAACCTAATACAAGTATATAAATAAAAAAAAAATCTTACTCTTGTTTATGATTTCTGCTGGATAAAGCGCTTCATTCTTTTTTCTGAGGAAATCCAAAACTCAAATCCTGAGGTAATCCTCAACGCATCTTCTTGGGGTGAATTATGTCTTATTCCTCTCAACGCGAAGCAAACAGTAAAATAAAAAACTTGAACAGTCTCACTGCTTTGTTTTCTGTATGGGCATTTACAAGCCGCGAGCTTCAAGTGAAACATAATCTGAATAGCACGTTCAGCGCGTGGGCGTGGTCGCATTAGATATTATGAAGGGAGACGTGAAAGACGGACATCGCATTATTTTCATATGGATTACTTTATCACATAATATTTGTTTTTGGTAGCACTTGCTTAATCTAAAAGTAGACATGTCAAGCTTTCTATAGATCTATCTCTCATGTCTCTGTGTTGAGTATTCACTGAGTTACAGTTCATTTTAATGACGCGTTTCTAAATGAAGATCACCGCAGACCAAGGCGGCAGACAGTGCACCTTGTTTGTTATCTTTATTTTATAAATGCACAAAGTTTTGTTGTTATTATGTGTGGATACAAATAAAAGTAGACCCTTTACAGATTCGATTGATGTATTGCTCTTATCTGTACAATCAAAACTGAAAGTGTAATTTAAGTTCTTTTCGGGGTTATCAGTAGAAAATGCCTCAACACACGTATACGCGGGGATCGACTCCAGAGGGTTAATTTTTTGAGGCAGGTTCTTGACTGGATCATTAATGTCACTTTAACTCTGGCATCAAACAACCATCCATTTCGGGGACACTTCGAAAACAATGGAAGCTCAATAGCATTTGAGCTGAAAATGTACAGTTAATATATTTCAGATGTATACTTTAAACAATAAATGAAAAAAAAAAAAATGATGACAACAATAATACTTCATAAATTTTATTGTTCAATTATTATCTTTTCAATATTTTCATATTTCCCAGGAACACCCCCAATCCCTAGACCCCCACAAATACCTTAACTTTTACATAAAATAACTATAATACATCATTTACACAGGATTTTTTTAATTATTTGCATAGGCAGCATTTCCAATCACTCTTTTGAGCCCTGTTAAACTGTCTCTCTGTCATTTGAATGCATGTCACATGGAACCACCTCTTGCATTGATGACATTCGATCTGAAAAAAATATATAATAATAATAATAATAATAAAATATCTAATCTTATCAAATTGATTAGTAATATTATATATATATAAATACACACACACACACATATACAGTATATTTTAGCTTTTATAAATTCACAGTAAAGCACAGCTTATATATAAGCTTCAAATTAATTGCCACATCAAATAATGCTTAAGGCAATAAGCTGTGGTTTACTGTCAATTTATAACAGCTAAGGGCTGTGGTTAGGCACGATGTGAAGAGGAGTGACATGATGAATTGCAGGGATCAGCACGGCCGGAGTGCAATGAACGAGCCTCGCCCTGGGTGAACCGCCTTCTTGATCATGGTGTCTCCGCTGCCAGGTAAGGAAAGGCCTGCTTTGAATGTGCTGTGGAAGCCCTGCGTGTGACACACAAATTGTCAAATTTAAAAATGTTACTTAAAACAGTCAAAATGATAAGTTGTTTCTGAGATAACATTAAGCAAAAAAAATTTCACAGAGCAGCATTTACTACACAGAGCCATTGTACACTGACAAGCTGCGCAAAACCACACTGATAATGAACGTGAATTTGGGTAGTACTGTAAATGCTGATCTTGGAAATTGGGGAAATCAAGAAAAATTCTCTCTCTCTCGCTCTAACTCACTCACTCACACACACAGTTGTAAACAATGTAGTATGACCATATTAATTGTATAAGGAATGGTTTTACCCACCCAAACCGTTTTTGCACCTCCACAAGGGGGTTTTGAGGCAGCACAAGCAGAACAGTAATGTCCTCTCTTGAATACTGAAAACATGGTTATATGTTAGCTGTGTTGGCGAATGGTACATAATGTAAATAACGCATAGTAGTCCATGACCCTATGTTTACTGCTTAAAATTGTATTTCTCTTGTATTCCTCATGTAAAAAGGATATTGTGGTGTTATAAAATGTATGGTTTTCTAGAAGTTTTTTTAAATCTACACTTTATAGTATATGTTGTATTATAAATGACAGGTGTACAAGAAATAAATTACCTGAGGCTTGCAGAATTTCCTAAGCCATTCTCAGTCGCACATCTTCCATATGCTGCTTGGATGTGTAAATCAGCTACAACTTCTTTAGCCATCTAGATAAGACAAGATAAGGTAGTGTTTTTTGTTATTCAGGGGAGATTTTTTAACTATAGTACTATGTCCAGGAGAGAGTCTCTCTCTCTCTCTCTGTTTCCGGCATGAGTGTTGGGTGCGAGTGGACGGTTGAGAGCGTGGGTGGATTTACTCGAGTGAGTCTTTCTTTTTCTGTCTTTTTTTTCTGTTTGGTTTCTTTTATTTTTATTTTTTTTATTTTCTTGTGTTTGCCTTTGGGGCCTCGTGCTACCTGTTTTATCAGGGAAACATGACGGCCCAAAGTGCGCAGGTATTGGGTTCACTCACGCGGCGCCATGCGGTTAAAGTGGCGTCTGCTGCAGGTGTTGAGGATGTTGCATGGCTTTCGGAGTGGTTGTGGGGCATGAATGTTTTGTATCTGCCTCTAGGATGAATAATGCCATGGTGATTTTCCTCAACAGTACTGAAAAAGTAAACAAATTAGTTGAGCATGGAATTGTGATCAACGATGAGTTTGTTACTGTGTTTCCCCTATTACTACCATCTAAAAGAGTTACTTTATCCAATGTTCCTCCTTTTCTAAGTGATGAAATATTAACTCAGGCGTTGTCTCGTTACGGAAAACTGGTATCCCCAATCAAAAAGATTGCGATGAGTAGTGAATCCCCTCTTTTGAAACGTTTCTTTTAGGCATTTCGCATATATGGTAGTCAAAGATGATGCCGAGTTAGAATTGTCATTTAATTTTTGAGTTGAGGGCTTTGACTACGTGATATTTGTTACAACCGCGAAAGCAAAGTGTTTCAGTTGCGGCAAATCAGGACATGAAAGTGTCCAGATAAATTAAAGGAAACCGAAGCTAATAAAGAAAGTAACGTTTATTCTGTTCCCGGTACGAGTGAAGCAACCGAGGCTGTTTTGTTGAACTGTGAGGTGCCAGGGGTGAGCCGGGCCGAGCCGGAGTCGGCGGTCACGGGTAAGGATCCCCCCGGTGAGAGGCTGGATGCTGCTGGCTTCACTGAGGCTGGTTCAACCTTGACGTATCGAGAGCACTCAGGTATGACACGCATTGAAACAACTATTTGCAATGATGGAAAAGTGAATGGGGTACAGTTTTCTGGGAACACAGAAGGCAAAAAATCATCTGATGGTGCAGAAAATATTACTTTGCCGTTGTTACAGAGTATGTGAGGTGGATTGTGTTATTACAGAGATGGAAAACAATATGTTCAAAGTGCCCAAAAAAAGGAAAAAACCAGGATGAAAAAGCTTGCAAAAAAAATGGTTGTACAAGTTAGTGAGGACCAGGAGACTGAAAGTGATAGCGAGTTGTCTGACTCCAGTGTAGTGCTTTCTCAAACTGGTTTTTCTAGTCGAAGCTACGATAATGAGGATATAAAGATGTTTCTTAAGGCAACAAAAAACAAAAGAGGTGTTTGTGTTCAAGAATATTTCCCTGACATCAAGCAGTTTGTTGTTGAAAAAAACGAGAAGCCTAATGGCAGAAGGTTGTTTTACTAATAGAGAAGTGTATCGTTTGAAGAAGATTGTGAGGAATTTAGACAAGGAGTTGCATGATGATGTTTTTTAAGAGATACCACTTTTTTATGACTTGTTGTGTGCTGAAGGGCTGTTTTTTTCTTTTTCTGCTTACTTTTGTTATGAGTGAAGTACGCCTGGCTACCTTGAATGTGAACAGTGCCAGAGACATTAGGAAAAGAGCCATGTTGAATGAAGTGATGAAACAGAAGAACCTAGATGTTATCTTACTACAAGAAACACACAGTGATGTAAAAAATGCTGCTGATTGGGCGAGGGAGTTTGAGGGTACTTCTGTACTGAGCCATCATACTTCAACAAGTGCTGGAGTTGCTGTTTTGTTTGCAAAAAGTTTAAGTCCAATTTCATATGTTGTTGATGAAATCATTAAAAGCAGACTTTTAAAAGTAAGAGCTTGTTTCGAAAATAATGTGTTTGTTTTTATTTGTGTTTATGCTCCAACTGCTGCAGTTGAAAGGATGGTTTTTTTTTAGACACATTATGTTCTATCTTGCAAAACTGTTCTTCTGAAGAGTATTTATTTTTTGGGGTTGATTTTAATTGTACTGAACACATATTAGACAGAAACCACATTGAACCTCACTTGCCTTCCCCAAAACAGCTCATCCACATAATAAAGAAGCATGAACTATGTGATATCTGGAGGCAATTCAATGGAACTGAGAGACAATACACATGGGTTCATACAAGAGATAACGTAATGTCATTTGTTAGATTGGATAGAGTTTATGGATTTAAGCATCATCTTAATATTTTTAATAAATGTTCAATTATTCCTATAGGCTTCTCAGATCATGGAATGGTGCAATGCTGTTTCATGTTAAGTTCTCTCAAACCTAGAAGTGCTTACTGGCATTTTAATATTTCTCTGTTGAGTGACAAGTTTTTTAGGGGCTCTTTTAGTTTTTTTTTTTTTTTTTTGAGAGGAATACAGAAATACAAAGCACGAATTTCAGTCAGTACAGCAGTGGTGGGACTTTGGCAAGGTTCAAATTAGACAGTTCTGTCAGCAGTACACTCACAATGTTACTAGAGAGATAAGAAGATCTTTGGAGAATTTAGAAACTGAAATAAATGAATGTCAACAGTTAGCGGAATCCACTGGAGACAATCAACATTAAAAAAATAAAAAGGAAAAAGGCTCGGTTAGATGATCTGCTGGGGTATAGAATACAAGGGGCACTGGTCCGGTCAAGATTTCAGAGTATAGCCCAAATGGATGCGCCGTCCAAATTTTTTTTCAGCCTTGAGAAAAAGAATGGGCAAAGACGTTTAATTCAAGTTTTGCGCTCTGAGAAAGGTGGGTTGTTAGTAGAACCTGTTGATATTCGAAAAAGAGCAGTTGGTTTTTATCAAAATCTATACAGAAGCGAGTCTGAGTTGGGGAATAATGAAGGAAATGCCTTTTTCACTTCCTTACCCCAGATGTCTGAAGAGGGTAATGCAGCCCTTTCAGGTGCGTTTCAATCTTTGTGGTTGGATTTATTGTCAACTAAAGGTAATTTGTTGTACAGAGCTTGTGTTATGGCTTTTAATAAGACATATTTTGAAAGAAAAGTTGATACACCATGGCGCTCTTTTTTTGGGCTAGATGAAAATGTAAAACCTGAGTGGAGATCTCTGTATAAGCCGCCATTATCAAAGAGGGCAGGGGATTTACAGTGGAGAATCCTTCATGGTATCATTGCTGTAAACTCTTTTATTTCTGTTTTAAATCCAGTAGTTAATTCAGAAAATGTCCCTTTTGGTTTCAAAGGGAAACAGTTTTTCATGCTTTTATGCAATGTTCTAGATTACAACTGTTATTTATGTTATTAAAAGAAATATTTAACTGTTGTAAAGAGATTTTTTTCTGAAAAAAACTTTTATTCTGGGTTTTAAATATAGTCGGAACAAGAGGTATGCCTGTCAATTTATGAATTTTGTTTTGGAACAAGCAAAATTGGCAATATATACCAGTAGGAAAAGGAAAATAGAGCAAAAGCCTTGCCAAAGCATCACTGAGGTTTTTTTTTAATGTTGGTGAAGAGTGGTGATTGATTTTAAATTTAATAAAACTATGGTTGACTTGTCTATTTTTGAGATGATTTGGTGTTGTAATGGAGCATTGTGTGCTGTTTCTGAAGATGAGTTAGTTTTTTATTTGTAATGCCAACCCCCCCCCCCCCGCCCCCCCCCCCCCGGGAGACTTGATTGTATTTGTTATGGAGTGTTGCTTTAAGGTGTGTTGGTTAGTTTTTTCCATTTTGTTGTAATAGTTGTGTGAATTATTGTGAATAAAGGTTTTTTCAAAATTCAATTCTCTCTCTCTCTCTCTCTCTCTCTCTCTCTCTCTCTCTGAGAGGTGCATGTTGGGAGTGCGTATGCAGGAGAGTGGAAAGTGTTGGTAAAAGCGGGTGTAAAAACTTGGTGCTTTATCTTTCTTAACTTTTCTTTTTGTCCTTGGCTGACATAGCTGACACTGTTCAAGATATGCCACACTTGACTCAGCATAATGGGTACAGGTGTGTGCCAGAACCCGGTGTTTGCGTTGAAGAGGTACTTGTAATAAACATCTCTATTGTCAATACTTACCTCCGAGTCCAGCCTGTATCTGTTACAATATCAGGTTCACGAATTAAAGGTGATTATTGTGTTTCAGAAAATGGAGCAGTTAATTAATCAACTAACTGAGTGGTTTATGGGTGAGAGAAATGTTTGTGCCCGTGACTCTGTTAGCTGCACCTGCAACAGAAATAACGAATATTTTAGATACACCGTCTGGTGCACCTGGACATATCATCAGTGATGTAACCTAGGATCACGGGGGGTTTCGGGTCTTTCAACAATCAGATCCCCTCCCCTAGGCGACCCAGCCGGGGTGATCAAGTCCCAGCTTATGTCCAGGTAGCGCTACTACCCTACACGCCATGCTTCTCCTCTCCTGATCCACAGCCACCTTGATGCTACTTCTGCAGCATCAGTGGCCAACTTGATGACCCTTCGCTGGCTCGCCCCTGTGATGCCAAGCATTTTGTAGGCCCTGCAAAGGGATTGGCCCACAAACCCTCGACATCCCCACTTCGACGGGTTGGCATATTGCCCGCCACCCATTGCTCCGGCAACCCTCCACAAGCTGGGAGTACTTTGCCCTCTTTCTTTCATTGGCCTCCTCCATACGGTCCTCCCAAGGCACTGTGAGCTCCAAGAGAATTACCTGTTTGGAGGCCTCTGAAGTGAATAATAATAATAATAATAATAATAATAATAATAATTGTAATATGGCTCCAGGAGTAAATCATAAATTTTTTTTTTTTTTATGGTTTTATGATTTAACATTTTGAAGTCAGGGCAAAGTATTCTAATTTTTGGATAAAATTTCTTTATAATGTCTTCATAGTTAGGGCAGCTGAGGGGGAAGTGATGCTCTGTCTCTACTTCCCAATGGGCAGATATGCCTCTCTTTGGGCTGTTGATATCTGCCCGTCTCTGTAGTCAGAGTTTGGTTGCTCAGTCTGTACCTCGTAATTTGTCATCTGAATTTACAGTCTTTCACTATACTCAGATATTCTGCAGTTGTATCTCTATTTAGGGAAAAATAACAATTAAGTTTACTTGGTTTTTCTGTTATAATTTTCTTTTTTTTTATTTCAAGTTCTGCTCTGTGTTGTCTACTAATTACCAGACTGTGAATGATGCGAGCAGCATCACTACAATGTCACTGAGAAGCTGCAGCCATGGCAGGGATGGTTTTTGGTTTGTCGGCTCATCACAGATGAATGAGGTTCAAAATCACTCTCACGGACCTTTTCCTGACCAGCCTTCGAACAGCCTTGAGTCTTTACTCATTTTCAAAAAACATCTAAAGACTCATCTTTTTCGCCAGCACTTAACCAACTAATACTAGTATTTACCTTTTCTTTTCTTGTCTATCATATTCTTAAAAAAAAAAAAAAAAAAACCCTGGCTACGTGTTCTGTACTAGACTAACTGAGACTTGTCATGGCACTTGTATACTGTTGTTGTTCTCTCGTTGGTCTGATTGCTTCTATTGTTCTCATTTGTAAGTCGCTTTGGATAAAAGCGTCTGCTAAATGATTAAATGTAAATGTAAATGAATGAATGTAGTGGAAACACAGGGTTGAATAATTCTGGTTGCAAGTGTAAATCTTCTTTTAGCACAAAGGTCTTCTTGTGAGGTTTTACCAAAATAAAAGATGAGAAAAGCAAGAACATTTTGTTTGGTTTTGTTTTCAGCCAAGAATTGTGATTCCGGTGTATCCCTACTTGTGCTTTACAGTGGCAGCAACTGGCTGTGGTAAATTTGGAAAATGCACTGTCAAAATTCAAATGACTGTGGCAAAGTACATTTCTATTTACTCACTGTAGATGCACACTGCCCATAATTCACAGTCTCTAAAGCCTCTGGGCTAGTGGTAGCAGGGCTTGGGCTAATGACAACAATTGTTAATGACAACAAATGAAACCTTACTGTACAGCATTACCAAAATGTATATGCATTTTAAATATATTGTGTGTGTGTTTGTTTCAGTCTCTTGATATTGTAGAGCAGGGCTTGGCAACTTGAGTCCTGGAAGACCACTTCAGTCCTGGAAAGCCAGCCCTAATCAAACATTTTTGTGAAGGATGACATCTAGCCCTGGCCAAATGGTTTGCACATACATACACGTTGCTTCACCCCCACCCCACTCTTGGTTGTTGTAGTGGCAGGTACTGTACACATGCTACTTATGGCATATAGACATAAATCACATTAATCGCAGCTTCTTTCCCTTACTATATCTATATATTTTGTATTATTATTATTATTTATTTATTTTTTTGTGCTGGTAGTGTTAGGGGTTGGGCCCATAATCGCTGCTTTTAGGTACAGTATATAACAAGCAAAAATGTTACCTAAATCTGCAGGCGGCATGCATGGATTTGGCCTTTTCATCATGTCCCGCAAGGTCTACCACAAACACATGGCTGGATGCTGCATGGACATACTGTGCAAGGGGGAAAAAATATCAAATTAAAAAGAAACTACAAAAGTTTGTAAAATACTTAAATTCAAATTTAATAATTAAATACTTAGAATTGAAGGTGAAAGTTAAAATTATGGAAGGATGGATTCATTCATTCATTCATTCAACTACTCCAGACTCTTGTGTGTGATGTAGACAGTAAAAAGAGTAATGTCTTGTGAGTGTTTGTTTATATTTGAATTTTGATGGGTGGCATTTAAATATTCTTGTCTCATCTGAACATTGGTTCAGTGTGTGTTTGTTTTTATTTTTTTCCAAGCAAACTGAATTGTTCATTGTAGTGTATATAATGGTGTCTCATGTAGATAAATAAAAATGACTATAAAATGAATTTACCGGAAATACCCAATGGCTCCCATTGACATTCAGGAAGCTAATCAGTCCATCATAGTCATCAAAGTTCACCTAAGATTTAAAAAAACGAAATAATTAAAAGATAATAATTTTGTTGGTGTGTAACCATATTTACTGAAGTAAAAGGTCATCTGTACCTTTGAGGGGCTTTTTCTCCGGACTTGATCTCTTTCACCATGAATTATAATTCCCGCTGTGTAGTGATCAAGTATGTAAATTTTATTTCCCTGTTCGCTGTTGTTCACCAACACTTGAAAATAGCATCGGATTGTCTAAGAACAGAAGATCAAACATAAATCATAGTTCCCTCATCTAGTGTTTATTTTAAACAGTGACTTAACATTTTCATCTTTATAAAAGATATAATATTAATTTATCTTCACAGAACATTTTTTTAATAGTCTTAAGACCAAACCATTATACAAAGTATATGATTTATTATTATTTTCATTTCTTACCTCCCCCACCAGCCATTTATGTGGCTGGAGTGTTTTCAGCTCTGAATGTGTAACATCTGCATCCGACATTCATTCATCCAACCGCCAGAGGGAGCTGTCTCCCGAATACTGAACACTGCCGCTTCTTCTCTCATCACTTCCTGCCTGCACCTGTTTTAAGCCATGTTGTTTGTGCATTATGTTGCGAAGTATTGCCAGTTTACCCTGTCTCTACCAAGCGTATTTCATAGTCACGGATTGTTTGCTTGTCTTTTACCTGCCTTTGACCTCGTCTTTTGGATTACTGATTTGGATGTGTTTGCTATCTGGACTGCCACTATTGTTTGCGACCCTTTGCCTGCTTATTGACCACGATATCTGCTCTCCGTTTGCCTCTGTTTGTGCTGTGGTGCTTAATAAAACTCTGCACATGGATTCAAACCCACAACCGAGTCAGTCCTCATTACAGAATGATGCAAGATATAAGACCTTTTTTTGTCATTTGACTGTGTTACAGCAATGACTATCTCGCATGCTTTCTTGGACCACAAGGCTTGGATCAGCAAATAGATATTTAAATATAATATTAAAGGTAGTTTGAGTTAATGTAAACAACGACTTTTTTGGTTGTGGCACAGCTTCTGGTGGATCAAAATACTTGAAACGATGTTTTGCAGGTCTTTCAGATCTTTTGGCCCATTGCTCCTCTTGCTGATCAATTGTCTTTTGCTTTGAAGGTGCATCTTGAGACAGGCTATCAATATTATACATCATCTGATGCTGTTTGTACCTTCCTTGCAGAGAGTTGAACATCTTTGAGATTAAATCTGCAGGCCGCAGGAACCTCTTTCTTTGTAGTATGTGATTCTTAACGACTGAGAACCACTGTTCTACATGGCAATTTGTTTCCCGTGTTTTTATTTCTTTAATACTCTCTTTAGAGTGTCTACTCAGGTCTGCAAGCAGTAAGCCACTCCAAAGAGGGAAAATGCCCATGTATGTGCTCATGAGAACATTGATGATCCCTGGGCAGTAGAATTCATTTTTTTCCCCACTTCCTGGTTGTGTGCACTTGGTCTTCTCCAGAACACCATTGAATAACTGTGTGAAGGGAGATTTGCCACATATAGTCTTGATGTTGCTGCTGCTATCCATATCTTTTACATATGGTGGAAGTGTGTCTTCCACATTAGTAGGCTGGGACTTAAGGATTTTTTGGTCCAGTGTGTTCTTTGCTGACATAACCGCATCAGAATTGTTTGCAGACATGAACAACATGGCCATATCCTGAAAGATGTTAAGTGCTTCTTGTAGGGTGGTGCTGTTAAGTAGAAGGCCAAAACAGTAAGTGGCATATTCTTACTCGCTACTTTTCTTTGAAAATGATTGAGTTAGAGCCTTTATTATATGGGATGAACATAGATGGATAACTGTGAAATTTTCTGTATCTGCTTTTTTCACTTTTTGGCTGACAAGTAGATGCGCTCAGTTTATGTAAGATGAGACACTTTCTTTATTGAAGGCCAGGAGGACACTACCAATGAGTGCCCAACTAAAATCAGTTTCAACATGGTGGACCTTCCGTGTTGTTATCTTGTTCAGTTATCTCAGTGTTTCCATCTGCCAGAATGTGAGAGTTGGTATGGAGTGCTCATTTGATATGAACTCGGACACAGGAAGGGGTGGCTTATCTTTTCCTTTCCCAGGGAGAACAAGGGCATAATAAAGGATTCTTTTGCTTTGGTTGGGGATACGTGGCATGACACTGTCTCTAGCATCTAGATGCAATGTGACTGGGGGTGAGTTTTTCAAACATTCTGCCAGTATTTGTAGACCACAATCTGTGTACAAGTGGACGCCAAATGGGTCCACTTGTAAATGTTGAATATAGCCTGCCACTTGAGAGGCAGTACCACTCCACTCCTTCATGATCTTCTGGCAGAGCATCATCTCCATGATAACATCATCATGGAGTCTTGTGCTTTTCATGACTTCACTAGATATAACTCTTAAGACATCCATTGTAAGGCATTTGGAAATGTTGCCTGCTAAAATCTCATCTAGTGGTGTGTTTTTTTTTTTTTTTTTTTGCTGAGCAGTCATCAAGGGTACAGACACCAAGTGCCCTGAAATAAGGTACATTTTACATGCTGATACTTAAATGAAAGCACACAGCAAGGATTTACTTTAGTGAATGCTTCATATAAGATGTCTGTCCAGGGCTTTTGTAAGTGGGTTGAGCCTGCATGTGGCTTTATTTTTTTCCAGGTTCTTGTTTTTATGGTAACTTTAAATTTCTAATGTTTTCCTCCAGTTTCCAGTGGCTGTCTCATCATTATTCACATCTTCATCTGCACTGTTACTGTTCCTGTCTGCAGCCTCATCTTCACTGTCACAAGAATAATCCTCATCCCTCCACTCTTCTGTACCATTCTGCTCATTGTGTCCTGAACTTACATCATCGTTGTTAGTATTCTCTTGTTCATCTTTATCACCAGTGCTGTTCCTGTCATCTTCCCTGGCACAAGGATAGATTTCATCCTTTCTTTCCTTAGTGTCACTGTGCCCTTCAGTCACCTCAACTATTTCCTCAGCTTTCTCAACATTTTCCCTATCTTTGAATTAAAAAAAAAAAAAAATTGGGTCAATCATTAACAGCATTTTCTAAACATGGTCTCAACAACAGCATGTTTCTTTATTACAGTATGTTGATTAGTAGATGCTCAGCAGCAGTGTAGCAGATCTAGTCCACTAGAACCAAGCATATGTACATTCAATGCCATGTTAATATATGCTGGTAAAGATTATTCAAAAAGTGTAGGACAAGTCCAGCTAAATACTGCTTATGCTATCTTTAAAACTGAGTCTTTTTCAAAAAATAAAATAAAATAATATAAAATTAATACATATTTACCAGAACATCTGTCTGTTTGAAGCACCTCTCTTCGAACTCCTCTCCTGTCCTCTGTCCAAACAGTTTGCAGCCACTTTGCAAATTTTGCATTTGGTGGATGGGAGTTAAAAATGTGCACAGCTAGCGTGGACCAGTTTGCCTTTCCTTTTCCCACACCATGTGTAGCTAATGCATTAACTAGTTTCTTTGTACCACCAACCTTTGCCCAAATGTAGTTTTCTTTTTTATATTTTCCTTTTCTAAACCTAGCCATGATGGCAACTGCAGTCTGCTAACAACATACTCTTAATTGATTGTTGAGCACCTCCCCCTTGATAGAAGCCGAGTCACATGACATCAGTTGTCATAATAACACTAGCCTCATTTTTAAGTCATAGCAAGCAGTTTAAAATACTTATATCTTCATGTCAAGTAAATTTTGTTTCCTTTCCTTTTTTTTTTTTCTTTTTTTTTTTTTTTACAAAACTTCATAATTTGAAAACATACACAGCAAATTTCTGGAGTTGAAAAATCAGGAGTTAGATTTCTGGAGTTTATTTTTTAACTCTGACTACAGTTTGTGTTATGGGATACTCCCTGGCTGTGTTTTATTTTGGAGTTCATTAATTGGTGTTCAGGAGCGTGTTTTAACACCACATATGGAGTTAAATGTTGAAAAGTGCGCCATGACCCTGATTCTACAGCACAAAGGACTTAACGTTTGTCGTGAGGTAGGTAAAAGCGTATTTATATATATATATATATATATATTTATATATATATATATATATATATATATATATATATATATATATATATATAAAAACTATTTCAAAATGTTCTATATTTTCTGACAGAAACATGTTTTGTCGTAGCTGTTACGTTATATACTGTAAACTTGCAAGTTCTGGAAAGACATCCTCATCCATATGCAATGGTCATCTCTGACTTTCAATGTTGTATTGTTTGGTATCAGAAACTTCTGCTGGACTACACCATAACATCAACATGTTATTTACAAAAGAAATAACAAAATTACTGTTTTGTACTCTTTATTAACTGAAAACTAAATATAACTATAACAAAATCGTGAGCTGACATTAAAGAGAAAACATGTAATTTAAAATAACAGCTAATGTTAGTGTGATTGAGAATGCAAAAAACATTTAAGCTAAAAACCACGCACTCTTTTGGGCTAAAGACTAAAAACTAAAACGTATTTATCATAGCTGTTACAATTTAAAACACTGCAGGCCTACATTTTCACGGCTTAACTATATAGCCAAGGTACAAACTGAGATTAGTAACGTATGTAAAACATAAGGCTATTTGACAGACATAAGGCTGCATTACTGGATAAAAGATATTACCTCGCCTGCATTATTTTATGGAAGCTGAATAGGATGTTTCTTGAGCTGAGTCAACACTTCAATTTGACGGCAAAACACTCGTTTTAAGGAAACACAGCGAATGGAAAGATGGTTAAGTCAGCTAATGTTAGCTCGTTCACTTCGACAATACAAAAAAGAAAAAAAGCCTGCACAAAACACATGCTCGGAAAACCGGAGAAACAATTACGTTTAGCACCAAGTTCGCCACAATCATTGACGTTAGTGCAACAACTAAAGAAATGTGTTTTATCATCCACACTGATGATGGTAGGACATTTGTTTTGTTTTATAGATATTTTGAAAGTTTGTGTCTTGACTCTGAGAAAAAATGTGTGTTTTTCAGAACTTCTATTTGCTGAAACATCCAAGAACTCTGCTGACTTCTCAGACCTGACAGAGTTTGGTGCATCCTCAAATCAGACAGATGGTGTTACTCTCACAACTTGTGGTAAGCAGAGTTATATGTAATGTGATTATTTTGTCTGACCCTGGGAATATCCACCTTGGAACATATGATATGTTTGCTGACACAGTTCTAGATTATATTTAAATTTCTATGACATTTAGAGCAACAAAAGCATTTTTGAAGGGTGTATAAAGACTGTAACGTAAATTCCACTACAGATTCTCCCCGGCCCGCAGTGATCAGCTGATGTACTACAAATATTTCCTCATTTCTTGGATGTCAAAAGACTTGTAAGTATTAAATGAGAAAGTGATATCTTATTTTAAAAAATATATATATTATGTTACATTAGATGTCTGAATGTCTTTCCTTTTTAAATTAGATTTTGCAAGACTTCTCACTGATGTTTGGAGCAGAGGTTGCTTCAAGGTTCCTGGAAAAAATGGAACACCAGTTTAAAAAAAAAAAAAAAAAGTCATCCAGAAGGCCAGGAACCTTAAAGAGACTGCTCTCCTAAAACAGCACCTAAAGCTGTACTGAATGATGATCCAGGTACAGTCTTCATCAAAATAGTAATGTTGTTACTTGATTCAATCTTCTTTTTAAAAAGTTTTTATTGATTTTATTTTATTGATTATTTCCCAAAAGCATTTTTACATTTAATACATTTATATTACATTTAATTTTATTGATTTTTTCCCAAAAGTTTTGTGAAAAACACTGAATACACAGTTATTTTGTCCATTAATAAAGCTCATCAGTAAATTCATGCTTTGGGAATGCTGTTCATAACTATTTACATAAAAAAAAAAAAAAAAAAAACCATGATGCGTGTAAGAACATAGTAAGAGTAAAAATCCCTTTGGCTTTGGGCATGGACAGTAAATATGAAATTTAACAATTTAGTTTGCTCTACAGCACAACTTTAATAAATAACCCACTAATAGTTCATCATTTATGATATTATGATGCACAATACACAGGGGTAACTTGGAGATGCCATAAACAGACTAGTTTGAAATAACTACTGTTATTTTCTGTCTCCAGAATGGGACAGTGGCATGGCTTCTCAACTTGTCCTGCTGGATCTTCTTACTCCAAAATCAGCTGGAAGAAAGCGGCCCAAGAAGATCAGTGTTGGAGAGGCAACATATTGTAATAGGTACGGTTTTTAATATGCTGCTGCCACCACCTTTAATTCTCTAAGCCAGTATGGTCTGGCACCAGAAGACAACATACCACCACGACTTCAATTATAACAGGACATTTTTATGATAGAGGGGACTACAGGATGGGCTAACAGCCACTTGAAAAGCCTTTGGGCAGTGTACCACCAATTGACTCATTCTCTGACAATCCATAAAATCCACTACAAAACGTGAAAAACCTCAAACCTAAAACCACATCTCAAACAGGTGCAAAATCTACCCCAAAACCCTCCCAGTTTCAGTCTTACCCCCCTCACTAATCACCCTCTAATTTTACAAGAGACACAACTTTATTAAATACATCAGTTTAAAATAAAACCATAAAACCACTTAACTTGACCCACGGCGACACTGCCTCTTCCGAAGGGGGGGGGGGGGGGGTTGTCCGGAGGAGCTTATTGCAGTCTGTGAAACTCCACTTGTCAACAGAGGCAAATACGAAAAGGCAAATACGAGCCGCGTGTCGTCAGTTCAAGCTCACAATTGGACTTGTGCACATATCAATCTCATCCACAAAAACAGCAATCAGTCTGGTCAGAACGGGATTGGTCCATACGCTAGCGTGCTCTTGGCCGTTCAGCAGTTTACTAACACACAGCACGACGGCACTCCTAACTCCCCGTCCCTATACTTACTCTCACACCGTCCCCGCTATCTATCTATCTTCATCGCCGGCGGCCCTAAATGACCGCGAACGACACCCTCCCAACGATGTCTGAGTACCGCCGTCCTATTTCGGCTTGTAAATAGACCGACCGCCAGCCCCCTTTCATTCTCTCCTGCCCTCTTTTTAATCCTTCTCACCCCAGTCTCTGGATACACAGATCACACCCCGGTGTTCCTCGTTCCACAATCAGTCTCATTAATTGATTGTCAGTATGGTTTTACGTCTCATTAATTAGTTGTCAGTACGATATTCCAAACACAATGTCACAATATCATGTGGTTAAATTTTATAAGGTTTGTTAAGACAACTCTATCCCATTCCAAATATTGTACTCAATGCCTATTTTTAAACAATTAGTTTATTAAGGGACATTTATGTTATGTTTCAGTCATGCCAAAGTCTTGATGATCATATCCTGACCACTAAAGGAAACTGTCAACCATATCTTCTTGCCTCAGGGATTTCAAAAGCACAGGTTTCCACCTTTTACATTGTCTTGGACAGAAAAGTTTTGCCTTGTCAGTCATGTACATCCTTGGGTACTTTTGATGAGACTATGTCAAAAATTGATATAGGTACAACTGAAGAAACTCCAAAAGTCAAAGAACTGAGAGCAAGGCTGTTGAACAAGCAGTAATTGTCTTATTCAACCAAAATGTTAAGTTGTTTCCTCTGCACTTCATCCTTTGGTTCAGCTTTGCATTTGTTCAGGCACCTCAAACCAATTCATGGAATGTGTCCTGGTATCACAAGTTGTTCTTTGTTTCTTCATCTGATGTATAAGTGTCTTCCTCAGGTTACACAATCCTATACTGCACTACTTTTTTTTATAAACCCATAGGCTTGATTTTATATAATGCAGTGATGTGTTGTTGGTAATTTTTTATACAATTTTACTAGCTGGCTACATGTATTAAATGTAAATGTTTTGCTGTTAGATTTTACAGTATTTTATGACAGCAATTATTTTCAAAGTGCATCCATGCATTGAATTTCTATGAATTTTCTCAAATAAAAGCAGAAAGTTAAGATTATGGCATTCAGTGTAGTCATTTTCACATAAAACATTATATTGTGTTAAATCATTGATAATTCTAAGAAGTGTTAAATTAAATATTTTCTAAATGTTGATTTTTAACACTGGTAAGGAGTTCATATTATAATTAACTCAATTTTAGAGTTATAATTTCTCTCCGTAGGATTAGTATTTTAACTCCAGAAAGAGTTAAATTTTAACTCTGAAAAAGTGTTAAAAATTCAACTCCAAGAGAAGAGTTATTTTAACACTGTGCTGGAGTCTATTTGATGGTCATGCATGTACACTCAGATTGAGTTGATTTTAACTACCAGGGAGTTTATTCCAAAGACCAGAATTTGCTGTGTAGGCTACATCATATAGATCAGCAATTTAGCAAATGATTACATATGACTGCTTATTTTTATTATTATCAGACGAAAGTGCTATTGAGCTTTAAATTATGGCATATTTTACATTTGATTTACAGTTTATTTTAATAATTATGAAAATTAAAAAATGTTTTCAGTATGTTTTTTATGAATGTGAGTCATTCTGTTCAAATGCTATTGAGCTTCAAATTATGGCATATTTTACATTTCAGCCCATTCGGTAATGAAAAGTAGCAATTGTTTTCTATATGATTTACAGTTTATTTTAATAATTATCAAAAAATATAAAAGGTGTGCATTATAGTTGACACCTGGAAGAACAGTTAACAGTTGTTTTCATGACTGTTAGTCATTCTCCTTGCATGCTATTGACGTTAGAGAAGTGTATGATAGTTTCGCATGTAACTTTACAGACGGTCCCTAGATTTGCAAATATCAAATGTCCAACGTTAAGCCAACTTTATGCCAGTGAGATACTCAGGGTGCTGCAATGGATGTGAAAATCAAGGCAAGGATACAGCCAAATGACAGCCAAATGCCGCATATCTACACTGCACTGTCCATAACTTAAATCTGGTCCTCAATGATTCAGTCAAGCTAATAACAGAGCTGACAAAGTTTTACAACCCTGTGGAAAAATTGTTCGTGTTTTTTGCGCACAGTATAAAGAGGTGGAATGTATTGGTTGAGATGACTAAAAAAATCACTGCGGGTGTCTCGCTTGAAAAACTGTGCGCTGCTACGTGGGCATTGAGCAATGAGGCCGTGTCTGCAATCAGATACAGATATGCTGACGTGTTTAAGGCCCTGACCAAAATTTCACTTACCAGTAAGAAGGCAGATGAGCACAACGAAGGCATGGCTTTGATAAGGTTGATGGAAAGATCTGACTTTGTTTTTATTATAGTCCTTCAAAGTGAAATCCTGGAACAGATCAAGGTCATTTCAAAAATGCTACAGGCAAAGGATGCTGACCTTCATAAAGCTACAGAGTTACTCGACACTGCCATCGCAGAGTTAACAAGGTTCAGAGAAAATTCTGAGGCAAAAGCAACCGCAAAATTCATGGCTGAGAAGTGGGGAGTGAAACAAACCTTTGAAAATGAAAGAAATAGAAGGGCAAAGCGCCATTTTGATGAATTTTGTCAGGATGAACGATTGGCTGATGCTGAAAGTTAAAAGTTAAGGTAAATGTATTTAAAGCTTTCCTAGACATCATCATTTCCCAGACATACAAGGAAGACTTGACTCCAGCCCTTCCACAACAAATGATAGCATTCCGTGCAGCCTTTAAAAGACAAATCTCTGGGATGACAACACGATCTGGCCAGATTTTTGATTGTTGAGAACAACTCTACAACTTCAACCACAAGCAAAACATTCAACTTCTCATTCCTACTACCTACTTTACTCAGTACCCAGCACCGTGCACAGCCCGGACGCCCTCATCGGCTGAGGTGCCCCTCTCACCAGTCCCCCCATCAACCCAAGCTCAAACCTGTCTGTTACCGCTCCACTAAAGATCCGATTTATTTCCGAAAGATTCTGCTAAACGGCTCTGTGATTACCTGCTGCTCCGCAGCATCACTCACAATCTGTGTGCCGCTCTCTGGAGAGTGGAGACCACAGTACCCGAAGGTCGTTGCATTACCAGGTAGATGCATTAAGTGAGGGAGAGCCCACTCTAATCAAAAACATCTACAATAAAGTTAATAATTACAGAGTGTGCTGTCTTCTCTTTTAACTGTATATATTGTAACAACTGGATAATTTGTATTAACAAGTACGCACCCTCCTTGTGCCCCTTTTTTTGATTTGGGCCACTGTGCACGGCCCTGCTGTTACTTTTGCTTCAGCAGAGCGCTCTTTTTCAAAACTGAAGCTCATCAAAAATGATTTGCGGAGAACCATGTCGCAGAACAGACTATCAGGACCTTCTATTCTTTTCATCGAGAATGCACGAAGCTGTGAATGAAACACCAAGAACATCGTGAATGAATTTGCTGAAAGAAAGGCCTGAAGAATGCAACTTAAATGAGTTAGTAGTTTTGCTTTTTACATTTTGGGCCACTGTGCCAAGATTGTTTGTGTTTGCATGCAGTAGTTTATTATTGACATTGCCTGAGCCTTCCTTATTTTAGACTTTTTGGTTTATTTTTTAGTTCCGTTCTGGTTGTGAAAAAGTTGTTAGGTAGAGTGTTTGTTTTATGGCATTGTTTTCTTTTGATACGCTACAGTGAATGTCTGTAAATGTCTCTTCGATGTATTTGGAGGGCAGGGTTGGGGGGGGAGCTTGTACAATTTTTTTGCTTATGGGCCTGTGACTGACTTGCTACGCCACTGCCCTCTACACAAAGCAGTGCAAGCGCAACTTCTGACTCCTGCTTATTTTTCACGGAGGTCAAAGGAAGTCAAACCATATTTACATGTTTTCAAACAGCCGTTCAGATTCTTTTTATTCACTTTGGTGTTTATCAAATAACACCAAATATTTAAATATGCCATATCTTTATTCAAACATTTGTTTACATTTATACACTGTCCTTTGAAAATCTGCTTAGGGCCTCCAAAATGCTAGGACCGACCCTGTTTGAAAACTATATTAAATTCTTTCCTGGATACTGTAAATTGGTATTTCAAAACAAAAAACAGAGCGACTGAATAAATTCTCATCGTTATCAAACAACTGATTCAGATAATGTGCTTCTCTGACGCTTCCTTGTTTCATCGCTCCTCCGTTCTTCAGCCCGTGACCTGGAAACTGATCAAAATGCATACATAAATCTACAAAGAAATGTAAAACAACAAATATTATTAAGTATTTCTACATTTCCTTATATATATAGCCTATAATATTGTGTTTTTCTTTTATTGTTTTAATTTATTTGTTTAAACACTTATTTATTTCCACTTTTATTTATATATGTATTTACGTCAACATTATATATTTTCACATTTATTCAAATGGGACATAAATACATATATAAATAATACATAAACGTGGAAAAAAATAAATGTATAAATAAATAGGACTCTTTGTCTGCTGGTCTTTAAATTAAGAAGTGTTTTGCTGCCATCTGCTGGAAAAATACAGCATTCCGGCATTAAACATATGAATATTGCTGTTATTTTATTCTTCTTCAAGGTATTAAAAATAATAAATAAAACAATATTAATTAATATTGAATTCAATAAAAACTAAAACAAGCAAACAAACAACAACAAAAACTAAACAATCACTTTAGTGACAATATAGTTTATATGGTGTAATCATATTTTATTGTTTCATTGGTTAGAATAAAGGAACAGATGAGTAAAATCCACTTACAGTAATATTATGCATAATTCATCTGGAAACAGTGAGATTAAAATGTTAAATTCATTCAAATTAGTCATGAGAAGTTGGTGTAAGTATTTGAAGTATTCAGACTTCCAGAAGTCTTGTATCTGCTGTGTTCAGGTTCAGGCTTTGATGCTGAATATAAGCTGCTCTAAGTTTAGTGTGACTTTATCTCCACGCAGACATATGACTGACACGAGTCTGTCCTCAGTGAAGTGTCTCTTCACGCTGGAGGAGGAGTCCCGCTCATCAGCGCTGACACTTTACTGATATATATGGAGAAAATAAAAATGCTGCTTTCTGATTTGTCACTGATTGAGTTTGATGGTTTCCTCTGTTCTGTCTAATAAGGTAACAGTGACTGTCATTGGCAGCTGTGAGTCTCTCTCTTTCTTCAGGGGGCTGACAGGAGCCAGTTTCTTCAGTGTGTTTGAGGAAGCAGAGGAGAAACTGGTGCTGACAGAGTCAAACAGACGATGTGACGAGCAGAAGAAGATGGAGGGATGCCTGACACTTGTTTTACTCTCCTCTATAATCGCTCTAACCACATCTGGTAAGTACACAAATGGAAATTAAAAGTGTGTTTATATGAGCAGTTTATCTATGATGGCCTCATTTCACTATAGAAAGTGAATCTAGAAAAGAAGATCCCGTAACACTAATCATTAATTAAGAATTCGATTTTATGAACGATTTGGGCTTTTACATGCAACCAATTTAATGATAAGATTAGTTGTAATTTTTTCTTGTGTGCTATTGGTTGTACAGTTTGAATTGACTAACTTTTTTGTATCTTGATTTTGCTGTATTCTGCTTATGATTGTAGGCTGTTCTGTGCTTCTGTGGTTAAATTCTTTCTCTCTCTTTCATGTACAGATTTTGAGACTGTTAGGTTGGTTGGTGGTAACAGTCCTTGCAGTGGCAGAGTGGAGGTTTATCTTAATCGTCAGTGGGGAAGAGTGTGTGGTACTGACTGGGATATGAACGATGCTTCAGTGGTGTGTAGAGAGCTGGGATGTGGAAAGCCTTTAGAGGATCTGGGTCGTGCTCACTTTGGACAAGGATCAGGACCAGTCTTGATGGATAATGTGGACTGTCAGGGATCAGAGTCCACACTGAAGAACTGTAGATCAATAGAATGGGGTGATAATAATTGTGAAGATGCCAGAGTCAGATGCTCAGGTGAGCTACTCCATACATCAGCCTGTTAATGCATCACTAATCAGACTTTCATGCAGTTTAATTAAGTGTAATTTGTTTTCAGAACAATTCATGAACAATTCATTGATTATTAGCATAATTTATGGTCTAAACTACTCACTTTCATCCTTAAAAAAATCAATTAAAGGATTGCTTCTTGTTTTACGTCTGTATCATAATCATAGTGACAGATGGTCTTCTCTGTTGTGTAAATAAAATCAGAATCTACAAACTACAGAAGGTCAAGACTTGTTGCTGGGTCTCACCTGTGCTCTGGAAGAGTGGAAATGTATTTTGAAGGACAATGGACTTCCGTGTGTGATGCTGCCTTTGACCTGCAGGATGCAGCGGTTGTGTGTAGAGAGCTGGACTGTGGGGCTCCTGCACAGGTGCTGGGTGCTGCTGCTTTTGGCAAAGGATACGCTCAGATTGGATCAAAAGAGATTCAGTGTAGAGGAAATGAATCCCACATTCAATTCTGTCCTTCATCAAACTCACATAAAACAAACTGCACTCATGAAAATGATGTCGGACTCATATGTTCCGGTAAAAGGTCCTACCTATTTATTTAACAAATCCAATTGTTACATATACTAAAATGTAATTGTTTGATCAGTAACATCATTATAAGCTCTGAGTGACTGTATTAAACAGAGCTAAGAAGATGAGAATAACTCAGATTCTCTCTGTTCTCTCAGAATCTCAGTAAGCTCTGTGTTCTTTCTCCAGCTTACACAGATCTCAGGCTGGTAGACGGTCCTGACATGTGTTCTGGTCGAGTTGAACATCAGTTTCTCAGTGAATGGGGCACAGTGTGCAATGCATGCTGGGATATGAGAGCTGCCAGTGTCCTCTGTAGACAGCTGAATTGTGGGATCGCTGTGTCTGTTGTGGGATCAGACTGGTTTGGAGAAGGACAAGGTGAAATCTGGGCTGATGTGTTTGATTGTGAAGGGAGTGAAAGTAAACTCTCAGAATGTTCCGTCTCTTCATGGAGTCGAGCTGAATGTTCTCATAGACGAGATGTTGGAGTCATCTGCTCTAGTGAGTCCATATTACTGTAACATTTACTGGCATTATGCTAATCTTATTCATTTATTCCCTATACACTTCAGACTGAATCATTTAAGTTTTGAATTCACTTACATAAAATGTAATATTGATGTAAAGCATATTTATTATAGAAATGTTCCTCTGTGGTCTTTAACACATTTGCAGTATTTTAGTAAAATGTCAGATCTTTCACTCAGATTCCTCTCTGGCTCTTCATGATGGTCTGGTGCGGTTGTCTGGAGAGAGACAGTGTGAGGGGGAGGTGGAAGTTTTCATCCATCAGGGCTGGAGGAGAGTTCTGCTGGACTCCTGGAGTCTCGCTGAATCCTCTGTGGTCTGCAGACAGCTGGGCTGTGGCTCTGTGCTGAACTTCTCTTCATCCAGTCCTGAACATAGTCATGAGTGTGTGAGGGGCTTCCAGTGCTCTGGGAGTGAAGCTCATCTGGGGAACTGCAGCTCTCCACAAACTGTCAGCTGCAGCTCCTTTCCACAGCTGTCAATCACCTGCCTTGGTGAGAAGAACAATCACAGATTCGCCGATTCTTCAGCTGTTCGTGATTGGTAATGTGTTTTTCTGTCTCTGACTATCAGGTCGCGAGTCCATCAGGCTGGTGGGTTCTGGGGGAGACTGTGCAGGGAGGCTGGAGGTTTTTCACAACGGCTCATGGGGGACAGTGTGTGACAAATCCTGGGATATTAAAGATGCCCATGTGGTGTGCAGACAGCTGCAGTGTGGAGTGGCCCTCGGTAACCACCGGGTACCAGCCTGGTTTGGTCCTGGTTCTGGGCCCATATGGCTGGATGAGGTGGCCTGTGAGGGGAATGAGACGTCTCTGTGGAGCTGCTCTTCTCCAGGCTGGGGAAAACATAACTGTCAACACGAGAATGATGTAGGAGTTGTGTGCTCAGGTAAACAGTAAATAATAATTTAACTAATATTTTGAACATTTCAGTAACCTGTGACTAATAAAAAGAGTGGGGTAGGGAACTGAAAACTGTTATCATTTAGACATATTTCCATTTAAAATATATATCGATATACCACAACTGATTTCGATAATGGTTCATGTACTGGAATTATTATTATTTTTTAATTCTTTGAATTTGTTGGTTCCAATTTTTTTCTATCTAGAGTTTAAAGAGATCAGGTTAACTGAGGGCTGTGAAGGGAATGTGGAGGTTTTCTACAATGGATCCTGGGGTAATGTGTGCTGGAACCAGATGGAGAGAGACACAGCGAGTCTGATCTGTCAAGAGCTGAACTGTGGAAGATCTGGTGTTGTGTCTGATTCTACACCAAGAGTGAACTCAGCTCCTAACTGGCTGGATACAGTAAAATGTCGACCACATGACTCCACTATATGGCAGTGTCCATCTTCACCATGGGGACAGAATGACTGTAGTGAAGACGAAGTGGCCAAAATTACTTGTTCAAGTGAGATGATATTTAAATCATTTAATATGGCCTCAGTAGTCGTGTTTCCTTAAATACTGCATTAATTTATGTGGTAAGTAAACTAATGATTCTGTACAACTAAACTGAGCAGGTGGGAAGAGTCTTGACTCTGTAGTGTTTTGATTTCAGTGGAGGAGAGTGACGAGTCTCCTCGGAGTCATCTGACATGTTCAACATCTACTCGCCAGAGACAGTGTTCAAGTATGTTTCCTGATAATACATTAGTTAATGTTTCTTGGTGTAAACCTGTTTACCTGATAAATTATTATCTGTGCATTGCATTATTTGCATTTAAAACCAGTGACATATTTAAATAACTCTATTTTCAGTTTCAAAGTGTTTTTTTAAGGGGTCATGAACTGAGAAATCGAAAATCCCTTGATCTTTTGACATATAAGAGGTCATTGTACTATAAAAACATCCTGCAAGTTTCAGAACTCAAAACATTCTCGTTAGTTTAAAAACAGCTCATATTGAAGCCAATCTGCCAAAATGACAGGTTGTGGAATGTGCCACTTTATGATGTAATAGTGTGGCTAAACCCCGCCTCCACAGAAGGAGATCAACAGCCTGCTTCTACTGGCTGTTTAGCTCCACCCACCGATTTGCGCATGTAATGTAAATAACGAGAGAGTTCAAAATAATGAAAAAGGAAGTTCATGATGCCTTAAATGTTGTTCTTATGCTGCTCAATGCTGGTTGATGTGTGTGTTTTAGATTATCTTCCTCTCAGACTGAGTGGAGGGGAGGGCCGGTGCTCTGGGAGGCTGGAGGTGTATCATAACGCTGTGTGGGGCTCAGTCTGTGATGATCAGTGGGACATCAGCGATGCTCAGGTGGTCTGCAGGCAGCTGGGATGTGGAGTAGCACTGAGGGCTGATGGGAATTCAGTCTTTGGTGCTGGTGAAGGTGTTGTGTGGCTGAACAGAGTCAAGTGCAGAGGGAATGAGATTCACCTGTGGGACTGTACTCTCTCTCTGAACAACCACACTGACTGCTCCCACAAAGAGCTGGACTCACCTGTGCAGGTCAGAGAAAAATACTGAGGAATAATATGAATTTTAAGATCATTTCATAATTTTGAATCTGTTTGTGTCTGTTTTGGCAGATTGGTCAATGTTCACTACTTCTGCCACAACAACATCAGCTTCTCCTGCAGTGCGCTCAACATTAGTCACTCTTCTACAAACTCCTCCAGCTGCGTCTCCCTCCGTCCCCCCAGTGCTTGTGATTGTACTGGGATTTGTGCTCTTACTGCTCTTAGTGTCACTGCTTATACTGATTCAGCGAAAGAGAGAGACAAGGAGAGGTAGAAGAGATCAGTCATTTGTTGTGAACTGACAGCAGGTTTGTCCGTCTACACCCACAGCTCTCTCTGACTGGTACACAGGACTACACAACACACTGACTCGAGAGTGACAAGCGGGTTCATATTAGGTGCATTTGTAGAGTTGGAAGAGATAAAGAACTAACTTAGTTCCCAAAACACAATTTATTTTCAAATATGATGATTTGAACGATTGTGTCAGCTCTTTGAGTCAATGCAGTTTATTGAAAACTTCTGACTGTAAAACAGTTGCTATAAAAAAAGGCCAGCAACATAAAACAAAGACTAAACTAAACTGAAATAACACGACCAAAGAAACAGACACACTTTTTTTTGTTGGATTTGTTGGATCATTGTTTTGTTGGATCATTGTTTCTCCATGTCAGCGTCTGTTGCCATTAGTCTTCATTTGTTTCCTGAGTTCATGGTCTAAAAAACTTGGTCTTAAAATTAGCCCACCTACAAGAACAAAAACAATTTTTTCCATGCCATAACAAAGACTTAATCTCAAACCGAATCTGACAGAAAGCACCCTCCAATTCTTAAAGAAATCACTCTCCAAAACATAAACTTTATAAGCCAAGAGACTCAGCAGAGAATCTGTCGAGTCTGTGTCTGTACACTCTAAATATAGGTTTCCATTAACAATGCATATAATTCAGGCCATTATTGCTAGTCTAGATCTCCTCATGGCTGCATAATAGTAACACAAAGAGATCTCAGTTCATCACATGTCAGCACAAGATCATCACGTTTTCTCTTAATAGCAGCTCCTCATATTTAAGCACACGCACAATTAATTATATAGCTTATCATATATGAGCACACACAGCCAAACACATGACTACAATAGTAGAATAACTCATATATGTATACAGCCATGTTCGAATGATCATACCTGACCAATAGTGATGGTCGGTTCTTGAACGAATCGTTCTTTTGAGCCGGTTCTTAAGGATGTAACCGGTCGAGCCGGTTCACAAATCGAACTGAATCGAACTTTACTTTCCGGGCTGATGATGCAGGACACACAGCCGAAGTAGCACGTCCAACTCAAAAAGAACTGATTAAGCCGGTTCAACCAACTGTCGAAGTTTTCCGAGGATTACCGAGGACTCAACAAGAAATGAATGAGCCGTGGCGAAGTTTGCAGAGGATTACCGAAGATTCTGATGAGTGAGTGCAAGCCTGAGGCGCGTACTGGAAATATGTTTATTATGACTGTTATTAATTTACATTTTATTAAAACCTGCAAAAAACTTTTCTGTCGAGTGATGTAAATAAATTTTACAATAGTTTATTGTGCATGCATATCATATTTAAAGTTGCTTAAGCGAAATCAAGGAGTTTATAAGACTGGTTTATTCATTCTTTAGGCATGTAGAACACACCCGTGTTTGTGCATCAATGTCTGAAATGTGTGTAGTAGGTGTGAAACTTTTAGGAACCTTATCCAAGTTGTTAAAATAACCTTATACTTTTTTAAATAGCCAATAGCGTTTTGTTTATATCTGCTCGGGCCAGAGCCGTTGAGCTCGGTAAAGCCGCATTTGACAGCCACAGTCTAATACAGGGGTCGGCAACCTTTTCGGCATGACGTGCCATTTTTAAGATGTAAAAAAACAACCAACTGCACCAACCCTAATCAACCTCACCTACCTGATTTGAGGATCCCTGGTCTAGGCTATGGAGGATTGCTCTCGTCGCCTAGCAACTGTGACAGCTGCCACTGAAGAGCTGCAGTAACGTTTGTACTGTATTGAAAATGATAAACAAAACAAAACATGGTTCACTGTTTAAATAGTTTCACTGTGGTTTTTACATATTACATAATAAAAAGTATAAACTATAGTTTAAAATAGTTTTGTTTAAAATTGGCACCTTACATAACTTTTAATGTTTACATTTCTCATTTAAATTAAATCTAGTTGAAATTCTAACAATGAAAAATGTAAATTTGCTTTTGTTTTTTAAAACAGACGACAACGATGTGGGGGAGGAATCAAATAAAGAGGGAGGGGCCATATGACTCAATGACCACACCCACTATCTCTGTTCATGAAATAATATTAGTTACTTGAGCTGCTGGGAGTTTCTTATATCGCTACTAATGCATCAGTGCCTTTTTATGTTATTTAATTTTTATTTATTTTTTAATGAAATTTTTCATGCTTTGCAAAATTTGGTAACAACAAATTTCAGTATTTGTGCATTTCAGTATTTAGCTTATTATTTGTTATTATTTTTATTTATTTATTTATTATTATTATTTACCCTAATGAACAAATAAGCAAATTATATTATTCATTCAGTCTATTTACCTATTTTTTTTAAAGACCAGTTAGTGCAAAGCAAAAAGAGATTGCAAAGATTTATTGCACACTTCATGTAAAATGTGGTAAAAAAAAAAAAAAAAATCACACACACATTTATACACCTGTCCCAACTGCACAATTTACTGTGTGATGCTGCACTTCAACTTTAAAATGCTTTAAATGACTTCAAACCATTTTTAGTCTCGTTTTGTGGCTGAATATTTGCATTTAGCTTGAATCTTTTGCAGCAATAGCTCCATGGGATCCTTCTTGTTTTTTTCCTTGTTTTCTTTCAAACACTGCTATGTGTCCTTTTTAATATTATATAATTGTATTAATATTGTACAAATATTTCTTCAGAGCCTCCACCTGCTGAGCGGAGGGCTGAGGGTTTTCCTTACAATAACATTACATAGGGGATATATTAAGAAATACAAAATCATTTCACATGCACACGTTTGTTAGTATTAGTCACTGTATTAGTTATGACATCTCATAAACTTCAATTGTTCAGTTGTTTTTAAGACGGCTGTAAAAAAATGTTTTCTATTGCATAACCCGACCCCTACCCCTAACAATAACATTCACAGAAACTACTCACTGTTTCCTTTCGAGAGGGTCTCTTTATGTTGCGTACAGAGTAAGCTGATTGCATTGGGGAAACACCTTTCTCCTCAAAGCCTTCTTTGCTTAATGCCGTTGCATTGCAATGGCCAATGTCGCTCGAGCACACGAAAAGGGGGGCAGGAATGCACCCTATATAAGTGGCGCAGTGTGGCATTACATCAGAATCTTTCTCCTTAATTATAATGCTTAGGTCTTCACCGTTGATTCATCCTCAGTGAGGATTGTGGAATACGCTTTGCTAATCCCTTTTCGTGTTCCGGTGGAGAATGGATTGAAGATATCATTTAGGTTTACCCGATCTGCCTGGGACCCAGCGGGATCCCTGACGGACTCAAACTTTGTGTTTTCTGCATGCCCTTGCCCACGCAGAAGCCCCCACTGAGTGCCCTAACCGCCCCTCTCAACCGCTCTCTTCAAGCAGCTGAGGAAGAAGCACTGAAATTCTGGTTTGGGGCATGTAGTATTAAGTAACGAGTTCACTTAGAGAATTCCTTGGGAGAAATTTCTGGTTCTGAGGCCCTCCGTAGGCCAATGGTGGGAATAGCGGCCCTCCCTGGGCTTAACACTGGAGCAGTGGCCCTCTCTGCGCCGGACGTGAGAACAAGAGCCCTCTCTAGGCTTAACTTGGAAACTCCAAGTTTCACAAACTCCTCCAGCAGCATCTTTCTCCATTCCCCCAGTACTGATTCAGCAGAACAGAGTGATGAGGAGAGGTAAGAGAGGTCCAGAGACTGTTATATTGTGTGTGATCAGTCATGTGTTGTGAACTGACAGCAGGTTTGTCCGTCTACACCCACTGCTCTCTCTAAGAGGAGACACAGGATGACGACTGAGGCCATTTATGAGGAGATTCATCACAGACACAATCACTTCACTCAGAGAGGTGAGACACGAGCCATCAATCTCATTTAATATGATTAACAGTAGAGTCTGTCAGACAGTTGATGTTCATCTATTATTAGTCCTGTTAAACCTCCTGCCTCAAACCAGAGAATTCCTGACAGAAAACCACAGAGCTGCAGGTGCATGCGTGCGTGTGTGTGTGTGAGAGAGAGTGTGTGTCAGTGAGTGTCTCTTCCTGTGTGTATATTTAGAAGTAATAAGGAGGGGTTCATGTTTGTATATGTAAGTACAGGTGTGTGTATGTGTTCGTCTCTTCCTGTGTGTATTTCTGGAAGGCAGTGAGGAATAGGTTCATGTTAGGATATATGTGTGTTTGCTAATAGGGCCAAAAACATTGCATTTCAACCTCTAATGCTTTTAAAATGTAATAACCATTTTTGTTGTGTTGTCACTAATACACATTCTTTATGATCCAAATCATTCAGTCTGTTTATAATGATGAACATGTTTCTGAGTTCATCTCTGATGCATTGCATTCTGGGTATGAAGATGCTGGTGAGCTTCTCTCAGGTTGGAGAGCTGAAGCACATATTCATGTCACATTACACTCAAAAAACTTTAGTAATTTCAACATGAATGAATAATGAATGAATTTTACTATTCAAAACACTAGTGCTTTCTGTAGAAAATAAAAGGCGGCAAACATGAAAAATGTTATCCTATTGTTTGTTATATTTATTCGCTCAATGTATGTTGGGTTTTGGTACTTTTGCTGTAGGCAGCCTGTTGTATTCTGTATTATTCTGTATACTGTTTATTGTATTTCTAGCAAAATGTCTGGACTGATTAGATTCTTTGCATCTGTGTAGATCTAGATGTAACTGTGATTAATGCAACCATTAATATATGCCTGCATGGAATGTAAAGGGAAATGTCCTAACCTTTTTTTCCTTTTCTAACAATGTAAAATCTACTATTGCATATGGAAGTGTCCAAGATCACTGCCCAGCCAAAGTTTTCCTCCTCTCCTTTTCCCAACAATGTTGTTAGATGATCTTAACTATGGCCTTGTAAATAAGCCAAATAATTTAACAATAACTGTATCTTTCTTTTTTTTTTTCCAATGGCCTTTCTCCTGTTACTACCTGTAGTTCTGTTGTTTGGGTTGTTTTAATAGCACATGCACATACTGTAGTCTCAAAGCCTGACGTTGCAGCTTATAATTTAAGAAAAGTTTCTGCTGCTGATTCATACACCATTCAGACATTGACTCACGGTCATAAAATTCTGCTCGAACACTCTACACTTCCTTGTAAATGATGCTTATTGTGAATGTGCTTTATTTACAAAACTCTGAACTAGAGCTTTCCACAGTTTACATTGCATTGAAACAGCCTTAAGATTTTCCATATGTGCAGTGCAGCAAAGAACACTTTTAGCATTTTAAAGAGGTTAATCAGGTGTCAGGATCTTTGTGGTAGGGAGATGCTGTACAGCAGAGTATATTAGGTCGATGTGGTCTATTGCGTCTGCAAGATCTGAACTGTGTTGCACAAATTGCATTCAACACATATTTTGTGGCTGTGTTTGCACCCTTGCCAGATATGCATAATTCACTTAACCCTAACTCTTAACCCTTTACTCTTTTGAATCCAGGCCGAGACCTGAGTTGGTTGTATCTGAGTCATGACTATGTCCATGAAATTATGGTCTTGAACTCAGACTTAAGACAAAAATAAGAGCAAATGGAAGGAGTCAACACAAAACTTGAAATTTAATTACTATAGACCTTTTTCATGGAACGCAAAATTACCCATTATGCTTTGCGCGTACGCCTTGGAGGATGCTTCGAACTTCTGGTTCGCAACTTGATGCGTTTAATTAGGCGTTACAAAGTTATTTTGACAGCTCTGAAACGACAGTTGTAATCTTTTTTACTTACTTTTAACGTCCATAATGTCAACAAGCAATGGCAACATTAGTTCGCAGTGGCACCACGATCAAGACTATTTAACAAAGACCGTAAACAATGTAACTTTGTCTGTTCCACATCCTACAAAGTTGACCAGCACCACCTCCTGGTTTGATGATATGAAACAATGACCAGCAGTCACATATGTTGACATATTCAATTATCTTGTTTTGTCTGAGGGTGTGGATGGCGAGGAACTTAGAAATTATAAAAGTACCAAGGCATTAGATTATCTACACAGTAACAAAATTGGACAAATTATTTGCCATAAACATCAGCTGTTCACATTACTGAAAGCGGAGGTAGAGCCGAGTCAGACTATAATAAACCAAATCACATCACGTGGGTTATGTTACAATATAACGGAGTAGTGGAAACAGCTGGATGTTCCTGCGTAGCTGGCCCCGGCAGGTCTTGTAGCCATGCTGCTGCTGTGTTGTGGAAGGTGGGTATTTATAAATACAGCAACACTTCTGATGTGGCTAAACGCAAACCTACCAATACTAGGGGGTAATATGTCAGAAGGTTAGAATTGGGCAAAACACCTGCCCACTTCAAGCACTGACTGCGTGATACAATGTAAAGACGTATTTTTACAGCAATATTTAACCAATTATACATTTCAGCTATAACAAAATTGTTTAGCTCTAAAAAGTGCTAATGGTGATGTATTGTTTAATAATAAAGTAAACAATATATTCTGATTTTTGAAAGGTGCAAAATGCAGTGGTCAGTGGTATGACATGGCTATCTTGCACTGATGAGCAGTGTAGATGGAATGCAGGAACCAGAAGAAACCTTGAGTCAATGACATTTAGACGTCACAAAGCTGAGGATGTATATGGTGCCTCTTCAACAAGGGAGGGAGAAAAGCTACCATCTACACCAAGCTATGACACACATCAAGACTTCAGGGAGAGAGTCAGTTCTTCAGACACAAAACCACATTTTGAATTAAAAAACAGTCTTTTGGAAAAATGCTACACTGCCAATGTATCAGTGTAAGGAGATGACACTGACAGCTTAGAAGTCCACCAGCCACATGGAGAGACTTTGACTTGCAGTAAATGTAAAGCATTTTACAGCAAATACATAGAACTGAACTTTGACCAAGCAGCTGAATTGGAGATTCAAACACAAAATCAAAGTTTGTCAGCGGTTTGGCATAGTGCAAGACAGCCAAGGATTACTGCTAGTTCAGCTAAAGGTGTACCAGTGCGAGCAACAACAAATCCTGATAAATTCATGAGAGAGCATCTCTTTCCTACCTTTCGGGGTAATGCGGCTACAAAGTATGGAAGTGAGAAAGAGGCAATAGCTCGTAGCCTTCTTGTAGAAAAAGGTCTACAGGTTGTAACGGCCACGTAATTTTTAACGTTATTCAGGTTAATGTCTCTTTAAATATGTTTTGCTGTACGTTCGAATGCTGTTCCATGAGCGCGCACGTACAAAAAGATGGATGGTCGCTCTACCGCTGATTATCACAGCACTGTGTTTAACTTCTTTTGTTTCTGTTACGTTACCAGAGTATTTTATTTCCCGTTTTGTACTCGCCCTTTCACATGTGTGTGAGAAGAGTATGCTGTGCAAACGACTATAAAGGCTCGTGGAACAACTTTCTGATCGCCTTGAGTTTTCTTCTTTTGCCCTCTGTTTCATCCCGGTAGACTCATCCTCTCTGGTAGACGTTACAAATTGGCGCCCGAACGATTGGATTCATACCAACCATCTTTCATGTTTTTCTGCGGAATGTTCGTTTCGATATATTATTTTGTTGGGAGGAGGTTTTTCGTTGCAGCCACCGGGTCGTGCTGACTAGCTTGCTAACTGTGTGGACTGGGCAATCAGCGAGTCACTGATTTCCAGGTACTGTGAAGGCATTTCAGTGGCTGATTGTTTGTGTTTTCTTTGTGGACTGGCCACCCATGGACTACTTTGTGAGTTTATATTTGACTTTCGCAAAAAAATATGTAGCCTCCTGTACTGTCTGTCAGTTCACGAAACCAAGCCAAAGGAAACTCGCTGGGCTTATGGTCCCTATATGCCCACAAAGACCTTGGGAGTATACGGGTGTGGACTTCGTGGGTCCCTTGCCCCGCACACCCTGTGGAAATGCGTACATCCTGGTTCTCGTGGACTACTTTTCGAAGTGGGTGGAGGTTAGCGTGGTGAGAGAAGCAACGCCCCAAGTTGCCACCAGCAAGTTGCTTAGTGAGGTCTTCCCATGGCATGGCATGCCCACTTACCTAATCTCGGATAGAGGGTCTCCATTTGTTAGTGAACTCTTCAATCATGTACTCACCACTCTGGGGTCAGAACACAGACTTACGACTGCATATCACCCCCAAACAAATGCAACTGAGAGGGTAAATCGGTAACTGAAGACTGCCATCCGTGCTTATGTCGGCAACAAGCACACGGCATGGGATCGTTACCTGCCCTAAATTTGCTTTGCCTTGAGAACTGCACCACACGAAAGCACCGGCCATGGCTTGGCTGTTGGTGGTAATGATCCAAACAGACGTCACTATAACTTGAGACCTCGATGTGCACCACGAATCACCTCAGACTAGTCAACTAATAGGTGGACTAACGTATACCACACAGACAGGCTTGACCTTAAATAGTATGTTGGTTGTGTTTGTGGATACATTATATTTTCTTGACAACTGTAAAGTCAACAAAAAGAATGATTGCTTTATGTGGAAAAAGTGAAGTTTGACATTGAATATCCATTTCGTTGACACGTTTTTGGTTCAGTTGTCGAAAACTGAAAAAAGTGAAAAAAAAAGAAAAATGTTCAATGTTTTATAATTTGTTACATGCTGTTGTTGTTTCTCTCAGATTTGCTGCTGCAAACTATGTACTTTGGTCAATACGTGCTGTCATGTATGCAAGTGTGTACCTTATTACATGCCCCTGTATGGTTATGTTCTTTTGTCAACTTTTCATGTATGAGGTTGTTCAAAATGTTGTGTGAGAAGAGTATGCTGTGCAAACGACTATAAAGGCTTGTGGAACAACTTTCTGATCGCCTCGAGTTTTCTTCTTTTGCCCTCTGTTTCATCTGGGTAGACTCGTCCTCTCTGGTAGACATTACAAGGTCTCCCACTCAGGTATCAGGGTCAGCCTGACAGAGCCATGGCTGTCTGCAAGCCCTGATGGCATAATAAATGGTATGAAACTTCTGGAGATAAAGTGCCCTGTTCCCAAGAATAACACCACCTCTCTAGCAGACCATTTCACTATAAATAATAGTGACATCAAAGTGGTTGATGGCAAGCCTGAATTACAGAAGAATGGAGTCAGGGGCTTCTACAGAGAGATACAATTAGGGATGTTTTTTACAGGGCTGAGAATGGCAAAACTGTTTGTTTGGTCTCCAAAGGAACACATTTTGATAAATGTACCATACGATGCAGAGTATTTAACAGACCAGGTTACTCGTCTTAGAGCCTTTTACTTCTCAGTGATGCTTCCTAGATTAGTAGATGAATTCACTGCTGGACGATTCAAACTGAATGACAAATACTTACATATAGTCAAAAAGGCTTAACCTACTGGTGAACAAAGATAAACAGTGTACAGAATCTGACATGGAGGAGAAAAAGTTTTTATCATGTCAAGGCAAGTTTTAAAAATTTTGAATGTATTTGATATTTTCTTGTTTACAGGGTTTGCACTTGGAAAGTCTTGTATGTTATTTATTGATTTATTTTTTATTAAAGTGTATATATGTACATAGTACAAGGAAACAGAAAACATACTGAGATGGATTTTTTAGAATTACAAATGTCAAGTATTGTTATTAAACACATATATGTACATGACTAATGCAGCAGTCTGAGCATTAAATGAAAAGTTAATCCAGAAATGAAAATCTTCTCATTATTTACTCATCCTCATGTCAGTCCAAACCTGTATTGTTTTTTTTTTCTTCTGTTGAACACAAAAGATGATTTATTTTGGAGAATGTTGGTAACCAGACAGTTGAAGGTAACCACTGACTTCATAGTGGGAAAAAAAAGACTATGGAAGTCAGGTTACTATCAACTGTCTGGTTTACCAACATTATCCAAAATAAATCATCTTTTGTGTTTTATATATATATAAATAAAAATATATAAATACAAAAATATATATATATATATATATATATATAAACATGAGGCAAAACATATAAACACAACATTTCATTTTAAAATAACTTAATTATCTGCTTCACGGATCAGATCACCACGCAAATTCACTAAAGCTGCACATATATGCAGAATTTTATCTATCTTTGGCATAAGGGTTATAGGCAAGGTTTGTGATAACACCTTGTATACTTTCAGTCTCCTAATTGCACGTTGAACATGTATCCTTACATTTGCAATCCTGCGGCTACATGTGAGTTTTTCTTCTGTCAGCTGCATTTTGTTGGCAAAGTGAGGAATTATCATATTGACTTGTCTTCCAAACAACAAGTCTCTAATCAAAAAACCCCTGTCCACCATCACTTCATCTCCTGGATGGAGGTATTCGAGAATGCCAGAATCACACGTGATAAATTTGTCACTACAGCATCCCCCATATGCTGCAGATATAAACATTACTAGACCACATGTTGCAATAGCCACTAAATACTTGATGGTGTTGCAAGCATAGTAGAGGCTGTATTATTCAGACCTTGAGTCTAGGTCCCCTGGTCTTTGGACTTCACTTTCACTGCAGTCTAAGATACAGGTAACATTGGGATAATGTTGCTTGTATGCCTCTGGTGTTGTGGCCCTGATTGTTTCTTTGGGGAGCCATGGTATCAGTTCCTTCAAGACTGCAGCCATGGTGTCAATCCGAAAAGAAATTATCCTGCTCACTTGTCTCACTGATATACGGAAACGAATGGCAAGATCTTCTATCAACAGGTTTAATTTTAGCTTCATTAGTGTGAGCAAGATTTGCTGTTCAATTTCAGTCTGGTAAACCAGATTCTCATGGGGATGCAGAACCGCTACAAGGGTATGAAATGTGTGGAGAGGGAGCCCAGTGTAGAGATTTGAGTCATAGTCATTCATCAGAGTAGGAGGCTTGAATGGATCGCACTGCATTGACTGGTTTACATTAGTTATACTGTGTTGTCTTTTAATATAACAATGCTCCTCGAAGATGTGGTCTTCCCACTGTGTTCCAACAGAGGTAAAGATTTTAGATGTACAGCTGCTGTCATCAACATCTGTTTGCTTTGGACTGGGGACAGATGCAAGACTCTCTTCAACAGGTCTCATTTCGTCCATTCCATGCTGCTCTTGGTAAACACCAACTCCTGTAAATACAGAAAAGGCATTATACAGTGAAGCATCTAAAATCAGATAGGTTATTATATGGTACAGGGTGAGTTTCTAATCTATTTTCATTTTTTTTAAAATGGTTAATTTCTAAAAATGAATAAACTAATTCATTTTAGGATATAAAATGCAGAATTTTGGTTTAGCACTAATACACTTTTAACTGGCATTGTATGAAAGACAAAATGCTGACTTTCCACATTTTGTAAACCAAAATGAGTTAATGAACAACTACTTTTAGGTATTATTTTGTTAAATGTTGTGGTTTGAGCTGCAATTTGGTGAACTATCCACTGAAAGAAACTGACACTGAATGACTGATATCAGTGCCTTTGTTTTGTCTCAAGATGGGCTCAACTGAAGGTGCGTTTATAAAAAAAAAAAAAAAATACTTTAATGTCCTAATTGAACTATGGCCCAATCCTGGCTTAGTTTAAGCCCTGTCTGTAAAACCAGGCCTTAAGGTCCTATACTGTTACAGCTGGTAAAATAATCAGACAAACCACACTCTGCTGCCAAAATATATACACGAGTCAGAATAATTCACTTAATGAGCCGATTCTATAAAGATATGTTAAATAAATCAGTCTTCATTTGTGATTATCATATTTGATTAGACTGAAAATACTGCAACAACATTTCGTTTTCATAACACATACATTAATGCTGAATATATATTGAATGCACTTAAATGCTGGTTTCTTGAAGATGTTTAAGCACACATCATGAGAACTTGGTCGTCTAGACATCCTGAAAAGATTGTATCATAAGCTGCATTTCAGTTAATTGTGCAGACCTAATAGCACGTTAGCCGTGTAAATAACGCTAGTAAATAGTCTCACCTTCGTCCGGCCACGTTCGTCATCTTCTCTTCTTACTTAATGGACGATCATATCCAAGCCAAAGTTCAGGATATGGATTTTCTGTTGTTGGTTGTCTGTCCACAAAGTGAAATGAGCATACAGGTCCTTCTCAAAAAATTAGCATATTGTGAAAAAGTTCATTATTTTCCATAATGTAATGATAAAAATTAAACTTTCATATATTTTAGATTCATTGCACACCAACTGAAATATTTCAGGTCTTTTATTGTTTTAATACTGACGATTTTGGCATACAGCTCATGAAAACCCAAAATTCCTATCTCAAAAAATTAGCATATTTAATCTGACCAATAAAAGAAAAGTGTTTTTAATAAAAAAAAAGTCAACCTTCAAATAATTATCTTCAGTTATGCACTCAATACTTGGTCGGGAATCCTTTTGCAGAAATGACTGCTTCAATGCGGCGTGGCATGGAGGCAATCAGCCGGTGGCACTGCTGAGGTGTTATGGAGGCCCAGGATGCTTCGATAGCGGCCGTAAGCTCATCCAGAGTGTTGGGTCTTGCGTCTCTCAACTTTCTCTTCACAATATCCCACAGATTCTTCTCTATGGGGTTCAGGTCAGGAGAGTTGGCAGGCCAATTGAGCACAGTAATACCATGGTCAGTAAACCATTTACCAGTGGTTTTGGCACTGTGAGCAGGTGCCAGGTTGTGCTGAAAAACGAAATCTTCATCTCCATAAAGCTTTTCAGCAGATGGAAGCATGAAGTGCTCCAAAATCTCCTGATAGCTAGCTGCATTGACCCTGCCCTTGATAAAACACAGTGGACCAACACCAGCAGCTGACATGGCACCCCAGACCATCACTGACTGTGGGTACTTGACACTGGACTTCAGGCATTTTGGCATTTCCTTCTCCCCAGTCTTCCTCCAGACTCTGGCACCTTGATTTCCGAATGACATGCAAAATTTGCTTTCATCCGAAAAAAGTACTTTGGACCACTGAGCAACAGTCCAGTGCTGCTTCTCTGTAGCCCAGGTCAGGCGCTTCTGCCGCTGTTTCTGGTTCAAAAGCACATGCATGTGCACGGTGGCTCTGGATGTTTCTACTCCAGACTCAGTCCACTGCTTCCGCAGGTCCCCCAAGGTCTGGAATCGGTCCTTCTCCACAATCTTCCTCAGGGTCCGGGTCGCCTCTTCTCGTTGTGCAGCGTTTTTTTCACACACTTTTTCCTTCCCACAGACTTCCCACTGAGGTGCCTTGATACAGCACTCTGGGAACAGCCTATTCATTCAGAAATTTCTTTCTGTATCTTACCCTCTCGCTTGAGGGTGTCAATGATGGCCTTCTGGACAGCAGTCAGGTCAGCAGTCTTACCCATGATTGCGGTTTTGAGTAATGAACCAGGCTGGGAGTTTTTAAAAGCCTCAGGAATCTTTTGCAGGTGTTTAGAGTTAATTAGTTGATTCAGATGATTAAGTTAATAGCTCGTACCTTTTCATGATATGCTAATTTTTTGAGATAGGAATTTTGGGTTTTCATGAGCTGTATGCCAAAATCATCAGTATTAAAACAATAAAAGACGTGAAATATTTCAGTTGGTGTGCAATGAATCTAAAATATATGAAAGTTTAATTTTTATCATTACATTATGGAAAATAATGAACTTTTTCACAATATGCTAATTATTTGAGAAGGACCTGTACATGGACGTTACGGGGTGGGCATTTCAAATTTAGTGCTGCGTTTGAATTCAACATACCATAAAAATCGGATGGCATCTTGTGCAATTTAAATGGTCTTGGGCATTTATATTCTGCTCTTATTGTTGGCTTGTGTTCATAACACTCTTGATCAAGAAACTTTTTGAGCTTTCTGTAGCTGTTGTGACAGCCTTTAGCAGCACAAAATTTCCCAGAGCCTCCACGATTCACCATTACGCTAACTTGACAATTACTAAACGAAAGTTCGAAGCATCCTACAGGAAGTCACTTGCTGCTATTGCGACCTCCATGGAGAGGCGAAGAAAAAGGTCTATACGGGGAGAAGATTATTAAAATCATCAGTCAAGTCAAAAGTCAAGTCACCTTTATTTCTATAGTGCTTTATACAATACAGATTGTGTCAAAGCAGCTTTAGTGTTAAACAGGAAAACAATGCGTTATTAATGCAAGAGGACAATAGTAAACAGTCAATTTTTCAGTTGAAGTCAGTTCATCATTGATTCAGTGATGTCATTATCCAACTCAGTCTGTGCAATCAATCAGACAATATTGCCAGAAATGAAGCGTCCCCAACTAAGCAAGCCAAAGGCAACAGTGGCAAGGAACTGAAACTCCATCAGCTCCGGTTTACCTAATTAATGCAGCCTAACAATCCTTAAACAGATTTGAATTATAGCCCACCTAGAAATTTTTCATGTTCTGGGAATGTTTTCAGTGGCAAGTTTTATTTTATTTCCCAGAATGTTTTGCTAAAAGGTAGGATAACATTCTCTAAAAACATTCTAAAAATGTCTATTGATAACATTGTTAGAACATTATCCTCTTACATTCTAATAAACCTTCACATCACACTAGATATGGATTTACCTTGCTCAGAAGTCAAATGTTGGTTGAAAGTGAAAACCCAACCTTTGTTTTATGTCAAACTCCAGCATAAATAACTCCAAAAACCAACATTACCAGCTTCACTTATTATAAACAAGATTTATTTCTGTAATAAATGTAAAAAAGTTCTTATTAAGATTAGCAGAGGTGTTGATGGTTTATTGAAAATAAGTCACCATTATGGTGATCAGTACTTAGGCAGTATGACTCTTTTCAATGTTACTTTTTGTTTAACTGCTGTAACTATATTTGTTACGGCGAAAACAGTGAGCGAAAAATGTCATAAGGTGACGTTGGTTACTTGGTGATGTTAAAAATTTCATAATGTAACGATCTGATCAACTGGTTTGCTTACTATAGCGAATGTGTTGCAACACACAAGATCCTGCAGATTTTTATCATATATATTTTTGTCTGTTATTTTGAAATTTTATTGTTCATGAACCACAGAGACCTCAAGAATTAGTGTATGAATCTCAACAATGGTGATATGCTTCATGCCGCAATGCATTCTGGGTGCCATGGATGAGTTCTGTATGATGTACCCAGAATACATTGCAGCATGAAGCATGTCACCATTATAGAGATTCATACACTGAATATTGATGTTTGTGTGACAAAGAAAAGTATTTCTTTTTCAAATTCATGAAATTATCTGCTTAAGATTCAGCTGGGTCTCAGCCTGTTGCCCCATTGAGTCACTTTAATAAATAATATGCAACTAGCACCACACATTAGATTGGGTGAAACCAGGTAACCAGACCACATATGTGGTGATGTTTTAATCATCAGCAAGTAACCAGCATCATCTAACCACATGTTCTCTTGCGGTTTTGCCATAATAAAGATTATGGCAGCTAAAAAACAACACTGACAAGTCAAGTGTCAAATTACACAACTAAAGCCAACACTTACCACCATTATGGTGACATTAAACCAAACTATTACTTTTAAACAGACATCAACATCAAAACCTCTGCTTAAATCTTAATTAGAAAATTAGGGGATAATGTTCTAATAATGTTATTAATAAATATTTTTAAAATGTTTTTAGAGAATGTTATCCTATCTTTTGAGAGAACATTCTGGGAACAAAAATAAAACTACCCGCTAAAAACATTCTTAGAACATTTTTAAAACAAAAAAATTCTAGCTGGGAGAAATGTGATAGTCTGTTATGTGTATGCCAGGTTAAAGAGATAGGTCTTTATTCTAGATTTAAACAGAGTGTGTCTGCCACCCAAACAACGCTAGGTAGGTTATTCCAGAATTTGGGTGCTAAACAGGAAAAGGATCTGCCACCCGCAGTTGATTTTGATATTATCAAATGGCCAGAGTTTTGAGATCACAACGGACAGTAATGTGATAAGAGCTTGCTCAAGTACTGAGGAACTAAACCATCCAGGGCTTAATAAGTAATTAGCAAGATTTAAAATATATACAATGTTTAAAAGGGAGCCAGTGCAGAGTTAACAGAACCGGGCTAATATGGCCGTACTTCCTCATTCTTGTAAGAACTCTAGCTGCTGCATTTTGGACCAGCTGGAGTTTGTTTATTAAGTGCGCAGAGCAACCACCCACTAAAGCATTACAATAACCTAACCTTGAGGTCGTAAACGCATGGATTAACATTTCTGCATTTGACATAGAGAGCATAGGTTGTAATTTAGATATATTTGTAAGATGGAAAAATGTGGTTTTACATATGCTAGAAACATGGTTTTCAAGGGAAAGGTTGCTATCAAATAGCACACTAATGACTAAGAATTGACAGAGCAGCCATCAAGTGTTGGACAGTTTTCCTGGTTATTACATGCAGAGGTTTTTGGTCCACTATTTCACACCTCAGAATTCAGCAGTAGGAAATTACTAGTCATCCAGTTTTTTATATCAACTATGCATTAAATTAGTTTTGCGAATTGGTATATTTTGTCAGGCCGCAAAGAAACATAGAGTTGAGTTTCATCAACATAAGAGTGAAAGCTAAAACAATGTTTCCTGATGCTATCTCCCAAGGGTAACATGTAAAGTGTGAAAAGCAACGGGCCTAGTACTGAGCCTTGTGGTACTCCATACTGCACGATATGATACCTCTTCATTCACAATCAGACGATAAAAGCAGTTCATTTATAAGTAAATAAATGATTATTTTTATCAACTGGTAGCAGCTATATAATATCTACTGTAAATTAGAAAATCATATACCAATAATATACAATGCCAAGGTCTATACTCTACGGAAAGAGTTTTTTTAGTAATTTCACATTCTATTTACGTTCTACATGGTCAAGTGAGCAGTATGGTTAGGGTAAGCAGTCCTTTTTTTGTAGGCATTTGCTTCTTTAAACAAGCTATCCTACAGACTGAAACCAGTATGTATGTTAAGTGTACAACCACGTGACTCAGTGAAGGGTAGGTTTGATTTGCTTTGAATTCAACATATCAGAAAATTCTAAAGGGCAATATCAAGGTGTCAGTCTGTGAACTGAAGCCCTAAACATACACGGCATTTTGACAAAATGATTCTCAAACGTTAAAAACTAAGCTATACATGTTAGTGCGTATTACCAAAGAAATTTGTAACTGTAGTGGCTGTCATATTTTTATGAATTAATAATTACTCCAAAAAGGATGTAATATTTCACAAACAAATAAAAAGATGTGACTATTGCTTAAGAAAGCAATAAAATGACTTTGACTTTGTTTTGGTTCACAACGCAAAATAGTACAATAATAAGAGCAATTCCAAGAGGGTCCTCGCACCATCAGTGCACAGGCCCTAATAAAAAGCCCCTCAATGTGAAACCAATCTTTGCACAGAATTTTTATTTTTTTTTTAATTCAAAATTGCAATAAATAAATCCCAAGATTGAAGATAAAACCCAAGAACCCTAAAATTGAGGCCATTACTAATAGTTATAATCACATTTTCCACTGTTCTAGGAAATCAACCCACAATCGGCATAGTCACCCTTTAAATTAATCTTTATGTAAACTATACAAAAATATTCAGAATACAAATTTCTTATGTTTTTGAGAGCTTTTATGAATGTGTTAATATGGTTCAGGGAGTTATTCAGCACCATGACATGATTATATGGTATCTGTCACAAAGAACACTCATGAGCTACATAACACATAATATTATATGCTGTGACTTCTAGCGCAGACTAAAACAGAGGATAGTATTGAGATCTACCCACATAAAAACAAAATATGTATTAAAGCAAACAAACTATTAACTGTCATAGTTACATTTTATTAGATTTGTATGTTATTTTTTATTTTTAACTTCTTCAGTCTTGAACATGAAAAGTGTGTATTGAGCAAGAAAAACAAACCGCTTAGGATTGTTTATTGCACCAAAAGTAATTTGGAACATTAGTGCAACATGCCAATACATTTTTTTAGAGTTATAAAAGTATTCTATATTTGACTTCAAAAATTCCATAATTACAAAAATCCCACTGCTGCCTCATGTCAGCATGTCTCAAAAAAACAGAAACATGGCTTAAATCCACTTACAACCATTGAGCAAGACATTAACACAACTAAAACAACCACAAATTAATAACCATTACTCATTTTATGAAATAAAACAAAATGGAAGAATGCCAACAGAGTCATAATGTTTTAAGTATGAATACCAAAGGAGTGTGAATATTACTGCATAATATCTGCATAAAAAGATTGAATCTGCTTTGGTCCACACTGCAAAACAGTACTTATATTAAGTCTTATTGTACTTATGCAGTACAATAAAGTTATTGACATCAGATTTAGTTTTTTTTTATTATTTTACAAAGACAAATGATTCTCTGCCAGAAAGCAGGTGATCCCTTAAAAAAAAAAAAAGGCACTATAATTTGAAATTTAAAGTTGCAATAAATAATCCTAATTAACAAAACAAAATCCTTGAATCTAAACTATTAATGTGCTGTAACAAAGCAATCAAATATTCACAATAATATTCCCAACTTAATAGTCCGTGTATCCCCAAAGGCACCTCAGTGGCATAGAGGTCATGGCATCAGAAGAACTACTCCACTTTACAGAACAGTAACATATGAAATGAGTCTTCAGCAACTAAACGTCTGACCAGCAGTGAGAAGAAAAATGTGCGTCTGTGGACTGTGATGATCATTTCAAAAGCACATTCAGATTAGATCAACCAAACCCAACTCTCTGAGAAGAGGGGGAACAAAAAAACAGAAAATCAGACCCTCAAGACCCGTTACTGAGAGTGGCACACACTTCAGAACAGTGTCTGATCTGCTGGTCTGTCTGACTCTGACCTACAGCAGCTTTGTGCTGTGCTTGAATCTCACTAATTTACAGGATCCTCCAGCAGTCCATACTTGCCCTCAAGTACCTGAACTGTAGCAGAGAGAGCACTGCAAGAGAGAAGAGACATTTTATCTGGAGTGAGGATGTGCCAGGATGGTTAACTACATGACTAGCAGACTAGTGAAGTCAGCTGCTCTGTTTTGGGTCAAAGAAGAGACATTGCATTTTGGTGTTCACATCATATAAAACTTACGAAAGTGATCTTATATACATAGAAAGCTAATTAAATGCAAGTGAAGTGACTACTTTAATGCTTCAAACACATTTCTGCAAAGCAAATGTTAAAATAAGGGTGCAATAATCTTCCATTGTCATTCCGCATAATGGATATTTATGCAAATATAAAACATACTTATTCTGACCTGTACTTATTACAATATATAAAGAAATGGGATCGTAATATTTTAAATGATTACAAAATTCTTGCTGACAAACGGGCATCGTTTTCAGCAATTATTTTCTGCTCAGAAAAAATGCAATTAAATAGGACACATTAAAAAAAAAAAAAAAAAAACTATTTAAAGGCTGTATTAAACTCTTATAGTTTTGATGCCTGAAAACCCCTTTTCTTCTTTGAAACCACTTCTTTTTTTCAAACCAAAAATTCAGAAACCAGATATAATTAGATTTTTTTTACTGTGGGTGCAGGACACTATAGTTCATTTATGTAAGTGAGGATAGCAAAATAAAGTAAACTGAATATAATAAAAAGTGTAATAAATAAACTATACAAAACTCTTTCAAAATCTTTTATGGATGTGTAAATCTGGTTCTGAGAGCTGCTCACCATCCTGGTCGGATTATACGGTATCTGCCGCACACAGACAGATCCACAACTGTTGAACCCAAACGGCTTTCATCTCCAATCGGTCCACCGTCCACCACAACAGCCAGACTGGGCCACAGATCCTCAAACTCCTGCAGAACACCACCAGCACGTCAGACACAAACTAAAGCCCATCAAGAATTGATTCTGCAGTCTGTAGTTCTGTACTTACATTAGCAGCTACTGTGCTGGTTTGTGTGCTGACGTTAGCACTGGTGAGAGCGAGCGGCTCGCCGCACATCTGACAGAGACGCCTCATGAACGGATGGTCTGGGATACGAACCCCTATGAGCTACAGCACACAAAATACTAAATGATACAGTCAACAAAAGATCTACACACATTGCATTAAAGGTCCCTTGTGAAAAAGAAGCTTAATTGTACTGAATGAGCACTTGTACTTCAAATCCTAAATGTATGCATGTATTATATATATATTTTATATTTTATTTATATATAAATATAAATAAAAAGATAATATTAATTATAAGTACACGTGACTGTATCTTAACACAGTGCATTATGTAATAGTGCCAAATTAAACGTTTTAAAGTACATTAGTCATTATTTTAATAACCTTTTGTCGTGCTTTCAAAAAAGTACACTTATTTTGATGTGTTGATATCATACTAAAGCACAGGCAAAGTACTAAATACATGCATTCTTTAGTATTACAGTTAATAAAGTTTATATATTATGTACTAAAATGCAACTTCATCATTAAAAGTGTGTAATTACAAATATTTAAATACAAGACATACAAGTTTCAACAGAAGTGACAAAGTATATTTTAATCTACCATAATTCGTCAGTACATTCCGCAGTAAAACTAACCAAATTTCAAATATAAAGTAATTATTGTGAAATTACATAAGTTCTAATGTATTCATGTATACAGAGAATAACTAGGGCTGGACGATATGGGCAAAATTTATATCAGGATATATTTCTTAATTACGTTATAATTCCGATAGCGATATGAACATTATTTATCTGAAACAGAAATCTTTAGTAACATTATAAATGCCTTTATCGTTACTTTTGATCAATTTTAAGCATTCTTGCTAAATAAAAGTATTAATTTCTATCATTTCTTTCCCCCTCCAAAAATATAAATTATACTGACTCCAAGCTTTTGAATGGAATAGTGTATGTTACAAAAGCTATTTATTTCAGATAAATGCTGATCTTTGAATCTTTAAAAAAATAATAATAATATTGATAATCATCATATTAGAATGATTTCTGAAGGATCATGTGACACTGAAGACTGGAGTAATGATGCTGAAAATTCAGATTGTGTCACAGGGATAAATTTTAAAATCTATTCAAATAGAAACCAAATTCAAAAAGTAAAAATGTAAATTTTACTGTAAATTAATGTAAATTTGCCGTACTTTGGATATAAAAAAAAAAAAAAAAAAAAAAAAACTTGACTGGTAGTGTAGGCTGATTATTCTTATAGATTGAAACAAATGTGCTTCAGCCAGAAAAAAAAAAAAAAACAAGGGTATGAAAAGTGCTTGGAGTTGCTGCAGAAAACACAAAATTGAACAAACACTGGAAATGTTGCTAGAGACGGGCTTATTGAAAATGCTAATTCATCCGCTGCCAGCAGGAGGCGCTTTAAGAGTGTTCCTGTGGCTCAGTGGTAGAGCATTGCGTTAGCAGCGCAAAAGGTTGTGGGTTCGATTCCCAGGGAACACATGTTAGGTAAAAAGTGTTAGCCTAAATGCACTAAGTTGCTTTGGATAAAAGCGTCTGCTAAATGCATAAACGTAAATGTAATACAACTAGTGGTTTCCCCAGTAACTTCTGTAATCAAACCAGCTCCGCTCATGAACGCTTCAACTTTACTTTATCAGACCAAATGAAAATGCCATCGAAACTTTTCTGAAGACAGTCGGTTCCCTTCAGAGATACATTCATATAAAACACTCGCGCCGCGTTTTGATTTTGAAACGTGCAGCGCTCCTGTTTATTCAACAAAGTCAAACGCCACAAATAAATAACTGTATGGGAAACACTGGTAAATATATCAAAATATCAGAAATGCGTTTAAAAATCATATCACCATTACTGAAAAGAAATTATATCGTGACACATATTGATACTGAATTATTGTCCAGCCCTAAGAATAACTAAAGCAAACCTTGGTAAAAGGATTGAGGTCTCCGTTCAGTGCGGAGGATCTTTCCAGAACTAGTGTCACAGGTCCAGGCAGCAGATCTCGGAGCAGCTCCTCCTTCACAGACACCGTACAGTACCTGAAAACATTCAGAACACAAATACTGTACTGTGACTGTATCACAGGGCTATGGTACTTTGTCATATATTCCATAATTCCATATGAAGTTACACTTACAACATCAGTGATGTTGAACTCAAATTACCATGGTGCAGTTTTTTTTTAATTGACATGCAACAAAACCATGGTACTAAAAAAAAATAAAAAAAATAAAAAAAAAAAGTGCTCATTAAAATACCCTACCATTCAAAAAGTCTGGGGACAGAATGATTTTTTTTTTGTTTACTTTCAATACTGTGAAATATTCCTGTGATGTGCAGCTGTATTTTCAGCATCATTACTCCAGTCTTCAGTGTCACATTATCTTCAGAAATCATTCTAACAGATGCTGATTTGCTGCTCCAGAAACATTTCTGATTATTATCAGTGTTGACCCCACACATTTGAACAGTAGTGTTGAAGTGGTATTTCAGTAAACTGATCTGAGAACAGTAAACTAACCTGTAGATGTCCTGTATTTCTCCGACACAGATGGCGAGAGGTTTGTCTCCATTCCGTCCTTTGAGATCATAAACTCTCCTGACAGCCGCGGAGTCCTGAGCCACACAGGCCAGACCGTAGATGGTGTCAGTGGGGACGGCCACGAGCTGCCCCGCCTTCAGAGCCTTGACTGTGGCGCTCAGGACCTCCGTCCACTCTGTGTCCCAACAAACAAACAACACCACCACACCATATAAATAACTACCATATAACACACCTCATAACTACAGGCACATCTCAAGGGCTGCACACTCTTCAAAATATTGATTTCAATTCTCCTTCTTCTTACAGTTTTTCTCAGTGGCTTTGGTACATTTCTCAAATCATCATTGACATTTGCAAAACAGTAAGTGCATTTCTCAAAACAACTCGTACAAACAGCAAAACACCATGATTATGAAATCCTTAGTTCATCTCTCAAAAATAAATATCTGTGTCAATGAACATGTCAGTGCCATCAGAATGACAAGTCCTTGTGTCACTGTGTACGGATAAGACTTAGTCATGTTGTCAATATAACAGTGTACTCTGGAGGATGTTCTGATGTAAACTATGGCAGCATTTTGGATGACAGTTACTGTATTGAACAGTATGCCACATGCTTATGTATGCCATATATCCATTTCAAAAGTATAAAATTTACACATTACTGTATGTGGGATACTGATTGAAAGAGACTGGATAGAATTCCAAGTTACACTTTTACTAGTGGTCTGACCAAATAAAATTAAATAACTTTACAATGTCAAAAAAAGAAATATGGGCACAAAGATGAAAATGAAAAATAAGTCCACTGTCAGAATGTGTAACTCTTGTGTTGTGCTCTGTATATAAAGTATATGAACCTTTGAGCTATTTCAGAGAAATACTTTATCATTGCTTGATCTACATTCTCTTCATTAGTCAAGATTCATTTGCACAGTTCATGCCACATTTACAAAAAGTATAATAATAATAATAATAATAATAATGTGTAAAAAACGATGAACTAAAGACTAGATGTTTTGAGGGGTAAGACTATTGCACAGAAAACTATATAATACATTTGGAGCAACATGACATTAGCAACTGATAATGTAGGAAACCGCAGATAAATGTGCATAATTGCATGAATATATAAAAGCAATCACAACTTGTTCAAAAGAATGAGAAACTGGTTTTATGATGTGTATGAATGACTAGATGATGTGGAGGTTGTACAAGTAGTTTTGAGAATTTCATTTCTGATTTGAGAACACACCAAAGTGACGGAGAAAAACTGTAATATATATATATAAGGGTCACATTTTATTTGTCTTCATTTATTTTTGCAAACCTAATGTTCAGTTCCATCAATCCTACAATATAAAAACCCATTGCATTTTTTCATAATTGTTTAAAATATAATTGTGCATTTAGAAACATACATTCCTAGCTATGGCATTATGACAAATATTTTCTCTCTTTCTGTTAACTATGACAAAGTCATTCTCATCACAGAACGTCACTCCAGGGTTATGTAATGTAGCGCCACTCGTTTATAATACAACTCGAAATGATACTGTAACAGGAATATTCAAGATACATATCAGCCGTTGGACATTTCAGAGACAAATTAGATTACTAGCGAGGGCGTGAGGAGTGTATGTTAAGAAGAGAGTTTGTAAAAGTGTTGTTTTATCGACTGAACACGGCTCTTACCCCGCTGCTGCTGTGAGGTCGGATCCCCGGAGCTCTGCGCTGATAACCGCAGCACTCTCGTCTTCAGATCTTTACACATGCTGGCGCTCTTACACGACCTATTTAACGCGTACGAGTGAGGGCTGAAACCGAGACGAGCCCCGGCCGAGCGAATAAAACTGAAGAAGTCCATAACCAGCTCAGACAGCATGCTTTTGTAAAGCACGACGCCACGTTTGACAGCCCTTCAAAATAAAACACTTCAAAATAAAAGTCCCGTTATTACGACGGCGTTTTAGTGCCAGTTTAAAAAAAAATAATAATTCTAAGATTACGCGATTAAAGTCGAAATACTTCGAGAATAAATGGATGAGGAAGAGTCAGTTTTAAGGACTCGCGGAAACAGCTTAATATCAAGAATATGATTTTTATTAACAGACTGAATAGGAACAACTTTTTATCAGCTCACACACCCACTCAACATTCCTTCGGGGGGCGCTGTAGCTCTCTTTTTTAACGCTTTTTTAATCCACTACAAATATATGAGGGATTATTAGCAGAAATCACACCATGCGCCATACTCGTATGCTTGGAAATAATATTTCATATCTTCCATTGCATTCGTGATTTGTAGTGCGCCAGCCACCCAATAGCAGTAAGATTTGTGCTTTTGATAGACCTGCTTTTAATGTCTCAGCTTTCAAAATCAGTTTTATAGCGAAACACAAATTATGTGTCTTACAATAATGTTTTCAACCTCTTTAATGATCAGATATCGATATCGCTGTATTTATGTGAAACAATTCATTAAATTAAACTGTTTTCTTTGTAAAAATTCCAATGATGACAAAATTAATCTCTAAATATTTCAACCTTAAACCCCAAAAAATTTCGACCTAATCTCTTAATATTTCGACTTAATCTCGTAATATTTCGACTTAATCTCGTAATATTTTGACTTAATCTCGTAATATTTCGACTTTATTCTCGTAATATTTTGACTTTATTCTCGAAATATTTTGACTTTAATCTCGTAACATTTCGACTTTATTCTCGTAATATTTCAACTTTAATCTCGAAATATTTCAACTTTAATCTCGAAACATTTAGACTTTATTCTCGTAGTATTACGACTTTATTATCGAAATATTTCGACTTTATTCTCGTAATATTTTGACTTTATTCTCGAAATATTTCAACTTTAATCTCGAAACATTTCAACTTTAATCTCGAAACATTTAGACTTTATTCTCGTAGTATTACGACTTTATTATCGAAATATTTCGACTTTATTCTCGTAATATTTTGACTTTATTCTCGAAATATTTCCACTATAATCTCGAAAAATTTCAACTTTAATCTCGAAACATTTAGACTTTCTTCTCGTAGTATTACGACTTTATTATCAAAATATTTCGACTTTATTCTCGTAATATTTTGACTTTATTCTCGAAATATTTCAACTTTAATCTCAAAACATTTCAACTTTATTCTCGTATTACGACCTTATTCTTGAAATATTTCGACTTTATTCTCGAAATATTTCAACTTCAATCTCGAAACATTTCAACTTTAATCTCGAAACATTTAGACTTTATTCTCGTAGTATTACGACTTTATTATCAAAATATTTTCGACTTTATTCTCGTAATATTTTGACTTTATTCTCGAAATATTTCAACTTCAATCTCGTAACATTTCAACTTTTCTCGTATTACAACCTTATTCTCGTAATATTTCGACTTTATTCTCGAAATATTTCTACTTTATTCTCGTAATATTTTGACTTTATTGAAATATTTCAACTTTATTCTCGAAATATTACAACTTTATTATCGAAATATTTAAACTTTATTCTCATAACAAAAAAACTACTTTATTCTCGAAACAGAAAAAAATTTTTTTTTTCAACGTGGCACTAAAACGCCGTCGTATGTTATAACAAAAAAAAAAAAAAAAAGGGGGAAATTACTTATAATTTTAGATGTGTATTTTAGTCATGCAGGAGCAACAAATTCCCTGTAAATGATCCAGGTGCATCTTGTTAAGGCCAACAAATATAATTAACTTGCTGGTGTAATTAATTAGGACTAATGGCTAATTAATATAGGCCTAATTAAGACCGGATTTACCATATTACAACCAAAACTAAAAATGGCACCAGTTACAGGTAAGATATTTTTGTAGATTTAAATAAGAGTTTCTTTTTTTGTGTCTATTCTTCAGAAAACACTGAAGATACAAACACCCAGTTAAAAGATCATCCTGCAAATTAGGGAAAATTCAATCTTTTTTTTTTTTTTAATCACTGCTTTAATTCACTAATAAATACATTTCCCGAACAGTGCCCTTCTGTGAGACATCTGGAGGCTCTTGATGGCAAAATCTCTGGCAGACAGGAGCAGCTCGAGCTCTGCACTATGATCCTAAATGACCTGCTGGACATTCAGAAACTAGTTGCTGTAGGAGTTTAATCTTGTTTTATAGTGTTCCGTTTAAAAAAGCTGTTTGCAGCACTACTCATTCAAGTGTTTATTTTGGTAGGAAAGAGGACTTGAAAATGCATCATTTCGAGGACTGGATGACTGAGTTGTTTCCTTTCAGTATTTGAGATCTACAAGTGTATATAAAAAATAAAATCTTGATGTGAAAGTGTAGGGATAGACCGCTTTCCTTCTAAAACGAGTAACTTTGTGAAATAATGTAACCACCCAGACAGGATTTTACTGGTATTGTATTGGTTTTTGATTCAAAAAGTTATTACTTTGCCATAATACATAATACTTTATACAAAACAAGCATATGAGAAAAAAATTCACATTATACATTCTTTAAAAATACAGATCTTTACAGTTTCCTCACACTTTGGGTATCAAAAGCAAATCTTATGGAAGCATTAGTTTCCTCTTTACCTCGAGCTTCTGACTCAACTAACATACCAGACCAACTTTTCCTCTTGTCTAGTTTCCTTTGATGCTGCTTGAACCAGACCAAAATCAGAATAAATACCTATTGGAAAAAAAGCAACTGTTCAATAAGCTAGTTTGTTGCACTGAAAGACCAAATCATACGCTAATGCCTTGAAAAGACCCATGTGTGAATGAAAACTTAATGATGATGGAAACAGTGGAATGATTCAAAACAGCATTATGGGTTTACAAAGACACAGAGGTGATCTTGAGCAAGAATAAAATCAGTACTTGATGGTCAAACAAACAGTTCTTTCACCAGTATTCTTCCAACATTAAAACAAATGCAAGACTTTCATGTCACGTGGTGGCCAATAAGAACAAAAAGTTACATTGAAGCAGCAATAATTTTCATTAGGAAAAAAAAATATACATATACAAATATATATATAACATTGCAATGCCCAGATACAAAGTCACATCAAACATAACTGTGCACAACACAAACATGTTGATAGGCGAGACGTAAGGAAAAAACAAAGGCTTTTAAACAAGAAATACTCAACGCAACAGGACACGGCTCTTTCTCTATATCACCACTGAATGCTCACACATGATATTTTACTTATGAACATGTACAGATGGAGTGGTTTGATGTTTTTCTATATACTCTATGGCATTGCATAGTTACCCATTTTTGTTAGGCGATGAATAACAACTGGCTTCGATCAAAATTAATCTTTCATGTACTTTAGTAAACTGTCTAAACTAGAGTCCTATGCGAAAATGTGAACAAACAATAAGGTCAGAAAGCATGTGCATTATTATTATAACATTACGGTTGATCATTACATTGGCTGGACCCCAAAGTGCGTGCATTTATTAGGGAAAAAACGGCATTGTTCAAACAGATTGCACTATAATGTTATGGTGCAATCTTAGATTTGCACAGGTCCCATTAATAGATATTTAAAAAGAATATGTAGTGGCTAAATAAAGCTTCTGATTAAGTGATCCACCGCAATCTACCAGCGTCATGTAACGTCACTGTCAGTTCACTGTTTAATTTGGCACTGGATAGGAAAAGGCTCGCTCAGTAATATCTATCCGATTCAAATTCTCAACGTCTAGTCCATGCTGAAATGAAATAACTATCATGAGTTGTAAGGCAATTCTTGTCCTACATGAGTCTGAAACACAAGGATCTGCAGAGCACTACATACTGCATAAGAGACGCACAGGTGACAGTAAAGGCAGTGCAGAGTCACATCTCTCATCTCATCTCACACTCGAAGTCTGATTCCTCACAGTTCTATACAAAAATACAAATACAATCTAAAGGCTTAAACATTTATCATCTCAAATGTACTATGTATTTACATGACGTCAGCTCTTTAGAACCTCTATACAGCAGTGGTATATAAATGAGGGACAAATGAGCGGCGTTGGCCGGGTGGGTAGTGCACTACAAGCAGGTTAAAAACAACAGGTCTGATGAGTTGTGTCTGCTTATCTGGTCAGGAACTCATAATAAACGTACATACACACACATACACATCATCTCAGAATATACCGCTGCTTGTTTTTCTGTATCCCTGAGCGGGTCACAAGAGAAACACGAGGCTTTAGAAACGGGTTTCGCGAAAGGAAAAGTGCAGGGAGACACTGATGAGAGAAGGGAAACAAACAATGAGAAAACAGAAAGGAAACCCAACCACATGCCCATCACAAAGGCAAAAGCATTTGATTCCATCACAGAGTATTCAAGAATGATCATATTTCTTCCAAAAAAACAAAAACAAAAAAAACCTATTTTATGCATTTTATTAATATATGGAGCCCCACACGACACGCGGGAATTCAATATTGCGGCCACGAAATAACTCATTCCTACAAATTCTTAATTCATTGCCAAAATTGAATTTTTTTTTTCACTCAAACTAATAAAATCATGGCCACGTACTAATTTGTTCCCTAATTTGTTTGAACTAAATAAGTAAATAGTGGTCATGGTTTAAAAAAACAAACAAACAAAAAAAACAGAGTGACCAAATATTTAAATTGGGGCCACAAATAAACATGTTGTGGGAATGAATTCATAGTTCATGGCCATGATATATACTATATTATATCCCTCATGTTATGTGTGGAGCTTCATATTAACACAAACTTAGACAATATAATTTTTTTTTTTAAATTAAAATTATTGTTAATATTGTTTTATATCAAAATAAAAAAAAGTGTAGATGTAAGCAAAACAGACAATTATCTTTTCTTGTTAAACGTGACAACAAGATCGCAAATTCGAATAACAAAGCAATAGAGGAACTCCATTTAGGGCTGGGCGATATGGCTGAAAACTGTATCACGATATAAGTGTTTCATATCAGTCGATATCGATAATTATTGATATTTTTATTTAAAATAAGGACCAGGAGAAAAATATATTACATTTAAACATTTTTATTTTAAACTTAAAGGATTAGTTCACCTCAAAATGAAAATTTCCTAATAATTTACTCACCCCAGTGCCATCCAAGATAACCATGTCTTTCTTTCTTCAGTGGTAAAGAAATTAAGTTTTTTGAGGAAACAATAGCAACCAACTGAGTTGGTTGCCATTGATGTCCAGTATATGAAGAAAAAATCCTGAAATGTTTTCCTCAAAAAAAAAAACTAAATTTCTTTTTCACCGAAGAAAGAAAGACATGGATATCTTGGATGGCATTGGGGTGAGTAAATGATTTGGAAATTTTCGTTTTGGGGTGAACTAAAACAAAAACCTTCCTCTGATTCATAGGTGTGATTGGCAAAGGACAAAAAAAGCAGGAAAATATAAGGCGCACCTATCATGACGCGGCGACAGCACGTGCGATTATCCGGTAGTTAGGACATCGCACAAGATTTGTGTCAACACAGAAAATATTTAATCACTGGATAGGTTTTGTTCGTTTATTTAAAGTGTGTTTTATGTCAGCTGAATGTGCGGCACGCTTTTCAGAGAAGATAAGGCAACGTTAATTCAATTCACACCCAGCGGTAATTCAGGGGAAAAAAAAAAATCTCAGAATGCTTCACGTGAAACTTCGGTCTTCGACCTATCATCGTGTCAATTCTCAATTGATTTTGATGGTAATATCAATTTTGATTAATATGCGCGAGGGATGGAGAGCTCGTTCTCTCAGTAACATGCACGGGCGTCTGTCAGAATTGGTGCAGCAGTCGGTCATCTTATCTACATCACTCACTGAACAAATAAGGCTTTCCATTTATCACTCCACGCCGGTTCTGTTACTGAAGAATCCAACACGAGACAACGATATGGCGCAACCAAACGGTTACATGATTGGCTGGTAGCGTGTCACTCCCGTTTTTATACAGTCTATTGCTACTCCCTGCGTTGCTAGGTTACCAGAGAGCGAGTACATTTGTTCATGCAACCAAACTTGCTTCGCAACCTCTGGTTTGTCCATAGACTGTATGGGTTTGTCCCGACGAAGAAAAAAAATATATCGAACATTTTATTGAACGCAGTTTTTATTGATATCGATTACATGTTTATCGCGATACATATCGTTATCGTTTTATCTCAAAACCACAAATCAAAAAAAAAAAATAAAAAACCATTGATGCAAGCAAGAGGGTCAGGACAAAATCTGCTGCACGCTCCCAGAGCTTACATGGAAGGACATAAGTGTTCTGGAAGCGGTTACCAGCGGGTTGAAGCCAATAGCGGAGTTTACAGATATTCCTTCAGGAGAAAACTACGTTACTGTTTCCTCACTTCTGCCCACGTTAGCCCACCTGGAATTCAGAGCAGGATGCCAAACTCACAGCCGACCTGAAGCGCATCATCTTGGAGCACATGGATGGCAAATATGGCCATGATGCCACCCAGAGGATGATGCACAAAGCAACCTTGCTCGACCCAAGATACAGAGGAGATCACATGAAGCCACTCGAGCTACAAAAACTGGTAGCAGAGATGTTGGCGGCAGCAGCAACACACCCGAGTCTTACACCCAGTCCCACACAAGTGAGAGAAGAGGAAGAGGAATCAGAAGCTGGCACCCTGCCTAAGAAGAAAAAGAGTTCACTCGGCAGACTTCTTGGGAAAAGAGCAGCTACAGCAGCCACGCTCACAGCTGATCAAAAAGGTAAAGCAGAGATGTCGATATACCTACACGAAATGGCTATTGATGGAGAAGAAGACCCACTAACTTGGTGGAAAGCTAACCAAGGACCGTTCCCTCTTATGGCTAACATCATGTGTAAATATTTGTGCATATGTGCTACCAGTGCTCCATCTGAATGTGTGATAGTTGAAGGCTTAACATTGTGATGTCTGTCAGCCATCGTTTATCGGCCCAATCCAAGTTAACATGCTTCTATCATGGTTATAGTATAAATTTTAAGTGCCTGAGAAAATCTCTGAAAGTCTGGTATACTCAAAAATAATTAAAATAAAGACTTCAATAGATTACAAAAAACACTGACAAATGATTGTTCACTTATTCAAACCGTACTACATAACAGGAATGACCCATTGTTTTTGAACACAGTGAGCTCTAAAAGTTCTTGCCTGTGGGCTTCGGGTCGTCCGGGCTGACACTGTTCTCAGGACTCTGGAACATCAGCTCAAAGATTCGTATGGGGGTGACGCTGTTCAGATCCAAACCCTGAGACTGAGACACGAATATTTGCTGAGATGAACTCGTATCTGAGAGACGACTGAAAACAGCTCTGTGTAAATGAGGACGTCACTCACATTGTGGTTTTCCTGGAGCTCAGAGTCTGTGGAAATGAGGCTCAAATCACTGAGGCACAGAGAGTGATTCGCATCCTGCAATAGAACAAGTACAACAGTATCAATTAAGACCACTGTCCGAAAGTGGCAATGTAACAAAGCAGCCAGAGCGGCCTGTGATTGTGTGAGCGTGCACCTCTGACAGCGGATGACTGCTCATGGTGAATGCTGGACCTTTATCATGACCCCGAATGTGACTCTTCAGGCTGTACTGAGAGCTGAAGGTCTTCTCACAGCCATCGCTCGGACAGAAAAACGGCTTCTCTCCTGGAACAGAAAAAGAGACCATAAGAGAAGAACTGGAGAAGTTCTCTCGTCTAAACAAGTCAAAACTTTTTTTGGGAAATAAGGCCAGATTCATTTACTTAAGCATATATTAAGATTAATTTTACAGACATTTAAACCAGATTTTTACAATGTATCACTTTAGTATGACTGAAATTCTATTGTAGTTTTTATTAAGAGTTTAAATTAGTTTTATATTTTTTTATTTTCATTTTATTTTAGTAAACGTTTTGCTAAAGCATTTTAAGTGTCTTATTTATACTGTTTGTACCACTATCTGTATCAATAACAATAGTTTAATTTTACAAGTTAGATGCCTTTTATCCTCAGCAAGAATGCATTCATTTGATTAAAAAAAATACAGTAAGAATTGATCTATTATTACAATTTAATACAAATTATTACAAACTTGTTTCTTTTTAATACAGCTAAAAATGAAAATTATTGCTGTGACAAAAGCTGAATTTTCAGCATCATTACTCCAGTCTTCAGTGTCACATGATCTTCAGAAATCATTCTAATATGCTGATTTCATGCTCAAGAAACATTTCAGATTCTTATCAATGTGCTGCTTATCAATATTTTTGTGGAAACTGTGATAGAAAGTTCAAAAGAACAGCAACTAAACTGTATAGTATGACCTCTATAAGAGATGAACCCTGTAAAATCCAGATGAAAATAATGAAATAATGGTCAGAATATATATATATATATATATATATATATATATATATATATATATATATATATCTATATATATATATATTATATATATATATATATTTTTTTTTTTTTTTTACAAAGGAACCTTTAGGCCAGGGGTCACCAAGCTCGGTCCTGGAGCGCCAGTGTCCTGCAGACTTTAGCTCCAACCCTAATCAAACGAAAATCAAACTCTGCAGGATACTGGCCCTCCAGGACCGAGCTTGGTGACCCCTGATTTAGACAAAAGGTAAAAGAGAAGTGTTTCTACATAAGCCTACATATTTGATTCATCGGGCTTTTATGACTCATATAATATGATTTAGTGTGACTATGAAGCTCATACTCGAAGAGTATTTTATTTTTATTTCGACTGATTCAGGCAGCTCAGTGGTTTTAGTTTTATTAGATCTCAGTGCAGCATTTGATACCATTGATCACAATATTCTTGTCTCTCATCTAAAAAAAGATAGTGGGAATCCAGGGTATGGCACTTGAGTGGGTTATGTCCTTTCTTTCTAATAGGACGTTTTCAGTCCATTTTGGTCAACTTTACTCTAAAACGGCCCCATTGTCTAGTGGAGTTCCACAAGGATCCATTCTCGGCCCAGTCTTGTTTTCATTATATATGTTACCCTTAGGTTCTATATTCATAAGCATGGAGTATCTTTTCATTGTTACGCAGATGACACTCAGGTATATCTACCTTTGCAGAAACAGGATAAAAGCTCTTTTGAGTCACTTTTGAGTTGTTTACATGAAGTTAAATCTTGGATGTCACAAAATTATCTGAATTTAAATGAAAGCAAAGGCTCCTGAAGCCCAAAACTCTTTTGACTTGGGCAATTTAGCTCCCTTCTGTAAATCTGTGGTGAAGAACCATGGTGTCCAATTTGATAGTTCTTTGAAATTTGAAAAACAGATCAACTCCGTGGTCAAATCTTGTTTCTTCTATTTAAGATCAATAGCAAAGGTTAAACCATTTCTGTCCGCCAGTGATTTTGAAAGGATTATTCATGCTTTTATTTCTGTAAGACTGGATTACTGTAACTCACTGTATGTGGGTATCAGCCAAGTATTGTTAAATCATCTTCAATTAGTTCAAAATGTGTCTGCTAGGCTTTTAACAGGTACTCGTAAAAAACAGCATGTAACACAGATTTTAGCATCACTTCAATGGTTGCCAGTGCAGTACAGAATTGATTTGAAACTTTTGACTAGGATCGTTTGATTTGCTGATCTGAGAGACCTGGGTGATTTGTATATACGAAGGAGATCCACTAAATATATAAAGCATTGCATAATTTGGCCCCACCATATTTAGTGGATCTCCTTCGTATTTACAAATCAACCAGGTCTCTCAGATCAGCAAATCAAATTATCCTAAACATTCCAAGAAATAGACTGAAATTGAGTGGTGACCGAGCATTTGCAGTAGCTGCTCCGAAGCGCTGGAATAAGCTACCTCTACATCTAAGACTGGCTCCGTCACTAGGTTATTTTAAACGAAAATTAAAAGTGCACTTACTTGAATTAGCGTTTGGCACTGCAGACTAATTAATACTGTGCAATTTCTATTTAGAGATTGTACAGCACATTGATCAACGTTACGTTGTTTAAACTGTGCTTTATAAATAAAAGAAAGAAAGAAAGAAAGAAAGAAAGAAAGAAAGAAAGAAAGAAAGAAAGAAAGAAAAAAAGAAAGAGATGAAAACAGCTCAGTTTTATTCTGAGCAAAAATACTCAATTTGGTGCACTTGCTAATATTTATATGGCCAAAAACTAAGATGAAATTATGAGAGGTTGAAATTTAAATGAATGAATCATTATAATAATATAGCAAACTACTTGCATAGAATTATATAAATATCAGTTATATGAGATTTAAATGCTTAGTTTTGTGATCAAAGCTGTGTAGTTTCAAAACATTTAATGCAATGCATTGATTGAGAGATGAACAAATAAAAGTTCCTCAAAAGTCAGATGATCATATCTGACTCTCATTTGAACATGATTTTTCTAAAAATTTATGTCTGGATAATCAAGTAAAGCAAAGTTGCTTCAGTCCAGTAAGTGTTTCTCTTGAATCAATACTAACAATATAGAAGTTACTCTTATGTTGACTTTATAAAATTCAAAAAGAAAAGAAAAGAATTCACAGCAAAAAGTCACATGAACCACAAGCTACAATTATACTAAAAGGCCTAAACTATCAATCAGACAACAGAAGGCATGTGGTAGACTGTGCAACAAGTTTTATTAGGCAAAGTTTGATCATGTTAATAAATTAGAGGCCTTAGAAATTAGCATATCAAATATGATACAGTAGTATTACAGTAGTAGTACAGAAGTTTTAAGATTTTGTCAGTGTACTGCTTTCATTTTGAGTTTATTTATGGGACAGACTGCCAGTTTCTTACCAGTATGTGTCCGAACATGTGTTTTCAGGTGATGACTAGCAGCGAAAGCCTTACCACAGCCATCATGATCACAACTGCAGACACAAACACAATAGCACCTCAATCTTTACTTACATGCAAACACAGCACATTTATAATTTATGACTGCAGTATCCAGCTGTATTAGAAAGACCACTGTCTCAGTCACACAGTTGCTGCACATTTAAGGTGAATGCTATAATCACGTGCTGTATAAATCAAACAGATTTTCCTCACCGGAATGGTTTTTCCCCCGTGTGTGTGCGGATGTGCTTCCTCAGGTCACTGAGTGTGGTGAAGTACTTGGTGCATCCCTCTGATTCACAGTTAAACGTCTTCCCAGTGTGCAGCCTCTGGTGTGCTTTCAGTCTGACGAGAGCAACACAGTAATCATGCAGTGATCAGGTTTAGTCATTGAGCAGATACCTTCACACAAAGTACAAATTAAATAATTATGTATGGGTGAACAAATAATGAAACATTTTCTTTTTTAAGCAAACATTTTGAAGTAACAAGATTCAATTCACCAAGTTTCAAGCAACAACAAAGGGCTGGGTTTACAATATTGATTAATACATTTTAATCAATCTTCATTTTAATGATGTTGATTCTTTGTTCAAGTATTCATCATCAAGGATGTCTTTAAGAAAATACAGTTATTCCTTGAAAAATACCGTAAAATACTGTATTTTCTTTGCAATCTAATGATATATATATACACATACACACACACACACACACACACACACACACACACACACACACACTACCGGTCAAAAGTTTGGGATCAGTATGGCTTGTAATGTTTTTAAAGAAGTCTCTTCTGCTCATCAAGGCTGCATTTATTTGATCAAAAATACAGAAAAAAAATTATGATCTTGCAAAATGTTATTACAATATAAAATAATGCTTTCTATTTTAATATCCTTTAAAATATAATTTATTTCTGTGATGCAAAGCTGAATTACCATCAGCCATTACTCCAGTATAAAGTGTCACATGATCCTTAAGAAATGATTTTAATATGCTGATTTATTATTAGAATTATCAATGTTGGCAACAGTTGCACTGCCAAATATTTTTTGGGAACCTGTGATTACTTTTTTCAGGATTCTTTGATGAATAAAAAGTTAAAAAGAACAGGATTTATTCAAAATGTAAATCTTTTCTAACAATATAAATCTTTGCTATCACTTCTTATCAATTTAACACATACTTGCTGAATAAAAGTTTTAATTTCTTTAAAAAATAAATAATAATAAATAAAAATTTACTGACCCCCAAACTGGTAGTGTATATTGTTATAAAATATTTCTTTTTTAAATAAATGCTCTTCTTTTTTAACTTTTTATTCAGCAAAGAATCCTGAATAAAAGTATCATAGGTTCCAAAAAAAAAAATATGAAGCAGCACAACAGTTTCCAGCACTGATAATAAATCAGCATATTAGAAAGATTTCTGAAGATCATGTGACACTGAAGACTGGAGTAATGATGCTGAAAATTCAGCTTTGCATCACAGGAATAAATTATATTTTAATGTATATTAAAATAGAAAAAAGCTATTTTACATGATAATAATATTTGACAAATATTAAATATTTTCCTTGTATTTTTGATAAAATAATTCAGCCTTGAAGAGCATAAGAAACTTCTGTAAAAAACATAAAAAATCATTCTGATCCCAAACTTTTGACCGGTAGTGTATATATAAACTTTAAAGGTGAATTTAATAGTTTAAACTATTTGGTTAAATAAGTAAAGGTGAATTTTAACTTTTAATATTATTGTAATGTACAGGGTTGACAAAATGACAGGGTTCCCTATATCATTTCAGCATTTGTTGATAAAGATTTTTTTCCTTAAGCAAATGTACATGTACTGTACCTGATATATATACAGACGAATCATTACCGAATCAAATCGAATCAAGAACTTGCAAACTGAATTGCAAAATCTGTCAATACCCAGATTTACTGTGATATTTAATGTTTATTATACAGTTGTGAAAAGAGTGTGAGTTCACTCTGAACGGGGAGATACAAAAAATCAAATCCAATAAAAAAACCCTGCATTCTTCGTTTGGTGGTGCTGTGACTGGTTAGGACAAAGATTTATCAGTCGTGTAAATACATATCTGATGTATGCAAGACATTAGCGAAAAGTGGCTGACAGGAAGTGGGTGACGGCAGATCTGTGACTTCAGGCAAGCAGTCACATGAGCTTCAGTGAGACCTGCATGCTGTGATCAATACAATGCAATCGCTGTCTAACAGCAAAGCCCGCAAGGATAAGCAGCTACTTAAGCATGTATTTGTAAAATGAATAAATAGTGTTTCATCCTCAAGTTCACCTGTAGAGTGTGTTGAAGGCTTTCTCACAGCCCTGGACGTCACACTCAAAGGGCTTTTCTTTTGTGTGGACACGGACGTGGATCTTCAGGCTGTAGGACGTGAGGAAGGCTTTGCCGCAGCCCTGCTGGTTGCATACAAACGTGTATTCACCGCGGTGTGTCTTCTGATGCGTGCGCAGGTTTCCCGCCGTGCTGTAGGTGCGCGTGCAGCCCTCGAACATGCACTGATATCGCTTCACCTGAGAGATGGATAGAGAGTCAACGGTCACAAAGTGATGGACATGAAAATCTGCAATGGAGAACAAAAAGCATGACTCAGATGAACATGATTCCTTTTTGCCAAACGATCACAAACAACATCCTCTCACAGATGCCAGGCTCTACAACGAACAAAATATATTCAATCTAAAACATACATTTAGTAGAATGACAAATTTATCAATTAACATTTCTTTCTAATCACTTTATTTCACTCAAATGAAACTTTTCTGAAAATGTACTCATCCTCAGGACAATCCAGGATTTTGATGAGTTTGTCTGATCATCAGAACAGATTTGGAGAATAAAAACATCACAACAATCCACAAGTAATCCACACTACTCCAGTCCATCAGTTAACGCCTTGTGAAGTGAAAAGCTGTGTTTTTGTAAGAAACAACTTCATCAAGATGCTTTTAACTTCAAAGTGTCACTTCTGGCCAAAATACAAATCCACAATAAGGCTTCCTGTTGTCCTCAAACATTAAAATCCATGCACATATTTGTTCAGAACTGTTTTCACTTGTAAATAGTGCTTGATCTGTTCAGATTTCTCTCCTGATTCAGATGAGACGATTGTTTTACTGCAGAAAGCATTATTATGGATTGAGGACTTTTAGCCGGAAGCAATGGTTTTAAAGTTAAAAATGCCTTGATGGATTTGCTCCTTACAAACAAGCAGGTTTCACTTCTCAAGACATTAACTGATGGACAGGAGTGGTGTGGATTACTTGTGGATTACTGTGATGTTTTTATCAGCTGTTTGGACTCTCATTCTGACGGCACCCATTCACTGCAGAGGATCCATTGGTGATGTAATACAAAATTTCTCTAAATCTGTTCCGATGAAGAAACAAACCCATCTACATTGTGAATGAGGGTGAGTAGATTTTGGTTTTCGGGTGAACTATTCCCTTAAGTGACATATTGGTCAGAGATGTAACCTAGTGGTTAACTCACATGGTGCTACCCGTGGTGCTCATGTGTACAACATGACATCAAATCAGGCTCATGACATTTCCCAATCCACCCACTTCTTCTTCTCTCTTCATTTCCTGTCATAGTACTGGCCGATGTTTGCCATACAACTTCTGCAGCATGCATACTGTTTTTACTGTATTATGATCAAATAAATGCAGCCTTTAGTGAGCAGGAGAGACTTCTTTCAAAGATTTTATTAGCCCCAAACTTTTGAACAAAACAAATGAAGTTATATTAATCAACTTAATTAACAATGAAGATTATAATATCAGGAGTTATTATTTTATTCTGTGTGAAGAATTCAGCTCAAATCTTTCATAAGCTGCCAGCAGTGGATCAAAGCGTGTCCTGCTGTGTTTGGGAAACACTGAACACTATTCTGAGTGGTTTACGTGTGGCCGTGAATGACCCGCACCTCTGTGTGTGTGTTTGAGCAGCAAACAGACTCTCTTTCACATCAAGCCACTGATCAGTATTCAGCAGCAAAATCTCTTGTCATACAGATGTCTCTGTTCCCAGGAGCAAAGAACATCAGACCATGAGATAATGCTGATCTCTCTCTCTCTCTCTCTGTTTATAACAGACAAACTACACAATACACATCAGTAATATAAAAAAAACACACCTTACTTCATTTGTTCTGGAAGTGTCCTACCCACTTTAAGGCTAAAATCTAGCACAAATCTAACTTTTATCCTCATATACAGTATACTTTGTATTTGTCCTACTATTTTTGAACTTCAATGTTGCATCAGATTATTTGCTTCTGACCATGTGGTCTCACTGCTCTTTTAGCTCTACACTTCAGATTTCACAATCTCCTTACTTTTTCATAGAATGCTAGGCATAACCAACATCAAATTAACTCCCATTAGTTTGCTGTAATATTTTTTAACTAATGCGATTGGTCAAAAACCTTGGTAATTGTCGGTTGATGATTAATTAGTTTCTTGATTAATTGATGATTAGTTAGTTAACCATTTAGGTTCCTAATCAAACCAATAAACAATGATAATCTATTTCAACAAAAACACCTCAGTGTCATTCAGATGTATAACGCGACTCATTTAACGTGATGCAATTCACAACAACATTACGTCACAGAAATCCAGATCTTTTAAGCTTAGTTGTTGGTTGTTTTAAGTTAGCAATGGCATGACTGACAGCACAACCAATTATTACTTATTTTAAAACTATACAATTATCATAAGCACTTTGGCATCAGTAAGACTTTTTTGTTTGTTTGTTTTTTAAAGAAATGAATACTTATTCAACAAAGACACATTCAATTGATCAAAGAGACAGTAAAGGCATTTATAATGAAACTCAAGATTTCTATTTCAAATAAACAAGTCTACATTTTAAATGACATTTTAAAATATACTGAAATAAAAACAACTATTTTACATTTCAATAATATTTAACAATAATTTTGTTTTTTACTAATATATATATATTTATATATAATATATATAAAATATGAATATTTTAAATTTAAAAAAAAAAAAAAAATTTACGCAAAAATTAAAAAAAAATATTTCAGTGTCTTGTGCATGCAAACCAGTTAAGGCAGTCTGCCTGTTCAGTGCAATGTCACAAATGGGTCGTTTAAAAGGTCATGTGAAAAAAAAAAACTCTTGAAAAACATCTGATTTGAGCATAAAATTGTAACACTGTGGCTGAGCTCTCATCACATTATCAACATCAATCATTCTCTGAATACAATGGCAAGAATAAAGAGCTCATGTAACACGATACGACAAACAAAAGACAACTACAAACATAATATCAAAGTATTTAGGGTTATTACAAGACAAAGCCATGTAGATGTGATGAATGACTTTTCAAAATGTGTGTGTGTTTGTGTGTGTGTGTGTGTGTGTGTGTGTGTGTGTGTGCAATAAAAGCCGGTCATCTGTGTGTGTGTGTGTGTGCGCGTGGTACAACAGACAATAAAAGCTGGTCATTTGCAAGTCTGTGTAATGCAAATAAACCACCTGGAGCCATTTGTTGCATCAAAATTATTCTATTTCTGCTTCACAGTGGCCATTCCACATGAGTAATACTACATACATTATGACATTCTTGAATGGTTTGTGTTTGCATCTTCAGGCTGTTAAGCATGAAATCATTACAAATGTTACATAACATCTGTCAGCTTATTAGTCAGTCTATCACATATAGGCTCTGAGACTGAATGCCTTTATAATGACTCCTCTAAATATGTACATAAGCCTCTTGGTAGGGCTGCAAGATAATGGTTAAACAGTCCATCGAGATTATTTTGCTCAAAAATATAATGATCATCAATCTTGCACACTGTCATTTAAATTCGTCAGAATTATTGCACTTTCAAGAGAATGTCAGCATGGTTCTCTGGCAGATTTAGTCGCCGCAAACGAACGAAAAACTGAAGAAGTGTCTGTATTACACTTTTATTTGAGCAGAATAGAGATCGCTTCACACTAACATACTGTATCAGCGCAGCGAGAGAGAGAGTGCATGGTTGCCAGTAAACCAATGGGCAGAAAATGTTGCGATTTAAGAAAAAGGCTCTGATTGGAGGATTTAAATCTGGCAACCTCAACCATGAGGGGCTTCACGTGGGGCTTTTTATTTATTTTTATTTGCAAGATAACGCAAATGACAAATTAAAATGAAACATTTTCACTCAGGATAGATAAGCAGCAGGTAAATATCAGAAGATTGTGTTTAAAAATAATAATAATAATCAAGAGAAGCATCATGCTCATCTCTTGCTATGACATCTGAATGTTAGTGTTTAACTGTGACTGTGAGTGAGGAAGAACATTTAGTGTTTAAACTTTAGAGAGTTTAGAACAAAATGGATACGTCAGGAATTGGCTCAAAGTGTCAGACCTCCCAAAAACACACTGCTTGAGTCTAAAGATCTTCTAGTGATGCACCAAACTTTCAGAAGCACCCGTTTTCTGATGACTGTGTCAACATTTACTTTGTGCACATAATGTGGATAAGGGTAAACATGTCAGCAGCAGTGTGGACACACTTCACCGCAAACAAAAATGATGCTACAGCAGCAAGATGTCAAATCTGTTCAGCTGAAACAGCGAGAGGCGGCTCACTGCCGGAGAACATGTCAATTCCCCAAATTTAATTAGCTAAACATTATTTCCCTTTTTAGATCTCAACTAGATGAAAACTTTAATTATGGTTTCTGTGGTTTGGTAATTTCTTTTTAATTTAAACAATAAACCTCTGTTTGCCAAACAATAAAATAAATTGTTCAATTTGATTACATTTTAAAAGATTAATTAGATCATTTATGTGTTCATTTGATTATCCCGGTTTTGATAATACATTTGTATTAAATCATAAAATAGAGAATCCAAACTAATTAAAACGGACAAAACTGAATTTCTGAAAAAAATAAAAAAAAATAAAATAAAAATAACAGGGCCTTATTATTGTTCAGTTTTAATTGTTTAAGTTGTAGGCATGTATTTCATTAAACATGCTTTTTTATTATTAACATTTAAAAAAAAAAACATTATAACAGAATTAAAATGATCTCATAGGGCACTATTGCTGTTAACATTTTAATAATTTAATTAATTAGAAATGAAAAACATGGAATTTGGAACAAAATAAAACAGATTTCATTATTTGAATACATTATTAGACTGCTATAGCCTTATGAGTTCAATTAATTAGACAAGCTTTTTGATTATTAAAATTGAACGAAACCACCAACATCTTGAAAAAAAAAAAAAAAATGGAAAACACTGAATTCGGGGGAAAAAATATGATAAAACAGAAATAGGGATCAAATAAAACTGAATTTCAATCAGTTTAAACCAAGATTAAATCCAAGTGGTTAGTGCATTAACATCTGACTTACAGACTGGATGTTTAGTATGTGGTTAGGACCATTGTGCACAAACACAGGCCTCTTGTGATTCTGTCAGACTCGCAGACGTTTACTGAAGCAGCAACCAGCCGTAAGAGCAGAGGACGGCTGGGTCCAGAGCTCTGATGTGAAATCATGTGGAAACACAGATCCTGTGGGGATGAACGCCCCGTGTAAACACACACATCCGTCTCCAGGCTTATCTGATGTGCTTCCACTGAACAAGCAGATCTCTCAAATAATGTGTGACTGATGGACACGCAACTGGCCTTACCGGTACAACCAGATTCAACACAAACAAAACAACGAGGGTCGTCATTTTAAAGGGATAGTTCACCCAAAAATGAAAATTCTGTCTTCAATTACTCACCCTCATGTCGTTCAAAACCCGGAAGACCTTCGTTCATCTTTGGAACACATATTAAGATATTTTTGACGACATCCGAGAGCTTTCTGACCCTGCATAGACAGTAAGGGAACTACCACGTTCAAGGCCCAGAAACATAAGGACATGGTTAAACTAGTCATGTGACATCAGTGGTTTAACCATAATGTTATGATGCTAATATGATACTTTTTGACTTTATTTAACAATTTCTTCTTTTCTGGTCAGTCTCCACCACATCCATTCACAGGAATACCACCAAGACGCATGTATGTGTTGCTGCTAACGTCGAACAGCAGCCAGTTCTGCGCCTTGTTCACGATCAGAGGAATGCACACACATGCGTCATGGTACCAATAAACAATTAATAAACAATAAAGTTGTTATTTTTGTTATCTTTGAGTACAAAAGGTATTCTTGTAGCTTCATAGCATTATGGTTAAACCACTGATGTCACACGGACTATTTTAATGATGTCCTTACTACGTTTCTGGGCCTTGAATGTTTCAGTTGCATTGCTGTCTATGCAGGATCAGAGAGCTCTGGGATTTCATCAAAAATCTCTTAATTTGTGTTCTGAAGACAGGCTTGAAACGACACGAGGGTGAGTAATTAATGACAGAATTTTCATTTTTGGGTGAACTATCCCTTTAAAGCAATGCTCGGTCATATAACACACAGCATGAAGCTGCTCACCTCTCTCTGCTTGGTCTCGGGGCACTCGGAGTGTAGCGTCAGCGTTGCGCCCTCGATGTTTCGTGGCATTGGGGTGGACCCAGGGTTAATGATGAACTGTATCTGGTCTGGTGAGATGGTGTGGTGTATGTATCCCTGCGACATGCCATCCGGGTCACCCATGAAGGACAGAGAGCCCTCGTCCCCCTCACACTCTCCCTCCGGCAGGAAGGCCATGCCATCCTCCTCACCCTCCTCGTCCAGGCGGATGGGGTCTTGCTCGATGAGCACAGTGGTGCGATCATAGACCCTTCCCGAGGAGGACGAGGGTCCGGAGATTATGCCATCATCTTTGTCATAGTCTGCCATCTTGTCCTCATCTTCCTCCTCATGGCCCAGTCGGTCCACATCCTCTTCCTCGTCCTCAAAGAGCATGGCTGTCTCTGTGAGAGGGCCATTCTCTCCCATGATCCTGACGGAGGAGCTCAGTCCTGGGTTTGTGTCCTCGTGTTTGCTTTTGTTGCGGCTGAAATAAGTTTAAAGAGATTAAAGACAATATTCATAGTACACAATGTCAGGTTATCAAACTGAAAACAGGATTTATCGGCCTGAATCAAGGACTGAACTGGAAGCTCACTTCTTCATAGTGCTGTCATTGTCAATTAATACTGAAACTATTAAAAATAGTTTTTGGTAATTAAAATAAAGGTGAAATAAAATAAGATATAAATATCAGATGAAAACTTGTTGTTAGTAAATGAAATAAATTTGAAATAAAATATTATATAAATATCAGGAGAAAAACAAAAACTTAAAATTAAAACTAAAAAAAAAAAATTAAAAAAATAAAACTAAATTAAATGACAAGCACATAAAATATAAAGAAAAATTCAATTTAATTTAAAATTTAAATTAAACAAATAAAAGGTTAAATCAAAATATTAATAAATGCTATAATAGTATGTTACAAATACTTTTTTGAATTGTTATAATAACTGCAGCTCCTCTTTGTTAAATGAGGAAATGTCAAAAACTATTAATGTGTGCATTATCAAGAAATAAAGTACATTTAAACCAGCATAATTACTATGAAAATTACATATGCACGTATCCGTTTTACAGTATGGTTGTAATAAATTGTATTTTAATATAAATAGCAAAGAATGTAATGTGTTGGAAAAATAGTACCATGTCTCGCACTGTCACGAGAAACTAGGACAATGCAGGGGAACTATTTTTTGCTGGTGTTAGAGTAACAATAAGGGTTAAGGTGCATTTGTAAACTGAAACCAGTGTTGCCATGTAACTATAACAAATACACACACAATGGTCACTCTAAAACAAAAATGACCCAGACACACCGGCTGCGCCGCAAAACCTAGCTGAGCTGACTACCTAGACAGCACTTTGGACATCATTATGTTCTGAGTCAACACCTTTGATGCCTAAAACGACGATAAAAGGTTTTAAGATTACCACGTTATCTAGAAAGACACCTTACTATGTTATAACGGCCATAAATGCTGTCTAGGAAGGTAGCGTAACATCTCATGATGCCTGAAATGCTCTAGGTGGGAAGCTCACTAGGTTATTATATCCAAAAATGCAGTCTAGGAAGGCAGCTGACTGGCTGACAGTGCACACTATGAATGCCTTTCTCACGCTACTATACAGTTACAAAGAGCACATTGTGTCTCAAAGCGATGGACATACTGTGACAACAAAAAACCTTCATAATACTACACAATGAGTCTTAAAGCAGGTGAGTTTATATGAGTCCCGAGGCTTCTGTCATTCTGGACACTTTCTAGAAGTTTCCATGTTCACTTTGACATTGATAACAATCACAAGTCATGCACGAAAACATTCACATCTATCAATATGAACACACACAGAGAAACCTAGAACTTAAAACATGCAGTCCTCGATGGCATCCACTCATAAATGTCTTATATTCCGCTTAAGCTAGAAATATTTTTATAAAAACAAACTGGCATGTGAGGAGCGTACTGCTAACTGTTTAGCTCACCTGTGTAGTGAAGCTCCAGTCATTAGTTCATCTGCTTCTGTCCGGTCAACATTAATAATATCCCGAAGACAAAAGGACTGAAATAATTAAGTAACACATATTTAATATAATCACTTAAAACGGTCGTGTTTTATTAAGAGTGCACAGAGAAGCTAACAGGCTAGCGTGCTAGCAAAGTCTCCATTCACTAACAGCGATGACAGGCGTTAGCTTCGTTAGCACGCCATTTGCACTAGTTTATAGATGATATTAACAAGTGTATTTAGACATAACCACGGGTAACTTGTCGCTTTGAGTGGTTAAAGTGTAAGATACTCTGAACACGGCGAATATGTGATGGTTTAAGCATACATGGTGGATGTATGCGAACAGATTCAAACCGTTAGCATTGCACAGAACCTAATGAAACTGAGACGAGCCATTAAAACATCTGAACGACACCGACACGCGCTTACACCGCGAAATCGAGCAGATTAAAATGTCTTGATGTATTTACCAGTGTTATAAAGTCGCCAGAGGCCTCAGTAATGTTGTGTATCGGGTCCTGTCTTCATTCCTCCCCAGCGGCACCATCATGAACAGCAGCGCACACAGACTCCAGATCAGTTCACTTCAGCTCCTTCACATCACAACATCGGCCTTTATCCGGACGACCAAACATAGCTAACATTTATTATTTATTCCTAAAATATCAAAGCCAACTTTATTGTCATTTTAGCCCATTGTGTGGCAACTGTGTGATAATAACTTCGCGGACTAGTACCTCAGTTAATTATACAGGTAACGTTACACTACCAATCAAAAGTTTTTGAACCGTAAGAATTTTTTTTTCCAAAGATCTAAGATCGTGTCTTTCCAAAGATAGGCCTACGATAAAGTGTTACCGTATATAGTATATATATATATATATATATATTATATATATATATATATATATATATATATATATATATATATATGAACGTTCTAAGGTGTGCAATTATTTTTAGGGATTTAATGCTTGAATCTGATTGGCTGATGAACGTTCTGAGGTGTGCAATTATTTTCTGGGAAACGCACGGCGAACGTAGTTCCAGGCAGCTCTCCTGACCGCATTACAGTTCCATATCACTTCGCATAGTAAAACTGTAATAACAGAAATTACAGGGCTAACAAAAACAACATGACAGGCCTATTTTTAGCGGAATTCAGTGAGGAATTTGTCAGTGTGATTCATAGATTAAGTATTTCAAATGCAGGTTATTATATACATGCACGCACAAGTTTTTTTTTTTTTAAAACCATCTTTTGGGGGTTTCTTGCTTTTAGACTAGTCGGATACAAAACTTCCGTATAAACCACAGTCAAATTAGTCGTCGCGCACATCTCTAGCCTAAATGCTATATTTGTCTATAAAGCTGTATTGATAAGTTTGTGACCTAATAAAACGAGTAAGCTCTGTTAAAATGTTCATTGTCTATATATTAATAAATTTTGTTCAGTTGTTCTTTATTCATTTTAGACATGGCCTGTCTTATGTTTTTGTACAATTAAAGTATTTAGAAAATAATTGGACTGTAAAGTGTTTTTAAACTAAATATTGTCCCTTTTTTGGTTTTGTCTATATATTAGCTGATGTATAATTATTTAAAAACCCTACACTATTTAAAGAGTAACAAACAGTCCATGACTGTGTGTGTGTGTGTATATATATATATATATAAATAATTTTTTTCATTACAAACGAAGTTATCCACAAAATAGATGCTCAATATTGGAATAATGAATGAGTCACTGTGAGATACTTGAAATGGTTTTGAGGACTAAACCTTTCGCTCCATGCTGTGTTTACTAACATATGTACATTGTCTTTGTATAAATGATCTTTAAACCAGTTATTATTTTAATACTTTATTTAGGTTGGTGTAAAAACAAATCTTGTAAATGAGCATGAAAATAAAGAGACAAATATATAATGGATTAAAACCTCAATATTTACATCCTCTAAACGATTTTGCATCTAAATAATATGAATCTAAATATGATTATTTTGAAGATTCAAAAAAGGAAAAGACAAACAGTGAGATTGTGATAATTGTTGAGATTTAATATAAAAGAACAACTTTTTTTATTTACAAACATCCAAATACAAATATATTTAATTAAATAACCATTATTTTTTTTCAAATAAATTCCCATTTGCTTTGTAATAATACAAATTAGCTTCAATATCTGTTTAAAATGTTTTAAATGAAATGGCAACTACAAAGTTTATCGACATAATTCAGCTGAAACCTGGAATAAAAACAGGCATGTGAAATAATGAAGGCAGCATGATGCAGTACATTATTCAGGTGATTTATAATGAATGTCTCTGTCAGAGGGCGTCTGGACCAAGAAATGCTGGAAAAACTCCTTCACCTTTCTTTTCTCTGTAGAATCTTGCTTCGTGGGCGACCTGAGCAAAAGGCCAGCGAAGATCGGGGCTGTAAACAACAGACAAACGAGAAATCAAATATTTCCAAGTTTTCCATGACTACATCTAACCTGGGAAATCAAAACAGATGCCCAAACTTTACACTGTCTTTTTTTTTTTAACCACACTTCTTAATTATGCAACTAATCTGTTTTTAAATGACTATTAATAGCACGAAGACAGCATTTAAGCAGTGCTTCAGTGGGCACTGAATGTGTCTTGGGTAGAATAAACGTTTGAGTTCTGCTTTCCGTCGAAACTGGCCTGTGTTCTTAAAATCTGCAGACAAAAATACACCAAAACAAGTAGTGAAAGTGCATCGTCAACCGACCTAAAATATTGACATCCAGCCGATTGTGTGCAGAGAACTTCAGCAACTCTTGAAGAAAGGCCGTCAAGTAGTTAAAAACATTTTTATGACACTGAGGTAGCATAGAAATGATCTGTGGGCGGACAGAAAACGGAAACATGCTATTTTAACAGTGATCAGTTTTTCAGATCATAAACAAACGGCACTCGCACAAATGGATACTAGATTGAAAAAGGCATACTGAAGACACAAACCTGTCTACACTGGCTGCTGTCAGAGCAGCACTCCAAGCACTGCGGGTAGAAGGAGAAGGGAATCACCGGTTCAGGAAGGGCATCGAGGAACAGGAGCAGGGCTTCAGACACGGAGTGGTTACTGCCAGCTAACAGTGCTTCAGGTCAAGGGCACTTAACAGTCAAGTAGGTTAGAGACACGTGGTTGCACTATGAATTAAGCTTCATTGATAGGAAACATTGATCGTATTATTAATAATTGAGCACCAATAAAAACTAAGCAGCAGATCAGCATATCAGAATGATTTCTGAAGGACTACTTGAAAATTCAGCTTTGCATCACAAGAATAAATGACATTTTACAATATTTATTAAAACAGAAGAGTTATTTTAAGTTGTAGTAATATTTCACAATATTACTGTATTTCTTTGATTAAATAAATGCAACCTTTGTGAGTGTAAGAGACTTAAAAAAATTGACCCAAACTGTATTTAAAAATAATTTTACCAAATATTTCAGTCTTGGTGAGCATCTTTCAAAGACATTGAAAAATCTTAATTTTCCCAAACTTCTAGCTGCCTGTGTATGCTTTCCATGAACATTATTATATATAATCCATTCATCTACACAGATTTCATCATTCATAGCCTATTGTGGCCTTTTACAGACAGTAGCCCAGCTATGACCTGCATTAATTTTACATTCCAGGAAATAGTTTAGGCCAGTATGTAATATAATCTGAGCCGTTATCTATGTTTAGGTCCCTAAAGTCCTGAGCAAAAATAGCCAATAACAGACAAAAAGTAAAAAAAAAACATAAAATCAAGTGCAAATCCATTAGTAAAACCAAGGGTACTATTTTTATTAATTTGGTCATAAAAACTTTGATTTTGAAAGTTTACTACTGCACTTCAGTGTTTCCCACAGTTTCCAAAAAGTACTAAATATACATCCGGGTGGAAAACTCCTCAAAAAACCCAATACAAAAAAAACAAAAAACAAAAAATGACAAATAACAAATAATGTGCGATTTTTAACAATATTTTTATTTATTGAAATTCATTTTAATTACATACTGTAGGCTACTATTACATTTAATGATATACTCATATTATGCATGATTATGCATTGTAAGTTATGCAAAAGTACAGCATTTAAATGGTAAGACAGGCCTGCCCAAGTAAAGCCTATGTGTGGGAAACACAGCATTTATATTTTAGTTTTTATTATTATTATTTTTTTAATTATACCATTTTTAATGTGATATTAATCCCATAACTCTTTTAGTCTTATCAAGCACCATTATATTCTTGTTTTATTTATTTTTTGCTTTTGCAATGTGAAAAAGAGAACATGGTCACCCACACAGTATCCCATGAGTTATTCCACTGGACTGCACTTGTTTTTCCCCAAACCCTCACTCACTCTTTCTCCTGGTCTATGTTTGCAGAGGCAAAATAAAGGAAACGATTTTAATTTCTGGAAATATCCAGAGAAGAAGAACTAGAACTTCTAGTTAATGTGAACTCTGGATGCATGGGGAGTCAGTTGACCCCACAGACATGAATCACACAGTGACCGTGTGAAAGGATACGCAGACTGTCTAAGCTGCCCGTGTCCAAACAATCCCGAATCTCCTCGAACTCGCTGCGCAGGCCGGGCTGTTGAAAGAGCTCTTCCTGTAAAACAGACATTGTCCACTATTTCATCATGGCTGCTTTCACAGTTCTTGGATGAACTCCAGGCATTGTGCTTCGAAGTTTCATTTACGATCAGTCGATGAATCACGTGTGTAATTGTGCAGTAGATTTAGTCAGCCGTCTCTGAACAACAAAGAATAGTTTGGGGAAGCTTTCATTTCTTGTTTGGGGTTACTGAAACAACTTTTAGTGAATTTCCTCCAGAGATTCCTGCTTTAGTGTTGGTGTTGCTATGGACAGCAGCTCAATGGCTCGACCACAAAAAAGACAAACAGCTTTTAGCAGCACAAAATTACAAAAGCACAGTATACATTTTTTAAGACTGGGAAAGAGAAAAGTTTAAACAAGGTTAAAACACAATAATACGTGAGAAAAGGGCAATCCTGACCTGTTTTTTAGCATTACGGTAGAGATGGTCCACCATCATCCATATTTCCTTGGGGATTTCTTGAGGTTTATCAGTCTCTGGGTTACTCCCCTGGCTAGTCGACTTCATACTCTGATGTAACAAACGAAGAGTATGAGGCATTCCCAGATGATTACAGCTTGTAACCAAGTTTATGATATAAAGGATATTTATTAAATGCAGGTATCCTTCACAGAGAAGACAACCCATAATGCATTGCAGCAATTCACTCACCAAGATCACGAGTAGTGAGAAATGTTAGCTTTTTTTACTCTACTGTTCCAACAGTTTGGGGTCAGTAGGATTTTTTTTTTCTTCAAAGTAGTTCATACTTTTATTCAATAAAGATGAATTAAATTGATCAAAAGCTACAGTAAAGAAATGTATAATGTTACAAAAGAGTTATATTTCAAATCAGTGCTGATTTCTATTTATCAAAGAATTCTGGGGGAAAAAAATTATCACTGTTTAAATATTAAAAAGAAAAAAAGAAATGTTTCTTGAGCACCAAATCATCATATTATTATGATTTCTGAAGATCACGTGACACTGAAGACTGGAGTCATGATGCTGAAAATTCAGCTGCACATCACAGAAATTAATTAAATTTTCTATAGAAAACAGCTATTTTAAATTGTAGAAATATTTCACAATATTACTATTATTTTTACTGTACTTTTTGATCAAATAAATGCAACCTTGGTGAGCAGAAGAGACTTAAAAACATAGAAATAAAATCTTTCTTGACCCTGGTACCGGATTACTAAATAATCAATAAAAATCTAATTAATAATTATTTGACCACATATTTGAGTCTTCTGTCACGTTTGCTGATGTCAAAATATATATCAATCAGTCGTGAGATGAGTCTCTCATGCGCTTCGTGTAAGAAGTGCAGTCACTTATGAGGATCCACGTGTGTTAAGATGCTGCCTCAGAAAGTAGCTGTCTATTTAGACAGCAGACAGTAGTGCAGCTCGCAAAGTTCTGAAACAGCTCAATGCTTGGTTCAAAAATATAACTGACACATACAGCAATACTACGTAAGTTACTAATGGCAGGATCTCACCAGCTCTCTGATGGTCTCCAGGGGCATGTCCTGGATGGGTTCTTTCAGCAGGCACAGGGTACTGAGAGACGAGCCGAAGCAGCTGGGCAGGTAGTTGCCCGTGACGAAGATGAAATAATCTTTCCCCCTGTCCAGATGCAGAACCAGGATGTCCTCCAGCTGCTGCTGGCCTGAGTTCAGCTCTGGGGCTGTAGTGCGGTTCACAAACACCTCCAGGTCGATGTCCACACTGGCACCTACGCAAAGACATCAGTGACGCTAATGTGAGACTGAATAAAACTGATCACTGATCTGTACCGATAACGACTGATCGCTGCTACGGACAGAACACATTCAAAGGGAGATCTGGACTCCAGAATGACTGAACGCTTTTGAAGTAAGGGGGTGCGATATGTAGGGATGCATGATATTATTGGAACGTTATCAGAATCGGCCGATAATGGGATTTGAAAAAATTATGCTGATATACCTTGCCGATAAAACAAATAGCTCACATGTGCTCAGGGTGTTATAGTGATAGGATCACGTCAGCAGTGTGCTCATTTTTGAAGCGAACTTTTGCCACTGTTTCGTCACATTTAATTTGAGAATGTACGTACATAATGACCCTCCCCTGGGTCCTAATGCTCTTCCGGTAAGGAGCTTTGTTTATTTAGGGGGCTCTGTTGGTCTACTTGTAATGAAATGAAAGTAAAATACACAAATATCAATAAGATACTTGTGTTTCTGAACAAATAAAGCAGTATCAAAGTCATAAGCTATAGCTTACATGACAAAAAAAAACCCAAAGCAAACAAGCATGACACTTGTCAATTAAATAATTTAATATATACAGATTTATTCATTAATATATAATATATTTTTTCAAATAGATTATGAAAGCTTAAATACAAGGAGTTTTAAAAGATATTTCGAATTTTTACAGCTCTTTTGTTTTAGACCATCCATTAATGTTAAACCCACAAATAAAATGTTAAGGGTTCTGAAAAAAATAAATAAAAAAAAAACAGAAGAGATTGATTTTATTGTAGTTATTTTCAAGGCTTTCAATGCACTCTCATTAAAAATTTAATTTAATAATGTTTATTAGTTCTAACAGATAGGTTTTTGCTCAAAACTAACCAGCCATGGTGCCAGCAGCTGAATATTGTTTACATCGTTATCAACAAAATCCCTGAAAATATCAGAATATCTTTTTTTTTTTTTGTCAATATTGCACATCCCTGGTTTATACTATCTTTCTGGAATGACCATATTAATGATGTAAGTCCATCATAATATCATAATAACCAGTGGAAAATATTTCTTTAAATTCAGACTTTTTACGAGTCATAATTAAGTTTTAATTGTGAATACTATGATTTATGTATTGATGATGAAGAATGGCTCTCAAGCTTGCTATAAAATACACATCAAGTGAATGGCTTTGGCTTGGTTGCTTAAAGCAGCATTTTGCTGTCAGTGAGGACTGAAAAAGGACTTCCGTTATTGCAACCTGTTGTGTCACACCTGGTTAGGACACAGAGTTCCGTGATACGACTGATGACATATTAGCAAATATTCCCAAGAGGGTATATGACAGCCAGTCAAATCTCAATAAAACACTAACAGCTGGTTGTTGTAGAATTGTTAACTAGATTCCACTCCATTGAGATCAAATAAACACCAAGACTGTGGCTAATGTACGTGTAGTAGAGAATCCCTCTCACCCTGAGCCAAGAAGCCTTTAGCTGGGTTTGCTGTTAACCAGGGCTTGCAGTAGGAGGGCTCGTCCAGCTTTGGAATAAACTCAAACTGACACGGCACCTGTCCATCATTATAAACCGTCACAGTCTTTGCCTGATGCTGCATGAACTTCACATCCTGGAATTGGAACTACAGAAAGAAACCAAAAAGAAATATGAAGCATTAATTTTCCATTTTAATGAGCATTACATAATCATAATACAATTTACAAGTTTGGAGTCGGAATGATTTTTGAATGTTTTTGAAAAAAGGATGCATTTATTTGATTAAAATAGAATAAAACAGTAATATTGTAAAATAGTATTACAATGAAAAAAAAAAAACTGTTTTCTATGTGAATATATTGTAAAACATAATTGATTGCTGTGATGCGCAGCTGAATTTTCAGCATCATTACTCCCGTCTTCAGTGTCTCATGATCTTTAGAAATCATTCTAATATGATGATTTACTGCTCAAGAAACATTTCTGATTATTATCAATGTTGAAAACAGTTGTGCTGCTAAATATTTTCAGACTCTGTTCTGTGTTTTGTGTATGTTTTGCTCCCTTTGACCCAGTTTTCGTCCTTATGTTGATTTCTTTCCCAGTGTTCCCCGTTTGTTTTCATTGAATCCAGGTGTGTCTAATCGTTAGTCCCTCATTATCATAGTTTGTCTGGTATTGTTGATGTCAACTCCTTATGTTATGTGTGATTCCCTGTGATATGAATAAATTCCCTGGTTGTGTACTCCTGGTCTCCTCGTCCTCACACCGTAGCAAATCGTGACACATTTGATGAAACTTTTTTTTTTTCATGATTCTTTGAATATTAAGTTTAAGTTTAAATGTCTTTGTTACTTTAGATCAATTAAACATGTATTTTGCCAAAGGAAGTATTAATGTTTTTCAAAAAAAAAAAAAAAAAGTCTATATACATTTTAATAACCCCCAAATTTTGTATATCAGTGTAAATGTATCAAGTCAATGACTAAATGATGGAAGACTGCTCACTTCTCTTTGAGACAGAGTTACTGAAGGAATACAATCATTCTCCAGTCGGTCAATGTCCCTCACGATCTCTTCGAACGTGCGTTTGTAGGACTCCTCGTTCACGACCTTGATCTGTGCAGAGTAACAGCAGATGTCAATAAGGACACAGAACGAGGACTGGTTAAAGGCTGCATGATCACGGCTGGTGTTCTCACCCCGATCTCTAGCAGAGAGCTGACGGGTTTGTGGTCACTGGTCTTGAGGGTCATGTGACTCTGGTAATGAAGCTGTTTAATGTTCTTTCCCTTCCACAGGATGCGGTCACACCATGCTGGAACTCTGCACTTCTCACTGCAAAAACAAACACATACAAAAAAACCACACTGATTAGATGCAGTAATCAGAGCAGAAATAACACCATCTTCCAAACACTTGCCATTTCCTATTTGTATAGTATTTTATTTGCTTTAGTCCACTTTAGGGCTGAATGGTACTGGGGCAAAATTACATTTTGTTTTTCCTGCAATACAGGGCTCGAAATTAACTGTTTTACTTAGTAGCACTGGTGACAAAAAATGATCTCAATATTTTCTGGGATTTTATCGATAATAATTTGACTGAGTGTTACTGTGCTGATATCTTGAGGACTACAGTGGACAGCTGACTCCTAATTTTTTTTTATATTCTTAATATTCTGTGTGGTAGTCAGTACACAGCAGTGACAGAAATTAATATTTTCCAATAAGTTTAAATTGATTTTTACCTTTTAAGGTCTTTTTTTTATTTTTATTTTTTTTACCTTAAAGGGATAGTTCACCCAAAAATCAAAATTATGTCATTAATGACTCACCCTCATGTCGTTCCAAACCCGTGAGACCTCCGTTCATCTTCGGAACACAGTATAAGATATTTTAGATTTAGTCCGAGAGCTTTCTGTTCCTCCATTGAGAATGTATGTACGGTATACTGTCCACGTCCAGAAAGGTAATAAAAAACATCTTCAAAGTAGTCCATGTGACATCAGAGGGTCCGTTAGAATTTTTTGAAGCATCGAAAATACATTTTGGTCCAAAAAATATCAAAAACTAACGACTTTATTCAGCATTGACTTCTCTCCCGGGTCTGTTATGAGCGCGTTCACAGCACATCCGGTTCGCGAACGAATCACTCGATGTAACCGGATCTTCTTGAACCAGTTCCACAAATCGAACTGAATCGTTTGAAACGGTTTCGCGTCAACAATAAGCATTAATCCACAAATGACTTAAGCTGTTAACTTTTTTGGCTTCATGGCTGACACTCCCTCTGAGTTCAAATAAACCAATATCCCGGAGTAATTCATTTACTCAAACAGTACACGTACTGAACCGAGCCAGATAACGAACGAAACATTGACTCGTTCTCGAGTCAAGAACCGTTTCTGTCGGACGCGTCCGGTTCGAGAACCGAGGAGCTGATGATTCTGCGCATGCGTGATTCAGACTGACACACAGCGCGTCTGAACTGAACTGGTTCTTTTGGTGATTGATTCTGAACTGATTCTGTGTTAATGTTATGAGCGCGGGTAAAACCGAAGGCTTGAATCAAGGGCAATCATCGCCAATGAAGTCATTACGTCGAGCGCAAAAGAACTGGTGAACCGTTTTCGGCAACCGGTTTATTGAATCAAACTGTCCGAAAAGAACCGTTTCGCGGAGAAGAACAGAACTTCCCATCACTACCGGTGATCCGAAAACCGATGCAACCGGTTCTTGACCTGAGAACGAGTCAATGTTCGTTCGTTATCTGGCTCGGCTCGTGTTCATCTTCAGTTCTCTCTTCACAGCAGTTCAGTCAGTGTACTGTTTGAGTAAATGAATTACTCCGGGATATTGGTTTATTTGAACTCAGAGGGAGTGTCAGCCATGTTAAAAAAGTTAACAGCTTAAGTCATTTGTGGATTAATGCTTGTTGTTGACGCGAACCGTTTCAAACGATTCAGTTCGATTTGGTGAACTGGTTCAAGAAGATCCGGTTACATCGAGTGATTCGTTCGCGAACCGGATGTGCTGTGAACGCGCTCATAACAGACACGGGAGAGAAGTCAATGCTGAATAAAGTCGTAGTTTTTGATATTTTTGGACCAAAATGTATTTTCGATGCTTCAAAAAATTCTAACGGACCCTCTGATGTCACATGGACTACTTTGAAGATGTTTTTATTACCTTTCTGGACGTGGACAGTATACCGTACATACATTCTCAATGGAGGAACAGAAAGCTCTCGGACTAAATCTAAAATATCTTATACTGTGTTCCGAAGATGAACGGAGGTCTCACGGGTTTGGAACGACATGAGGGTGAGTCATTAATGACATAATTTTGATTTTTGGGTGAACTATCCCTTTAAAGCCATTTTTTTTCTAAAAGTGTGCATTATCATTTGAGTCAAATTCTTATATTTAATTAGTCAATTATAATGAGCTATTTGGGCTGTTATCAAGCAAATGAAAGTATCAGTCAACAAGATTCATCTTTGCAATGCAGAGGAAACACAGAAGCTGCATCTGAAATGGCATTTAGATGCATTTGCACACTGATTAATGCAGGACATGACTGCATTTAACCTGCAGTTACACATGCATACATAATATTTTAATATTACATATTACATAAAAGGTTATATACTGATATTTGAAATATTTGAAAAACTTGAAATGTGAAATTAAAACTGTGAGAGGGTGGCATCAAGTCACTGTTAATAAATGAGTCATTGCGATTGAACTGAATCATTTGATGAATGATTCATTCAGGAACGAAACGCCCTCATGTTGCTCAGAGATGCAAAACAGTCAATCTACTTATTTTAGAAATTTCCCTTTTTGGCAAAACAGAGCAAAAACCAGCAATGTAGTGTCTAAACCGTAAATCTCTTAATATTAACTTCTTGTTTATTGAACAGTTGTATAAAATCAATATCACAGTTGTAATCATGCTGATTTTGAGGATTTTTTTTTCTTGTGATATTAATTAACTATATGAAATTATATAAAGGCCCCACATATTGAATTTTGTGATGCATTTTAATAGACTGAATCATGCAGTGAAAGAACGCACTCTAAATGCACTAATTGAACCTAACAGACTTCACGTCATGCATGTGTGCACTCTCTGTAGGCGTGTTTTGTTTGGATTTTGCAATAAATTTGATAATGTCAAACATCATAAAAAAACAATTACGAAATGTGTAGATTTGGTGGCGAATGCAGTGCATAGAACCATTTTCATAGTGGAGCCACTCAAAGACTTTCAACCACTCTGTCTGAAAACTGTACCCCTTCTATTCGGCTGCTGGATCAACATTCACCACATGATCGCTATCACCAGCACCATTATTTCTAACTTTAGGTGGTTCACAAAAGAAATCTGTTGGTGTTTCTTTTTTTATTTTCGCTCGTTTATTTTAGTTAGATCCCTGTCACCTGACAGCGGAAAGCAGTGACTGGGTGATTGACAGCTTATATTAACCAATCGAAAATCGGCATTAAAGATAAGAATGTAAATATGAAGTTTAACTGGTTATGTAGCCTGACGTTTCATAAAACGGCAGACAGGTCACCGTATCAACACTAGGAAGGCACATACTCTGCACGTTTTTAGAGAAATGAAAACAGGTCGCATGACAACAATTATATTCACTCGCACAAATGCTCCCAAATATATTTTGAGGTCACACAGATTTAATTTAGGGAGCATATGTGACCAAAATGGTCGCAATTTCAAGCACTGAAATAAATATTGCAATTTGCAAAAATACAGGAATTTTTATCCGATGACTCCAACATTTGGGTTTTGTGATTCTGATGTGGAGTACATGTGCACAAAAGTGAGCTTTCAAAGGCCAAGTAGACTATGAAGTAGTAATATATATATATATTTTTTTTTGCGATTAAAATTATTAATAAGAGTATTTAATAAAATAAAGTAACTGTAAAATTACAATACAAATATTTCTATCCTAATTTCTTAATTTAGAGTTTTTAACCATCAAGCTTTTATTTTGACAGTTTGCTGGCACATAAATACATTTTGTGTAAATAAAAACACTCTCATTTCACTCTCAAAAAGGCAGTGGATATATTTATTTAATTAAATCGCAGCCATCTAAATTTGATAATCGATGTAAGCCATATCACAATATTGATTTTGCTTTGAATATCATGCAGCCTTAGTCCAATTATTTTGTTTTGTTTCGTTTATTTATTTTAGGATGGTTACCAGTACAATTAGGATACCATATAAGATTGTGATATGTTTTTAAAGCTCTTCACGGAATGGTGCCAGAATACCTAGCCAAGCTTATTAAGCCCCACGGTCCAAGCGTAATACTAAGATCATCAAATAAGTTTCTCCTAACTCTCCCTCGTGCGCGTCTCAAACTGAAGGCTGACTGTGCTTTCTCCATCGCTGGTCCAAGACTGTGGAATAATCTGCCACTGGATATTAGATCTTCTTTAACTTTAAATGTTAAGGATCGTTTGAGCTCATATTTGTACTCCCTGGCCTTTTAGTATATGGAAGTTTTTATGCTTTTGTCTTTTTTTTTTTTTTTGCTTTCCATTGTAATGTTCAGAACCTTGTAATTACTGTGTAGCCTGTAAGGTGCTATATAAATAAATAAATAAATGAAACGAACGAGAAACATGTGTTTGATCACTTGGAAAGGTAACAGCTCACCATGATACAAGGTATTTATTTATGTCCATAGCACAAAATTAATTATGTGCCCAAGTTTAATACTTGTTCACAGTAATAATTTCCTATGGTCTTTTAGGAATGACTAGTGAGGGAGTCGTGGGACTGGCAACAAACCAACTGGGCACAAAACGATGTTGTTGAGAATCTCTTTTGATGGTGTGTGTGATAAAAGTGTGTGATGGTGTTTTCTAACCTTGTATCCCACTGATCTGAGCCAGTGTCGTATTTGTATGTTGGTTGGAAATCAATCTCTCCCTCCGTGAAGCCCACAAACACAACCTCTTCATCCATCTGCCGTTTCAACTGAAACACACATATATCATACTGCCATCTAACTCAACACTATCCAGACAAACTGCAGTGTGTTCTGTCTTACCTGGTCATGATTATATAGGGTCTCAAAATCCTTTTTAGCTATCAAGTCCTTCACATGATCAACTTCAAGGTCACTTATTCGGTAGTTTAGATCTCCCAGCCATAACACAACACTGGAAGTGAAGAGAGAACCATGATGATGAAAGATTTAAACCGGGAGAATTAGACTTTTGTCTCTAGTTAAACTGGCAGGCTGTTGTGTTTAGCTCGTACTTGTGTTTCATGATGGTGAGAGGTGGTAGTGTGAGGTCATCCTGACTGAACTGCATCCTGCGACAAATGTCCTTAAAGTCCTGATTGCGTCTTTCAAACTCTTCTGTGTGCGCGGCGAGGTGGGAGTTCACCACACAGATGTCTGAGTTGTGAAACTGGAAGCGGATTGCTACTGCACCTTTATTACCCTAAACGAGAAAGGTTATTTCAATGGACCAAAGACATGGCTCTATTTTTTTAGGAGCACTTGTGCACTTCCGCTGTCACCAAAAGTCGGGATATCAGTTTCCGGTTTACTTTTGCGTCACTCAAGATGTTAGTATTTACTAGATGTCTTCAAGATCTGCCTAAAGTAAGCATGAGCGATGCCCATCGTATCGCTGAAGCCATGGTCCCCTGCTTCAACACGCAAGCGGAACAGAGGGTTCAAATACATATCGAGTTATCTGCACATCACAACTAGTTTAATCAAATGTGTTACGCTGGCAGCTAGCGGCTAAGATAGACAAAAGTAAACCAGAAACTGATATCCTGACTGGTGACAGCAGAAGTTCATCGCTACGCTTGTGCAGAAAATCCATTCAAACATTTTTTTTTTTTGAGAACAGTTAAAAGTCATTTTTTTTTAGAGATCATCATATTATTATGCATGACTGTTGTTATTTGAAACACATTCAACACAACTACACTATAATAATAATAATAATAATTAAGTAGTAATACTATTTTACTGTAAAATAAAAACAGTATCAATACTGTAATATAATAAAAATTGCAGTATATGCAAATTTTTGTAGCAATATTATGTTACGTTAAATTAAAAACAGTTATTTCTTCTTATTCTTTTCAATAATAATAATAATAATAATAATAATAATATTAATAATAATAATAATAATAATAAAATTGCAGCCTTCACGCTTTTTACTCGCATTTGCCACTTAACAATTGTTAAATTTTCAATCAGGTCAGTCGGACTGTAGAGTCCTGAATAACTGTTTTCATAAAAACAGATGCCACTCACCAACCGTCCCATGACGCCTGTGCCGACGCTCTCGACCTCCACCTCAGAGATGTGTGCTGCATGCTCCACCTTCACATAGAACAACAGCATGATGCCCACCAACCGCACCAGCTTCACCTGCAAAACACAGACAACAATGCTCACACACTGATCAGAAAGGCTTGAGGAAAAGACAAAAATGACCATGACTTCAGAGCTATCAAAACTCTTTCTTGACTTCATACTTTTTTCTTAAAACATAAAAAAAAAAATTACAGAGGGGTATTCATATATTATTTGCATGATTTTATGCAACATTTTATTCCTAAAAACATGGTGGAAATTATTTTTATTTTAGTTGTCGACAGTACTTTCTGATTTATGGAGTGATAAAAAGAGATACTGAAAAGAAAATTTCTGAAATCTTAATATGTCAGCAAAATGAAACAAGAACTTTGATCTTGGCTTTACCCAATGTTCAGCTTTCTGCTCTGGAAATGTTTAAATATGCAAATGTCTGATTAAATATTCATTATTTTCCATACATCACATTTCAGAAAACTTTTAATACACAAAATGTTTACAACTCCTAATGTAATCAATCAACTGGGGAAGTATGGTGATCTCTATTAGTATTTTACTCACCTTAATGGTTAATTTACTGACAGCTTGACTAATAAGTAGTTTAATTAATTATAAGCCATCCATATCAGCTGCATATTCTAATAATTCTATGTTTTTGAGTTAAAAATCTGGATTAAGGACATTAGTGCACACTAGCTCAGGTGTGAGAGGGCAGAGGAAGTCCTTACAAAAGCGTACTTGGCATCTGGATGGAGGCCCTTGTAGACGGCTAACATCCACTCGGGTTCTTTAGGAGTGTCATTGAAGAGAAACGCCTCCTTACTGAGATCCAGCTCCTGGAAACTACAGATGGAAAACAGCAGGGAATCAGAATCACTGATCTGTCCATCTTCATTGCTGTTTACATTAATATAAATTTAATAATCTGAAATCTTACGCCACGAGGTAAAAGTCTGGAGGAGTGGTGGTGGACGCCAGCCATGGACTGAGACTTTCCTTTGGATTCTGGCCATTCACATTGTAGGTGCCCAAGAAAAAGCTGTTGAGTGATTCACATGATGTCACAACACAAGCCAAAGAGAGAAGCTGCCAGTTTAAATTAAGAAACATCTCACATACTGAAACCTAGAGAACAACTGCAAAGAGAGCAGCTGTACTGCAAAGGTCAATAAAAGCAACTCCAACGCAGGTGTCTGTTTAATTATGGCTGAGTCTGGATTTAATACAGCTGTGTTTTAAAATGACTATGCTTATGACCGCAAATGATTGCAAACAGCATCACTATGTTTGTAGAAATACTGTTCATGCATGTGCAGCTGTAGGACAGGTTTCCATCCAAAAGGGGGCACTGCTAACACAGTACTGCAAATGTCCACTCAAGGATGATTATCAGCAAGTTCAAAAAATGCACTGAACTGAAATTGACATCAGAAAGATATTTTGGGAGGGCACACGTCTTTACTGTCTTATTCAGCAAAGACATGTTAAAGAGACCATGAACTGAAATCAAAATCAAAGATAAGAGTTCATTGTACCAGAAAAACATCCTGTTAGTTCCAGAATTAAAAACTTTCTTGTTAATCTAAAAGCAGCTTATATTGAAGCCAATCTTCCAAAACAGCAGCTTGTGGAGCATGCCACTTTATGATGTAATAGTGTCTAAACCCTGCCTCCACAGAAGAAGATCAACGACCCACCGATTCACACATTTAGTGTAAATTATGAGAGAGACGAACACAGGTTTACAGAGAAACCAAGACAACAAGACGCTGTGCAGCACCAGCCTGTGGAAAAACACAGTCTTCGCATCGCCTTCCTTCTGATCCCAACATTAGGAAAGAGTGGATTTACTTTATTTTAATGAATATACAGACGGCATCAGTAACTTGGTCTTTGTTCAAGTCATTTTACCAAGGATTCGTTTACAAACAAGGCACAATTCAACGCAGTGAGTGGCGGTGACATTTAAAACTCTTTCGAACCAGGAGAAACTGCCGTATCTGTTAGGAGAACACAAGAACTGCTGTGTGTTTGCTGCTCAATGTGCATCTGCCTGCCATGATATGAGAGAAAACACTCAACCTGCCCTGATCTGATGTTTCCAGCACATGTAGATTATATTATGCCACATTACTGTATGATATTACTTAGATGTATATTTTTCCTCTGTAAATCTAATACTTTATCTTATTTTATTTTATTTCTATCTTATACACTTATACACTAATTCATTTTGCACTACATGCTTAATACTTATAGTACATTTTTATTACTACTATTACTACTATTCTTTTTCTTTCTATTAATACATATGTGCACTATTTGTAAGCAGCCCAGCTGCAACTGCTTTGGCAATACAAATGTACAGTTTTTGTCATGCCAATAAAGCTCACCTAAATTGAAATGGAGTTGACCACGTTTGATCAATTTATCCTTCACAAATCAACACTTGACTTGCCTACAATAAAATCCATGTATATAAAAAACTGCAAGCATATCTCAATGTTAGTTTAAACATTTACCTTAAATAAACCTGCACTGTTAGGCACATATCCAAGCTTAAACGTGCTACATGACTTTGAGTCGCCGGCGTGATCACTTGCATTGTTTTTTAACTGATAACACTGGAAACAACTTAAAATACTCCATAATTTTTGCTGTTACAGATAAGAGTAATCCATCATTTGAAAATGTAAAAGGTCTACTTTTATTTGTGTGCTCTCACAATAACAACAAAACACTGTGCTTTTGTAACAAAGACAACAAACAGGATGCGCTTTCTGCTGTCTCTGTGAACTGAAGCACAGCACAAAAATGAACCGAAACTCAGCATCTAGGCTTCTTGCTTCACAGAAATGAGAACTATGTCTATAGAAAACTTGAAAAGACTACTTTAAAATGACCCCATTCAAATTGAAAATAAATACTGATTATGTAATCCATATGAAATGTGCATTGCTCTCTGAAGGCACGTTCATTGTACTGTGGAAATGGCAGCCAACACGGACTCAGAAAACACTAGTTTATTAATAATTAATTAAAATATCTCCTTGATATATTTCCTGACACATTCATAGTCATTACTTTTGTAGTGCTTTGCAGCAAGCTTTATGCCTGCACTTGAGTTAGCCTATATATTAAAGGCACATTATGTTTTAGTATTAAGTAATGAAATTAATATAAACGTGCAATTAGTCAACTAATGGCTTAAATGAATGAGTACTAGTTGGCTAGAAAAATCTTTAGTTGGGGGCAGGCTTAGTTTTAATCCAGTCCTCCTTACTTCTACAGCTCTTCCACTGAAGGCACGCTCGCTGCTGCGGCGGGGACGCTAAACACTGTGTGAGCCGGTCTTGACCATCACGGTGTTGTTTCCACCAGCACAGCACATCTTTTCCATCACCTTAATTGATGGATGTCTAAAATTTAAAAAGAAGGAGAAGCCTAAAACAGGCCAGTTGCCTGTGAGCTGTGATGTGAAAGTTGGCTCGAAGCCCGGCCCTAGGGGTGTGGGCCCCGTCGGGCTCGGACTGAAATGCAGGGCTCTAATTAACATTATCACTTTAATGCCTCAGAAAATAACATTTGTTTATATGTTGTGAAATGTAGGCCACATGGGACCTTGAGGGCCTCTGAAAAGCAGCAGATGCAAATTTTAAATCAGCATATGACATAACAGGCAAATGTTAAGATCAAGCATGACACCTGGCACTAAACCGCACCTGTAGTTCTCGATGTAGGTGTAGGCGTCCTCGTTCTTGAGGAGCTCACATTTGATGAGGTTATCCCGCAGGCCAAACTGGGGCATGCCGAGCATCTGGGATTTATTTGACAGGATGGGCTGGGAGTTTCGGATCAGGTCATCTCTCACCTCACTCTTCACTCTCTCCTGACTGAAACAAAATCAACAAACTGCTTTATGACACAACTTTTTGGCAGAAATAGTATCAGAAATACTAAATACTTTTATTTAGTTAGGATACATTAAATTGATAAAAAAAAGTGTCAGTAAAGACATTTATAATGTTACAAAAAATTTCTGCTTCAAATAATGCTTTTCTTTTGTCTATTCATGTCTATTCATCAAAAAATCCTGTAAAAAAAAAGAAAAAAAAGAAAAAGATTATGGTTTCCACAGAAATATGGAGAAGCAAAACTATTTTTAACATTAAAGGGGTCATATGATGTGATTTCAAGTTTTCCTTTCTCTTTGGAGTGTTACAAGCTCTTGAAGACCTGAAAGTTGCAAAGACTAAAGTCTCAAATCCCCCCAAAACACCTCGTTCTAACATGCCCCCACATCTCTACATCACTGTGTGGGAAGATTTGCATAACACCGCCCAAATGTTCACGCAAAGAAAGAAGGCATAACTTTGATTCTCGCTGTTGCCACTGCTGCCATGTTGTGGAGACACTGTGTTTCCTTGTGAAAGCGAAACTACTTTGTTTGGTCTTCCAAAAGAGGACACAACTAGAAATCAGTGGTTAAGTTGTATTTACAACACTGTCTCAGAACATTTCAATACAAATATTTAGATGTGTGCAGCGCATTATATGTTGGACTGTTTCCTGATGCTGGGAGAGAAGATTACAATGCCAGCTGTTCTGACTCACAGTCTGTAAGTACATTTACATATGTAAAGGACTTGCCACTGATGATTCAAACACGAGTTTTGAGCAGTGTAGACTAGCACTTGTTTGTCGCTTCTCCGATCACAAATGCAGACATGGTTTTATGTTTACGTGGCGCAGCCTGGTGTTCTGACCAGCGATTGAAGTATTCAGCCAATCACAACGCACTGGATAGCTGGCCAATCAGAGCACACCTTGCTTTTCAGACTGATGAGCTTTGTAAAAATCGACACGTTTCAGAAAGGAAGGGCATAGAGGAGAAACAATAATGTACAGTATGTAGAAAATAATGTGTTTTTTGAACCTTAAAATGCATAAACACATTACATTACACCAAATACACAAAATAATGTTCTTTTTAGCAACATCATATGACCTCTTTAATAATAGTAAGAAGAAATGTTTCTTGAGTAGGTAATCAGCATATTAGAATGATTTCTGAAGGATCATGTGACACTGAAGAATAGCACAGCAATAAATGACATTTTATAATATATTACAATAGAAAACAGTTATTTTAAATTGTAATAATTTTTCACAATATTACTGCTTTTACTATATTTTTGATCCTTGGAGAGCAGAAGAGACTTCTTTCAAAGACATCATTTCAAAGAAATAAGGTATAATGTATAACTGTATAATTCTTGGAGTCACAGTTTGATCGAATTTCGATTCAATTTATGCATAGATTTCATTCTAGGTTTTATGTTACTTTTCTTATTTGACTGCAGTAGACAGTTTAAAAGGTCTTGAAAAATTAAAAATCTCACTGAATTAACTGCAAACCTTGAAATTTTGTTTGTTTTTCTTCCCATTTTAGACAACTCAAGTATTATAAAACAAAACATTTCGCTCTAAAGTGAACTGGACACTACTCAGCTGTCCACTAACTTTTTAATAAACTCAGTTTAAAATCAAACACACCCCACTCTTTATTTTCTCATTCATGCATGTTTCTTTATAACACTTTAAGTACAGTAGTACTGCGAAATTAGATAAAATGGCTAATAGAAATAAATAAATTTTTGAAATTTGTGAATCTGGTACTGGTAGAAGACAAAAAAAGATCAGTAGAAGATCGACAAGGAAAAAAAGAATGGTGTCTTTGTCTACACTGAATTAGTCAGTTGGGAGTGATTAGATGAATGTAAATTAACATTACATTTAGTCATTTAGCAGAGGCCTTTATCCAAAGAACAACAGAAGCAATCAAACCAACAAAAGAGCAACAACATGGAAGTGCTGTGACAAGCCTAACCCAGTAAACATAGCAGTTTTTTTCTAAATAATAAATAAAAACTAAACAAGTAGATAGAATAGAAAAAGAATAGAGAACGGCAGTGTTAAATGGATCACAAACAGTGAAATCAAAACATGAACTGAGAAATCAAAAATTCCTTGATCTTTTGACAGATAAGAGTTCACTGTACTATAAAAACATCCTGTAAGTTTCAGAACTCTAAACTTTCTCGTTAGTCTAAAAGCAGCTTAAATTGAAGCCAATCTGCCAAAACAGCATGTTGTGGAATGTGCCACTTTATGATGTAATAGTGTGGCTAAACCCCGCCTCCACAGAAGAACATCAACGCTTGCTTCTACATCACTGGCTGTTTAGCCCCGCCCATCGATTCACACATGTAGTGTAAATTACGAGAGAGGCAAACGCAGGTCTACACAGAAACCAATCGATAAAGACGCTCTAAAGACAACAAGAAGCAGTGCAGCGCCAACCTGTGGAAAAACACAGGGTTTGCATCGCCTTCCTTCTGATCCCAACATTAGGAAAGAGTGGATTTACTTTATTTTTAATGAAGATCCAGATGGCGTCAGTAAGAACTTGGTCCTTTGTTCACTTTATTTTACCACGGATTCATTTACAAACAAGGCACAATTTGAAGCAGGATTTTCCGAAAGATTTACACTACAATACGATGCTGTGTTGTACTGGACCTGACAGTAATGTCCCACCAAACAAGTGTGAGTGCTCACTATTGCTTTGTCTGTTATTACAAATCGTTTGATATGTACTGAGTATTTATGTGTTTTTAACCTAAATCACAGCAGCGTCGATCTACAACGGATGTAGGCTGTCAAAAATACACAACTGTTAGCCAATCACAGCAGTGGGCATTTACTTCCTAGTCAACAATACATTTAACATTGTAGAGCTTTAAGGAATTAGGAAAACTGGGTAAAAAAATTTAAATGCTGCTAAAAGAGCATACGGTTTTTATTTTTATTTTATAGGATATGACATCACTGTACAAATGTCACGGTTTCAACTGTTGTGACTCGCCTTGTTTCAATGACTGAGCATTTGCTGTTATGAATAGGCCTGCATTAAATAAGACACAACTGAATGTGCCGATTCATGGTTTGAAAACTTTAAATATGTAAGACTCATAGCTGCGTTTGGTTTCTAGTATCAGGCAGCAGCAATTTCCTCAAAATCAATAGGACAGTCACATAAAACTGACCACGAGCTGAATCCGGCGCACAGGCCGACAGCTGACAGGCCCTGGTTTAAATCAGGGACAGCCAGGAGAAGCAGAACTGTTAGAACTACAAATAGCATGTGTGCCTTTATAAAAACAGTGTAAAAATGACCTGAGCTAATTATGTCTGCAACACTTTGATAAAGTGGGAAACGTACCCGTCATGCACGCTATCTCCTCTGGTCCGTTCCTCCTCTTTCTTCTGTCTGCTGCTGTTGGCTGCGTCTGCTCTTTCTGTAAAGGTGGAGACAGATTTCACAGACAATGTTTGAGTCAGATTAGTCTACAGCATTTCATAAACAGCACTTAAACGCAAGTCAGGCATCTCATAATTTCAGGGGAGAGTTTTTCAGGAACTGTGAGTCCCACAGCTCTTTACCAGCACTCAGATTCCTTGAGTTCGCTCTGATACCAAGCACAGCAGAACAGGTCAAAGTTTCACTATGACAACATGATTCAATCCATGAGGCCTCGTCCAGCGTACCTCAGCGGGTGATGATGTCATGAGGGTGTAGAAAAGAGGAATGTGGGCGGGACCAAAACAAAGCTTCCTCAAAACGATTTCATACGGGGCAGGAAGGGTTTGGCAACTATGGTTTCCGCATTAACACAATAGATTTCGGTTGGCTGAGATCTGAATAACAAATCATTTACAAAGCTTTGACTGGCTAATCGTGGCCTGTGGGCAGCACACTGCACTATGCTGGAGCTGAGATGCATGTTTCAACGCTAACAAAGAAAGACACTGCCAGAAAGATGAGGATTTGAAAATAAAAAACGCATCTTATGGATGTTATTGTAAATGACACATTTGTGCATTTTGACATTTTAATGTTTACATCGCAACTTTAATAAACTAAACAGACACACCTGTTCATTTTGTGTGATTAATTCAGATTAAATGCTTGGATATTATCCATTCAGTTCTGAAGAAAAAGCCTCACTTTGTGACCTTGGAATGGATTGGATTCTCATCTTATCATTTCTAAAAGACACTCATTAAGTGGAAAATGAGGAGACGTCAGTCCAAATAAAATAAAATTAAAAATAATAATAATAATAATAATAATAATAATAATATTACACTTTTTTTTACATCAAGATTTTAGGTTACAATTTATATCCATTAGGGTCTGACAAAGACTGAAAATGGATTGTCAGATTTAAATTAAGTTGAATTGAGCAGTTTACAAAGAGCATCATGAGCTACAATGGGAACAAGAAAAGGAATTCAAATGCTCAAAAGTCACAAATGGCTTATTTAATTTGTGACCTATAAACAATGCAGAATCTGAAATAAAAAACCAGGGAAATTCTTAGTTGCTCCTAGTGACAAAATTCTAAGAAAATTCTTAGAAAAGTGTCTGTTCCCCTTTAAATGTTAGAGAAGAAGATCCTAGTGAAGATAAAAGTGATTCACAAAGCATCTTAACCCTAAAAAGAGCTCTCAATGTCAAAAAGTGTTGGGAGTAGGGAGGAGGACTTTCAAGAGGCTTAAGAGTTTCTTTAGCAGAGGAGAAAATGGCCAAAAGACGAAGAAGGAGAAGAATGTACTTAATAAAACACAAGACAATAAAACAAAAAGACAATACATTAGACAAATCATAGATAAACAACAACACATATATAAAAAAAAAAACAAACATACATATATATATATATATACACACACATACAGTGCTTAACAAATTCATAAGACCACCACCCAATGATAACCAAATTCATTTTTATATTTCTGTTTAATCCACCAGTATGTGTAAGCTCTTTAGTCACAATGGTATTTCTAATGCTAAAATATAATTATTGTTGGGATTTAATGGATTCAAGTTTACTCAAAAGCAAGTCTTTGAGACCCACCAGAAACTATTTGGAAGTCAATTATAACAGAGACTGTGGAAAAGTACCTAAAAACAATTCAAGCTGTCATCAAGGCCAAAGGAGGCCATACAAAATACAAATAAAATATAGTTTAAAAATATATTTAGTTTAGTTTTTGTTATTATGTGTGAATAAAGACTATTTAGTTTATCTGCCCAATAAATGACAATAGAATATTTTTTGTCATAGTCCTAAAATACTTGTTTTCTCACTTTATGACAGGTTGTCTAATAAATGTGTGTAAGTGTGTGTGATTAGGGTAAAATAGGAAATAATAGACTCTATTTAAAAGCGCTCTTTTCTTCTTGGACATCCAATCAGTCTTCAAAAGGATGTGTCATGCCTAGCAACGGGGTCAGCACCGTCCTGAATCACTCCTAGTGAGAAATCCTGAATCAGGAGCTCTCTGTGAGGATATGGGCCCAGATCTTGAATCCCAGGCTTATGTGCTCTCAGTATTTTTAAGATGATGTAATTGGTTTTTCATGAATTTTCATTAATTTTGTTTTGTTTTGTTTTTGGTTAATCTTTGGTTATTTCTAAAATAGTCATGTGGTGTGACAAATGAATAGTAAAAGTCAAAACCAAATATTTCAGAATTAGATTGCTTTTAAAAAAAAATACTTTTACAGATGTGGAATACAACATCACAAAACAGGACACTACAGTCAAATACCCCATAATGCTTAATAGTGTTGGTGGTAAGTAAGCAAATAAGCAGAAAAGTAAATGAAGACAGAAGATAATACACAGACGTGAACAGTTTATGACACTGTTAGATTACTTCCATAACTACACATGCTCAAAACACAGGATTAAACATTATGTTTCTATATCAAAGCCTATCTAGTCAGCATTTCTGAATAGCAAAAGGGTTTTATTATTATTTTGTAAATGTTAGAACAATCGACCATTTTTGGCGCTCTACGAGTCGTGCTGTCTAGGTAGGCAGCTCACTAGGGGTTGAGACACAGCCAGTCAATCACGACTAAACACACTGCACTATGACAAACCAGAAGAACCGAGTTATTATTTTATGTCTACTTACCGAGATAACAGTGAAGACACACGCTCGTAACGTTAATTATTTACATATGGAGATATCTATACGTTATCGATTTACTTTGTTTACATTTCTATCTAACCGTGAGCACTTTTCTTACCATTTAATCCAGTCGTGTTAGACATCTCCCCGTTTTCGCATTCTGACTCTATTTACACACGGACCGACTCGACTTCATTTGACTCTAAATAGCTTTTGGCACCGAGCACTACTATGTTGAAGGATTATGAATATTAATGTGGTCACTCTGACGTCGCGTCGTAACCGTCCTTTAACGTCCAGCCATGAGCCTTCGCTAACGTCAGCTTTGCAGCCAATCAAATAGGCCGTTGGAGTAACGTCACATTTCATTAATTATTCATGAGCACCGACTTCGCCATAGTATGATTCGTCATGACGCTTCAAATTCGTTCGCAGACTCGCGCGGTCGAACACAAAGCAATAGATTGAGTTGATTCACTCTCGACTAGAAATATAATGAGCATGTTATTGAGAAACAACACCGAAATTCCAGTCCAACAATGTATCCAGTGATATCTTCCTTTAAGCCTGTAATATATACACAACTATAAAACTATTATGCAAATATGGATTCAGACAACACTTATATTGTAGAACGTGTGCCTGCGTGTTATCTAAAACTATTAAAACTATCAAAAATATTTAATTGAAATAATTATGAAATAAGATAAAATACTAATCAATTAAAAGCTTAAAAAGCTAAAATGTTAAGATAGAAATCTTGCCTTGGTAATTAAGTTAAAGGACTAAGATTGCACAAACTAAAACTAAATAGATATATTTTTTACATAATAAAATGACAAAAAAATGACTAAAACTTAAACTAAAATTGATATTATAAATGAAAATATGAATACCGCATGATTAAGTATTACTGAAGCATCACTGTTAATTGTTAATAATCTGACATTGCTACAGGAGATACAGATTATCAATGATCTAACAAGCTTGTGGTTTCACCGAGGTTATAAAAACTGTGCTGATGATGCAGTGCTGGCATGTGGATCTTCTGGTCTGTTTACTGAAAGGAGTCCATGCAAATCGAAAGAGCAACGGCCACATATTTTTCTGTAAGGGTTTCAGTGTTTGCATGATTATAGAGACCACTGTACAGTAACCAGTTAAAGCAAATACACTGTTTTTATCACCAATTAACACAGAGCAAAGACATCTCACAGGTCCATGAAGAACCTACTTTGTACAGATAGAATTTTACGCGCACCCTGATTTAAAATAACCGATTCTACACAAAAGCATGCTCCTGCTTCCCTGAAGCCTTTAAACACTATCTGCTTCAGATATGAGTGACAGTACATTATGATATGAACATGTGCGACTGCATTACTTGCATAACTGAGACCTGCCTGATATTTGCAATGCTTTTTATGCTCAATAAGGCTGCATTTATTTTGATCTAATATAATTATCGATATCGATAATTATCGTTTTCTATTTGAATGTATTTTAAAATGCAATGAATCAATGTGATGGCAAAGCTGAACTGGCTAATGCAATGCTTACCTGATTTCTTAATTTGACTCATCTTGACAGTCGTTGCTCCGATTGATTTTCTTACTGTTCGAGCTCCTTTTGACATCTTACGGTACTTGGTAAGCCATTCAAATTTTGGTTTGTCCTTCGGATACTGCTCGCAGACATCTGAAAGTTTAAAAGACAAGTTTACTTTTTTACATAGATGAATTAAAGTTCAGGATAAAACATTTTCAAGTGATAAAAATGATGATAGAAATAGATTGGTCTCACTCTCACTCAGCCGATTACTGCCTCTAAGGACATCAATGATTCTTTGTATATTCAAAGAGGCAAAGTGGAACTGTATTTTGCTCTTTACTTTGTTGCTATTCTCTCTCTCAGAACTACCAGCCACAATTTCACACTAACATCAGCATCTAATCACTCAGAAGAGCCGTAACTTCCCTTTTCGAGCAAGTGGCTGCTGTTGTCTATAGTTTCTGTATTACCACAACTGATCTACAACAGTGTTGCCGCTTACCTTGCAAATTTCTAATATTCTTCCGGTTAATGAGCACATCTGCTGAGCCCCTGATACTCGCCATCAGCGCTCAAGGGATGAAAGTCCTTTTGTTAAACATCACTTAGCAGAAGCACATTTCCTCTGTAGACCATCAGATGAAATGACTTTCAAACGTTCATGTTCAACTCGCAAAAATATACTGTTGGGTCCACAATCATTAGCGCAAACAGAAATTTCTGCTACTTATTCTGTATGTTAAAAGCCACAAACTGAGTCAAAGCAGACAACCTACTTTTTTTGAACTCAAACCCCGCCTCTCACACCCTTCTGTTCTGCAATCTTATTTTCTCTCGTGTCTTACTTAACGTGTATTTGCTAGATTTAGCTGTCGTCTGAGAGTTGCGCACACTGGCTGCTTAGCTTCTTCAGTCTGAATAACCTTTAGACGATTTTATAAAGAAATATTTAGCATTCGGAGGCTGTACAGCTTAGCTTTCCTGTAAACGCCTATTACACAATGATTCCAAAAGTACCATTTTACCAGGTAAATGAATGACAGAACAGGTCAGCTGACGTCTTTCGCTTTCACACAGCTTTGCTCTGTTTGAATGGGTTTCAGCATTTCATTAGGATGAATGGAAACGCGTTTGGCAGGTTTGCTGTGATGGTACGAATTAAATGTTTTCTTCTGCATCACTGCCATGTGGATTCCCCTTCATTCAATGGACTCCTGAATATGACCAAATAGTTCTACACAAAAGCATCCAAATAAGATTAAACGTGTTCTCGTATTTTTACCAAAGGCTTTTAAAAGATTTTTAGTGTTTTTGATAAGTGTCTTAAAGGGATACTCCAGCCTAAAATTTTGTCATTAATCACTTACCCTCATGTCGTTACAAACCCGTAAAAGCTCTGTTCGTCTTCGGAACACAATTTAAGATATTTTGGATGAAAACCGGGAGGCTTGAGACTGTCCCATAGACTGCCAAGTAAATAACAGTGTCAAGGTCCAGGAAAGTATGAAAGACATCCTCAGAATACTCCATCTGCCATCAGACGTGCAATCTGGGTTATAAGAAGCGACGGGAACACTTTTTGTAAGTGAAGAAAACAAAAATAGGATGATACAGAAGAGCGTATGCAGCATACGGGGATATGGAGAGACACAGAGGAGAGGAATTGTTGAATAAAGTTGTTATTTTAGTTTTCTTCGTTTACAAAAAGTGTTCCCGTCGCTTCATATAACCCAGATTGCACGTCTGATGGCAGATGGATATTCTGACAATGACTTTCATACTTTTCTGGACCTTGACACTGTTATTTACTTAGCAGTCTATGGGACAGTCACAAGCCTCCCGGTTTTCATCTAAAATATCTTAAATTGTGTCACATGATCCTTTAGAAATCATTCTAAACAGTGATACATTGTTTTTTTCAGGATTCTTTGATGAATAGAAAGTTCAAAGGAACAACATTCTTTTGAACTAGAATCTTTTGTAACATTACAAATGTCTTTACTGTCTCTTTGATAAACCGAATGCATCCTTGCTAAATAAAAGCAGCTTTTGAAAGGTAGTGTGTGTAAAAGGAACTTTATGAGATGCATTTAATATTATAATAACTTTTATCATAACATAATGCCTTACCGCTCCACGCCCGATTGACTTCACTGAGGAAGAGACGGGTATGAGAACCAAAAGGTAACTTCAGCTCCAGCTCCTCTTTGAAAAAAGTTACTCGTACCTGAGTATCTGCACCTTTGTAGCGACAAATGAACTAGCCATTAAAATAGCCCACGCTGAACACTGATGCACTGACTTTATGGTAACTTTGGATGTTGAGTAGCAGCAAACACTGTAACTCACCAACAACAGCAAGCTCATCTGGAGATGAAACTGTGGAGATAACAGATAAAACCATTAACATGTACCATCAAAGTGCACTTCCAATTCAAATGAATCAAATAATTCATTCTTACCTTCAACAACTGAGAAGTCATAAGAAATGGGTATGATTTCATCCAGTGTGACATCATCACCAGTGATGGCCATTCTTCGATGGGAATATATGAATAACCTGAAAAAATTCAGTAAGACAAACAGGACAAGTCGAAAGTCTGCAAACGCAACATTATTTGTCTTTATGCTTTTTGCAATTCTATAATTAATTAAAAACTCAATGTTATTGTATATACTGTTACTAAAAGGCAAAAATTACACTAATAAAAAATATGATAGTAAATCATTTATAAAGTATTTTTTGGTTTGTTTTCCCAGAAGAGAAACTGTCAATTTTGGATGTACCTATATACCCAGCTAACAAAAACATGATCTAAGAACATTTAGCTAACGTTTCCATTACGTTATGAAACTAACGAAAATGTTTTTTCTTGGTTATATGACCATAAAAAGACTACATTAATGAAATAATCAATTTTATAAATTAGTAAACGTTATAGTAATGCTATATATTTGAATGTTCTATAAATCATCTAAAACTATGTTGTTGTTTTCTTAAAAATAAACATCAGTAACATTTAAAAAAAAAAAAAAGTTTAAAGGGATAGTTCACCCAAAAATGAAAATTCTGTCATCATTTATTCACCCTCATGCCGTTCCAAACCTGTATGAGTCGCTTTCTCATGTTGAACACAAAAGAAGATATTGAAGATTGCTGGTAATCAAACAGGTGGTGGTTGCCATTGACTTCTATAGTATTTTTTTTCCTACTATGGAAGTCAATGGCAACCACCAACTGTTTGATTACTAGCAATTTTTATTTTTGTGTGAACTATCCCTTTAACAAAAAGGTTTAATTAACAATATATAAATAATGTTTTTGTGCTAATGTTTTGAGATCGTTATTCGCTCAAACAAGCATTCTATTATCATAACTGGAATAATGTTTGTTCATAACTATGAGGGAACCTTATCAGAACGTTCCCTGTTAGCTGGGTAACCGCTCAAAGCTTCAGTCAAATTTAGATGATAGATGTTGCAACTACATGAACTTAAACCCACAAAATTACAATTCATAGATACAATTCAACAATATTATTGTTGAAAATTATTATATTGGTTTTCTTAAAAGTCCATTAACTCACGCATGTTCGTTGTTTTGTTGCACCAGTCCAATCAGTTTGCTCTGTCTCACATCATTCAGCAGAGAAACACACTCCACAGCATGTGTTGGGCTGCTAAGGAAATCTAACAATTCATCACGATTCTATCAGCCGAGATATTATAATGACTGATGCTCGGGTTATAAGAGCCAATTTTACACTGCACCCTGGCGACATCTAGCGGACCCGTCAGGAATGACACATCGGAATTTCCTTTTTTTAATTAAAACTGGGCATGCCTTTTTTTTTTCCTTTTTTTTTTTTTTAAACACGCGGTGTATGCTTAGCTTGATACACTGTAAACAGAAATCTAGAGAATATTAACTACGTGACATTCACTACAATTTAAATAAATTTCTTATAGGCATACATATCGTAGGCATACATAGAGAGTACAAAGTTTCGCAAAAAACATAAGTTCGTGCATAAGAAAACATGCTGTAGATTTCAAAAGCACGGCTTTAATCTGAGAAGAAATACACGTTTGCAATGCAATCACGGTTTCAGATGAGCGCTGAGAGGATACTATGGTGCAGTTTTCTCCTTTGGCTAAAGTCTCTTGAATCGCCACGGACTGATCCATTATTCACAGCGAGTCTGCTCCGGATACTTCACACGTAAGAGGTGACATTTACGATCATTTTACATCAACAAACGTTTAAAGTGTGCCGGATAGCGGTCCGAAGTGTTTTACTGTCTTCATGGTTTCCTCTGGGTGTGCAGATGAGACTTCCTGTCCGATAATGCCACGCTGCAGATCCAAGAGTTCATGTTCAGCACTCAAATCATAGTTTTATCATAGCGTTTGCAATCGCTTATCAAGAGCCTCACCAGCCACGCTAATAGAACCACTTCTGATTTTCTCTTCTTTAGATGTATTACTTTTCTTCTTGCCAAGAAGTGGCGTCAGAGACCGCAGAGACACCAAACTTGGTAGGATGGACTCAAATCCCACCCACTCCTTTAGGGCACACGCACTAGTTGGCGCTATAGTTTGTTATATATACTGTATATAAAAACCTTGGTAGAAGATTAAATAAAATAAGTATAAAAACTTACACTTGAAACTAACCTAAATAAAAAATTAGAAACATATTTTAAGAAACTGAACAAATCCTGAAGAAAAAAAAAACTAAAAAAAGAAAAGCACATAAGAAACTGACTAAAACTAAAATAAAATGATAAACTGAAAATATAAAAATGAAAGCTAATTCCACATATTAATTAATAATATAATAGTATAATACTAAAATAACACTACATTCATACTACTTTCTGCAGGGCTGTGTGTGGTATGGAAAACTATTGCACAATTTCTGAGTGCTGCAGTTTTGTTATTGTTAACTTAAAAATAAAACGTTTTTAGCAATTAAAATAAAGCTGTAATTAAATATAAATATTTGGTGATCAACTTTAACTTAAGTTTTTAAGTTAAATTAAACTAATAAAAATGACAAAAGCAACAACATTACTAAAATGAGTGAACTAAAACTGATCTAAATCCACTTCATTCATCACACTGGAATTGGAAAGCCGAGCACTGCATTGTGGGATTTAAGTATTAAGCACACCTTCTGCCCCCCAAATGAAATTAATCTAACATACATTTTGCTTTTTTATTTAAATGTGTGTATTTAAATTATTACAAATGTATATATTAAATAAAAATGTACTGCACAGTAACTTTACAGTAAAAACATTAATAAAGTGAGTGATGTTACATTTATAAAAAAAAAAAACATGATATTACAAAATCACATTTTAATGTGGGGTTATGTAAGCTAGTTGAACAGAAAAAATAATGTTGTTGCCCTATATGTAACAACATAGCATAACATAAGCGATACATAAGCCTATTTTAGCATGATAGTGTTGGTTATGTACAGTATGTAACCGTGATTCTATGACTGGCGGAAGACTGCCAGAGGGCATAACTGAGTGGAATATCTTTCTGTCCTCCTCCTTGTCGAGAACCTAATATAAAAGCTGTCACCTCGTGACCTTAACGACGTGTCTGTCTATAAATGTCTCCTTACACGTCATAACTTCCTCAGAGTCTTACATACGTAACAAGTGTTAAATTTTCTTGGCTGCAGGGATCTCACAGGACAAACCTCTTGATGCATCTCGAGGTCTTCTGAGTGAACCGCTGGCAATATCACTGGTGTGTTAACATAGTTACTGGACAATATCTTGGGTAAAAAAGCAGGGTTTGGCCACAACATCACTTTGGAATTTTCTGAAACACACTGTAAACATTGCGGGGCCACAGAGAGCACATTTAATTCATGATGCGTTTTGCAAAAGAAATGGCCATTCAAAAATCGGATTTCAAAGAAAGCCATTCAATATTTGCTAATGGTAGTTGTTCAAATGGATACACGCTAGGGGTTGAACGACTACTTATTTTTTAAAGTAGACTTTTATGTGATGAAAGTCAAGTCAAAGTTGACTAGTCGCTGATGACGTCATTAATGAACAAATAATTCTGGAGCTGAGACTCAAACATCTTGTGCACAGCTATGGTATATGCCACACTGCTGCCCACGTGGCTATTGCACCTATAACAACTAATTTTATCAGTTCTTTTGTCTTTGGGTCATTTATATGAATGCATTAGTGAGAGCGACCGCGTGTGTGAATTAATTTTACCTGGCAGCGTCTCTCTACTAGTAGTGAAGCTGTGGGATTTAGTTATTAAGAATTATATGCTTGAACTTTTCAGTTTCTCATCTATTTTATTGAGAAATCACAGAACAGTCTTGACAATACATTTCCGCTCTGAATTATTCTGTGTGCGCAAGATCAGCACGTGATGTACGAGCTACTGTCTGTAGCCTATGTGTGTGTTACAGTGCGGCAGCGCATTAGATTAGAACGGCGATTAACTTACCTGTACAATAGGCTGTTTAAAACATTCATTCTCCCGTTCAATTTCGAGCATCCAGTAATATAATCACACATGTTTTGTGGAGCGCTTTCAGAGCATTCATTTATTTGTCATTTTAACTGTTCAGAAATGGAGCGTAAATGTGAAAGTCCTTTAAAAATTTCTTATCCTGTTGCGCCCTCTATAGGACCAGCGACTTGTCAACGTAAAGCTTACAGCGTCATGGCATTGAAGTCAACTAGTCGACTAGTCGATTAGTTGGTTCAACCCCAATACACGCAAAGATTTTCAAGAACAACAATAAGAAGATCCCACTGTGGAATCATGACTCTACAGGGAAGATTAAACTGGTTAACACCTTTTAAAAAGGCAACCACCAATTTATGCTTCCCAATAGAGCAACCATCTATGAGACCAATGTTCACTGAAATCGCAGCCACATGAACTCTTATTGTGTAATGATGACAGGCCCATCGTCAGAAAGCATTACAAAAATTCCAGAAGATCAGGTTTGGAGCATGTTTGGGGAATTACTTCATGGTCTTTAAAAGAGTTTCCAACCTATTCTAATACAGTTCCCTAGTCGATGGAGCATGAACATTTGGAACAGTGTACCTGATCCCCTGTGAACAGACCAAAAGGCTGGTGTCACCCCCAATGGCCAAACACACAATTTCAGTCTGAGGTTGATCTTACCATAGCCTGCCGTTCAATTGTGTCGGGAGGTCTGGTCTGATCAGTAACTGCCTGGCAGACCTGTTAAAAAATGGTGAAGGAGACAAAACCATGGTCCGTTCGGCCAACATGGGGCTATTAATAACAATGAATGGCTCATTCTGCTGAACAGATCTAGCATCTGAATTTCATTGGAAAGGATTTTGTGTTTCTCTGGGCTCATTGTAACGGAAGGACAAATCCCAGTGTTCGAAACTGTAGACTGTAACCTTGTGAAATTGTTTTTAAAATCCATTGATTTGTCGTTATTGAATTCCAACAATGAATTTGTGAAGTTGAAAACCTGTTTGTCACTGACCTTAGTGAGTCAACACTGTCTACGAGTGGATTTCTTGTCTTTGGGGGACGATTATCAGAGACCGTCGTCGTATGTTTTGAACAATGATATGATCTGGATGGAGGCCCATTTGGCTGGGATTGCTGAATCTTATATGATCTATTTGGTGGCAGGAACTGGAACATACTGGAATTTGGTGATGCACGGAAAAAAGTACCCAGGGGGAATGAACGGGGCGAATAGCCAGGCACTTTACATGAAACATGCTGTTATTTGCAACTGACATTGTGCTTCAGAAGCCACAAGCCTTCGGTCTAATGCCTCCTGAGCTGCTGGTCCAAATATCTAAATGGGAACCAGAGGAAGCTGACGCAGAGTGGCTCTGCAAGATTTAGATAAAGGTGACTGCGCTATCCAAACTTGACAGTGCACCTGGACAAACAACTCCATAACGTTACCACTATGACCCGCTATTGAACCCACTGATCGCAGAGATGCATTAACCAGTCCAAATACTCTATTGAATTTTAAAATTAACAAATCAATAATTCCTAATAAAAACCATACAAGCATATTAATAGTCCTCTCTAAATAGGCTGTTGAATTTTAAAATTTGCTTATTAAGTTGTCTGTCTGCATTCCATATTTGGACAACTAGGATCCTGTCTCATTGCTTTGTCAGGTGGTACAATTAAAAATGGCTTCTATTGGAGGCATCAGACCCAAACCTACTGGGCCCAGTTCCTCCATTGCTGCTAACAGATGAGAAACCCAATCCAGTCTAGTTGAATGTGCAGATTTAAATGCTTTGCTAGAATACCTCAGTAAAATCTGGAGATTGTGGAATAGCAAATACATTAGTGCGCTGCAAAGAATGGAAAAGGCGATTTGTTTGTGCAGTTCCCTTTGTTGATTGGGATCCATTCCTAATTTTGATAAAAGTGGTTTTTATTGTGTTTACTAGAATATTAGACATAAGCAATCCTTCACTCTCATCATCTGCATTATCATCACTGTCAATCATTCCTGGTTCCTTATCTAAAACTGCCAATGAGACACGTCAGTGTCATTTGGAAATAATGCAAAATCAGGCTAAGATGCTAGATTCCCTAAGATGCTCGATGCCTACGCAGCTCAGACACTGGTCATGTCCATCATCAAGTCCCATCTGCTCCTGGCAAGACGAACACCATGCAGACATATTCTTAGACTGTAGAATCAGGTAGGAAAATGGAAACACCAGTATTTTTATTTATTTTTTAATGCAAATACTTCACCAAATTCCTACGGGTGGTTTGGAAAGACCATACTCACCTGTTAAACAATAGTCGTTTCTCAATATGCGTTCTTGTCTGTACTTGTGTTCTTGTGGACTCGTGAAACGTCATCAGTTGTCGCCCAAGTACTGTTCCAATTCAAAGTTCACATCTAGCCAAGTACAGTTCAAATCCCCGGATGTGTTCCTGCTCCACCCCTTTTATCAAGGATGCATCAAGAGGTGACTTGTGCGAACTTGAGGCAGCCAGGTATCCCAGAATGCATTTCGCACCAACCAGCGAGCGTTAATGGTGGAGGAGAAAACCCGCATAATTTTCAAAATATTACAGTTATTGTGTCATGAAACGCAGTTCTAAGAGTATTTCTGGTGAGAATGTAGCTGTTTAAAACTCAAATCTGTGGTTTATTTATAAAGATAGCACCTATTTGAAAATTTGCTTCGCCGATTTCGTAGACGTGAGACCCACACGATCAGCGGGCGCTCAGTGCTCATGTATCCGCTGAGAGCAGCCTCAGCTCGGCTAGTCCTACTGACATTTACCGCTGGCTCTGATGTCTCTGTAGTGGTTAAACATGAGGTCGTATCGTTTTGGCTGAGCACAAAGTTATGTTTAATAAATTATTTATTTATTATTCGTAATATGTTACAATGCTGACTTTGTTGCATACATTTGATCGAATTGTTTGCTTTTGTCTATTATCCCAATTACATTCCCAATTACAGATTAAGTCTCTCATACTTTATAATTATTATTTTATAATGGCTGAGTTGTGCTTGTCATATTTCATTTTATTATAGGCTATACAGTGAAGATTATCAGAGTATAAGTGCACACATTACCTAAACCAAATATTAATGTTTTATATTGTTAAAATGAAAACGAAATGGGTTGTGTTTTATATTTTGAAGAAAATGACAAGGCAGGGGTGCTTGATATCATTTCGTTTTATTGTAATGCGTGTATTCGTTGCATGAACCACATTTTTGTGAGCATATTAATATTTTAAATGAAACAGAAAAGAGGCACTGATATAATATATAATATTACCATAACACATTAACATACTCAAAACCACAAACTACATTCTATTAAAATGATTAAAATAAAAAAAAGAAAACGAAAAGAGGCAGTGTGTTTGATATCATATTTCATCATATTGTATACATACATGGAAGATAACCAGAGTAGCCAAAGCGAGCTGACTGACGTTATCAAGTACGCTGCTGTTTCATTTGCAGGGTTTTTGGACTTGCGTCCTCCCGTCTTCAGGAGTTCACACTCCCAAGTCAAACTTGTGAAGTCTGAACTACAGAGGACGCAAGTCCGAACTTTGCGTACTTGGTATTGAGAAATGGCCAATGTCTTACTAGGTATTGCAGGGATACAGCTGTCGGAAATTTGTCCTGATTAGCTACACCTCACACCACTGCAGGTTCTCAGATGAGAATACAAAAGAGGAAGTGATGACGTGTAGGGAGATATTTACAGACAGACATGTCATTAAGGTTACGAGGTGACAGCTTTTATATTAGATTCTTGAAAAGGAGGAGGACAGGAAGATATTCCACTCAGTTATGCCCTCTGGTGGCCAGAGGCATTCAGATGAGAGATCGATGAAACACTGGAGATTTGATTAGTGCGCACTCTCGCAGACTGAATTCGGCACTCTCGCAAATTCTCTCATTATAAACAACAAAGTGCAGATATACTTATAATGTAAGTAAGAGATGCATTTCAAAATGTAGACGACTTCAATGATTTATCTTAAAGCTTCAATGTTCTTTGATAATGTAAATGTTCTTTGTTTGCTTTCTCTATATAATTTATTCGCTGTGAATAAAAGTGTAAATGAAAGCATAACTTACAATGTTTTATTAAATTGTGATCAGGTTAAATACAAATTGATTAGTATTAAAAAAAAAAAAATTTATATGACACCCATATCTGGTTATCAGGGTTCTGGACTGTCTGTGTGCGTTTTGCTCCCCATTCCTCAGGTTCTCCTCATGTTAATTGTTAATTGTACTGATTTTGTTAATCTGTGTTCCCTTGATTGCCCGTATATTATAAGCCCTAGTCCTTTCAATTTGTGTTTGTCGGAGATTATACGTCTACCTGTGTGTTTCCTGTGCTCCTGTCTAACCCATGTACTGTACCCTTTGGATTATTGAAATTAAAAGAAGAGTATCGTGCATTCCGTGTTTCCTCATTCCTCGCTCCTCGCTACACATAGTGTGACAGAATCTCCGACCAAAACAGTTACCTCTGTTTGTCTACCCTCCGTTTTGTTTCAGTTTTTATTTCAGTGTTTTGTTTTTGTTGTGTTCTATGGATCCCCTCCATTGCCCTGAATTCCTCCTCCTCCCGCTGGAGCAGGAAGGCCGATCTCTCGGGGACCATACCAGACAGATCCTGTTTTTATTTTACATCACCAGCTACCCGGACGATGCACTCTGCCCTCCAAATAATACCAACCTGAATAACTAGCTCATACAATTATCGAACTAAGACGATAAACGTGATCAACACACCACATCCACTAAATGGACTATCTTGAGAAACAGGTCACCACTTACCATCTGCCCTGTGGATGATCTCGCCGGATCCAGAGCCCAGCCCACCATCTCCCCGATGTGCGGAGTGCATGCCCGAGCCCGCCGCTGACGGAGAGCCAGAGCCCACCACGACTGATGAGCCATTTCCGCATGGAGCGACAGTTCTGAGGATCGCTGCGGAGCCAGTGCTGCTGAAGATGTCAGTCAAGGTGTGTGACCCGGCAACAGTGCCCTGCAATGAGGGAGAGTGCTGCGGACGGTGTGAGCACGGAGAGGAGCTCCGCCCCCTGCACCACGGCTGAGGATGAGCTGACTATGAAACGCCAAAATGAGGAGGAGGATCTCATTGACTGGGAATCTGATCTGGAGATCGAACTTCCCCTTCTCCTCTCTCGGTTGTCTTCGCTGGTCCCGTACAGCCCTCCTTTGTCCATGGTTCCTTCGCCCAGCCCTGAGGGGGCTTCTGATTCTCCAGTGCCTGCTCCTAGAATGTGTCCTAGAATGAGAATGTGCCCTCCAGTGCCCGCTCCCGAAAATGCCCGCCCTCCCACCCGCTCCTGCCTCCTCAACCGATGTTGTCTGGCAGCCCCTCTGCTCGCCCTCAGCCCACCATCTATGTGGTGTGAGCCCCGCGGGACTGCCATCCTCCAGCATCGCCGTGGTCGGATTCTCCCTCACCTCCGCCTCCAGCCTCCGAGGCCTGGACCCCGCCTCGGTCCTTTTGACCCGTCTGCTCCACCATGGCTCCTAGCTCCCTCCTCTCCGTCATGGCCCGGCAGTCCACAAGCTCCACCTGACTCCCTCATCCCTCCAGCTCCGCCTTGGTCTGGCATCGACCATCCTGCCCCTTGGGACTCCACTCCTCTGGCTTCGCGTCATCCCTCCGTTCCTCTCTTGCTCCGGCTCCACCGCAGCCTCCCGGATCCTCGTCACCCTGGCTCTTCGGCTCTCCACCTGCTGCGGCCATTTCTCCTCCATGGCTCCTCCCTCCGTCGGCTCCACCGTGGGTCAACATCATGGTTGTGGGTCCTCCTGCTCCAAGCCCCTCCTGTTTCCTCCCTGGCTCCTCCCTCCATAGTCTCCTCCCTGGACTCTGCCTGTCGTCCTCCTCCCGGATATCCATCCTCCTCCAGAACCTCCTCCCTAGTTCCCACCCATGCCCCCCTTCTGTTGTATCCACGGTGCGAGGACGCACCTTCCAGGAGGGGGGGCGATATGTCAGGGTTCTGGACTGTATGTGTGCGTTTTGCTCCCCATCACCCAGGTTCTCCTTATGTTAATTGGAATGATTCTGTTCACCTGTGTTCCCCTGATTGCCCGTATGTTATAAGCCCTAGTCCTTTCAGTTTGTGTTTGTCGGAGATTATACGTCTACCTGTGTGTGTCTTGTGCTCCTGTCTACCCTGTGTACCCTTTGGATTATTGATATTAAAAGAAGAGTATTGTGCATTCCATGTTACCTCGTTCCTCGCTCTTCGCAACACATAGTGTGACACTGGTACTTGCCTAAAAAGCCAGAGCTGCGTTTACCGAAACCTTCTTTACGCTACGTTGTGCGTAAATTATACCTTAAGTTATACCTTTACGTAAATACGTGTTTCCCAAATGTTCTTAGTTAAGTATGCCTTCTGTAAGTCATTCGTTCGTAAGGTTAGTCTGGACCACTCTTAGCTATACCTTATCGCTGTTCACAATTCACTCCGCTAGTGGCCACCACTGTGCAAAAAGCTTCTTCACATTTTAGTTGATACGATTATAATTCTGTGGCAAGAAAAAGTGCAGAACCAAATAAATAGTTGTCAGTGAACAGTTGTCCTAAATCAAAGACGGCTGTGTCCGCCGGAGCCAGATAGTGTGCACTGTTTCATAATAGTGTCAGAATAGCTACTATGTCAAAAGGGAGCAAATTCAGCAGTTTTTACATCTTGTTGGTCCAACTTTGTCAGGACAAACTCAATGGATCTACCCACTAAGCCCTGAAATTCAGCTGCTGGTGGCTCTCCATTTTTATGCTGTGGGGAGTTTTCTGGATGTGCTTGGGGATGGATATGGGCTGAGTAAGACCTCACAAACATCCTGCTCCGTCACGCCACCGATTACATAGTTTATGTATGCCTTTCACCAGGCACGAAGTGATGGAGGCACATCAAGGCTTCCTCTGCCTTTGCGGGTGTCACTTGTGTAATTGGCCTTGTGGAAGGGACACTTACCACCATCGCCAACCCATCAGGGCTCGACTAGGCCTTCATTATATTTATGAACATGATAATATAAATGACACTTTCAAAAGCAAGTGAAGCCAAAACAGCCGGTTAATGTAGCTGGTTAAGGCAGAATACTTTTGGCTGTAAGGGTTGCAGGTTCGGACACTTGCCAAATTATAGGCTACATACTGTACATACATACTGTACATAAACACACACACACACACACACACACACACATATATATATAAATATATACACAAAAATACATATATATATATATATATGTTGTCCAAGGTCGCATTTAGTTTGAAATTTGGATTATTTTATAAATGCAGTGAGCCCCGATAAATGCAATTTCTATTTTTTCTAAAGTGTTTCTTTATAATGAATATCGCTTTCTCAATACATTACCCGCTCTGTAACGCAGTGAAAGAGCTCCTGTATATAGTGAACAATCGATTCTGGAGCCATCGATATCAACCTATTCAGCACCACCACCAGGGATAGCACCTGCTAACGTTGCACGTAAGAAGGTTTACCTTAAGCAACATCCTAAGGTATAGTTCGGGGAACACACCTAGGAAAGGTATACCCCTAGTTAAGGTATACCTTTAAAGTCTTCGTAGCACGCTAAGAGACATCCTTATCGGGAAACGCAGCCCAGGTTTGTGATTTGTGTAGTTATAAGTCTAAATTTTAGGCTTCTGGAGTTGGTTCACCCTCTGTCTGTGTCTGAGTGAGAGAGTACTTCTCCGGGTGCACTCTTGACCAGGTTAACTGACCCACAAGGTGACATGATATTGACGTACAGTGCAAATGAATGGTAAAAACCAGATAGCGCATTCCTTTTTTTTTTCTTGTGCCGCCACTCTAGATGCTGCCCTGGGTGGTTGCCCATGTCGCCCATACCTTAATCCACCACTGATTAAGACACCTGACACCTTGGGATTTTAATGACATTGCGTTTAAATACATAGACATTAATGAAGTTGATCCCCCTTTTCTAACAACACCTTCCATTCTGGAAAGGGTTTCCACAAGATTTTGGAATGTTTCTGTAGGAATTTTTGCCCATTCAGTAGAGCATTTGAGGTCAGGCACTGATGTTCATTTCAAAGGTGTTTGATAGACTTGAGGTCAGGGCTCTGTGTGGGTCAGTCAAGATCTTCCACACCAAACTCATCCAATCATGTATTTATGGACCTTGCTTTGTGCACTGGGTACAAGTAAGAATAGAAAAGGGCCTTCCCCAAACAGTTCCCACAAAGTTATCTTGGTATGCTGAAGCATTAAGAAGTTTCCACTGCTCCAGAGTCCAGTGGTGGTGTGCTTTACACTACTTCAGCCAATGCTTGGTGAAGAGAGTCTTGCATGCAGCTTCTTGTCCACTGAAACCCATTCCATGAAGCTCCAACTGCACAGTTTTTGTGTTGATGTTAATGCCAGTGGAAGTTTGGAACTCTTCAGCGATGGAATCACCGGAGTGTTGTCGACTTATACACACCATGTCTGAATTCACTTAACTCTTCAGAATGACCCCCCCACACACACACACACACTTTTAGTGCAAATATTTGTAAATGCAGACTGCATGACTAGGTGCTTGATTTTATACACCTGTGGTAATAAGTCTGATTGAAACACCTGCATTAAACAATTAAGACGTGTACCAATAATTTTGTCCTTTTAGTGTATGTAATGTACTTTGTTGTATATTGTAGCCAACATTTTTCAGGTATTCCTTTTAAACTTTGCTTATTAAACTACACATGCTGAATATTGCAAAAACGATTAGTATTATTCTATTCTAAAATACTGAATAGTATAGTAATAGTTGTATTTTAGTATTTTATTTTACCCATATCTAAATATACCTCCTCATAGTCTTTCATCTGTCTGTATACAATATTCCTAAACCTGCATGATGTTTAATTAGATAATTTATGTGACTGACACAGTTGTGTATTAATCAGATCTAATTCAAATGAAAAATTAAAATTACCCCATGATTTACTCACCCGACATCCTAGGTGTATAAGACTTTCTTTTTTTAGATGAATATAATCAGAGTTATATTAAAAATTGTACTGGCTCTTCCAAGTTTTATAATGACTATAAATGGTGGTCAAGATTTTGAAGCCCAAAAAAGTGCATCCATCCATCATAAAAAGTACTTCACATGGCTCCAGAGGGTTAATAAATGCCTTCTGAAGTGAAACGATGCGTTTGTGTAAGAAAAAATATCCATATTTACAACTTTATAATCCGTAATCTCTAGCTTCTGCAAACTGTCGTACTTCTGTTCACGAGAGAGTGGCATTCGGCAGATGATGTAGGATGTAGGCATAGAGTAAGCTCTGGTGAGACGTGGTGAACACGGAAGTGCAGAGGAGAGAGCAAAACAAAACACTGGTCACGAATTAGAAGTACGAAATGAGGATTTGTAAAGAAAAATGTTAGAGGATTTTAATATAAATCAAGAGGAGACTTGTTTTCCTTTGCTGTTAATAAAACTGGGATTTTGCAAGACTAGCGTATTCTCACCAAAGCTTACTCTATGTCCTATGTCATCTGCCGGAACACCACTTCAGGTCATTTTTTAATATAACTCAGACTGTTTTTTGAAAGAAGAGTCATATACACCTAGGATGGTTTGAGAGTGAGCATTTTTGGGTGAACTATCCCTTTAATGCAGACTGGTTAACCAGGTCAATCTAATACAGAAGTTCCAGAAGTTCAAGAAGATACATTTTTAGAAGAATGTAAAAAACAAGAAAATGTACAAATACATGATAGACTGGGTGCTGAGAAGACAAAACATTTATTTATTAATTTTAAGAGCAATTGTTAAAATATATTTCTTGTGCAACAGTGAAGCTGTTTCATTGCTGTCAGATTAAAGAAGTACAGAGCAATAAACATCACTGCAACCCTTATCAGTCAAGATGTCAAACTCCTAATCATTACCTTTATTAGATTATCTGTAGTTTTACTCTGACAGAATTTGTTAATTCAAAAGTTATTAGCCTATACTCTTAGATCTGTACACTTACATTTTAATAAACATATTTCTCTGTAAAAATAAAGCTTTTTGTTTATGAGTATGGGTTTTACCCACAGGCTTTCATATGTCCAATATTATAAATGCATTATAAATATTTTAAATTGTCTAATTTCCATTTAGATGCATAAAGTGCATACTCCATTCGTTTGGCATTAACTGGTTTGTACATAACTATTATTTTTGCATGCACACAGGGTGAACTCTGTCTGATTGGACAACAAATGTGTTATATCATATAATTAGTATCAGAAAATGGATTATCTGAGCATTATGATAATATTCTTTGAAGTATTTTGAGTAATATAGAATAGAAATTTGCTTTTTTAAAAAGCACAAAACCTTTGTACAATGGACACCAAACAAAATACGAGTAAGTAAAGAAGCCTCAGATAACTATGATCGACTGTAATCAAAATTCAAACATATGTAAACTGTAAGAAAAGCCATGTTAATATTTATACATTTTTCACAGTGTTTTTCCGGGATTTTTAATTGAGTTTTAGGGTTGAAGGAAATGTCCATAAACTTAACGGAAATGATACTTGTAATTTTCTGCCAAGACATCATCCATTTTCTACTGATTTTTTTCTTACAGTGTACATTAATGTCAAAAAAAGGAAGAATTAATCACAACTCTTGAGAGGAAGCTAACCTCATATTTGTCTCTGCAGTGTTAACATATTTCTTGGTGGATCATTTCTATCTGTCTCTGTGAAATAAAGAATCCAACAACAGGCATGTTTCCACTTGACATAACTCTCTACGGATGCCCATGGTAAAGCTTATTTGGCATCTATACACACACACACACACACACACACACACACACACACACACACATTTTCATTTGCTTGCATCACAAATAATATAAAAGTGACAGTGAAAGAAATACACTCAGCTTTAAAGCACACATACACTCTCCTAACAGAAAACAGAGCTTCCCTGGATTGCGTATTAAGTGTGACTTTGTTACACTCAAGTAAAGACTTTGACTATCCAAAAGAGCAGCAAAGAGGCCATGAGCAGTGCGGGACAGTGAGGACCTCTGGTGGCGGAGCTGGGCATGTTCATGTCACCTGACAGTTTGAGACATGAGGTGGTAGTGGCATTGCAGCACTCCAAGTGGCAGATAGTAGTGGTGCTTGAACAAACTGTCATCTTTCTGCAATCTGTACTGCAACCTGCCTGCCAGCTCTCTGCACTGCCAGATGTTGTCTTTTGTAGCTATGAAATGAGACAATGAGTTGCTTTCAATTAACATTCAAGTATAATATGGTGCAGTATAGCATGAGATCAGTATTAAACAAAATATCATTCAAATTGCAATAGTGAAAATGGTTTAAAGTCAACATAAAATGAAAATTTACACTATTTACTTTTGGGACTATTTACTTTTGAATTATTAATTTATTAATTATTTTTGAAATTTGTGTATATGCGTAAGACCCAGTGACATTCACCACACAAAAAAACATTGCAGAATATGGCGCCAATATTATCCCGGACGAACCCCCACTTATTATAACAACCTCCTCATATGGACAGGCTTATATAGGGGAAGATGAGGTATTTTATTTAAAACAATACAAATACATGTTTTAGTGATAACGACTTTGGGAAAAGGCTTGATGGGAGAACCAAGAGCTTATTACTAACAAGGTAACACGAAGAAAAAACAAAAAGTTTATAATTAAAGGTAACAAGAAAAAAAAAACATGTGAGAAAAACGTAAACCTAAAAATAATTTCTGCATTCAGTAAATATAGCCAGAATCTGTTTGCCAAATCAACATTAAAGTGAAAATACTATTTATACAAAATAATGTTGTTTTGTTCTTTTAGTGATATTTTCTTTAAGACAAACTGAGCAAAACGGGTGTGTTAATGGCCGTTAACTCTAATAGACAGGTGTGTGGGGAAAACATTTAACAATCTAATCAAATAAAAAAAAGATGATTAGGACAATTAAACCTAACTAAGATATGTGGTTACATTAAATTATAAAATAAATTATGATTTATTTGTTGTTTTTACTTTACCATGCAGTAGTCCTGACCAACTGGACACAGCATGACATTACTGCCGACATTATTGGTTTTGTAACACGCCACCCCATTACAGTTGAAAGTATTACACTTCTTGCCTTTTGGGAGTAAGAAAAACAAAGAAAAGTCAGAAGGTGGCACAAAATGCTGATTTATGCCCTCCCTACAGTGACAAATCGCTGTGTGTGTTCTTACATTATTTGCTTGGGTGGTTGTAACTGTGGCCTTGATTGTTGTGGTTGTAGTAGTGGAGTTTGTTGTAGCTACTAATGACAAGACAGCAGTAATAAAACAGTCAATTTTTAAAAAAGTTACCATTCACATATGTAAGAGGTAATTAGAGAAAGAGTTTGAGGTTACCTGTTGTACTGAGTGAACTGGACATGTCAAGCAGGGTGTTGCTGAGGCAGTTGGTTGTGTTGCAACAGTGCACAGAGCAATTACTGACAGTCCCGTTCCCGCAGGATACACCACATGAGGCACTGCAGCTGACAGAGTAACCTGTGTCCTGTTGCGTTATCTGAAGCACAGCAGAGCAAGAAGTAACTCTTTAAATCAAGCCCGCATCAGTGCATGATTTGCATGGATTACTTTCCACTGGAGGTTCCCATCTGAAAACGCAGCACGGCAGACTGACCTTACAGAAATATTCACTGGATTGGCAAGGTTTAGCCGTCGTATTCATAAACTGGACATAACAATCTTTTGTGCAATCAAATGCTGGACAGGATAGTTTGAAACAAACAAACAAACAAAAAAAGTTGCAATTTAAGAACTATTTCACAAATATTCCACTGTAAAAATACTTTTTCAAAAATTATTGGAGTAGGTTTCACAAATCTTTCAAAATGTATCATATTTCCAGTGTGTTATTTGCTATTTCTTAGCAATTAATTGTGAAATTTACTAGCAATTTACTAGAAGTAACTCCTACACCATGTTTTTAGTGTACGTGCCCAGAACTTACAGCAGTGTAATTTTCTGAAGAAGATGTATTTGCTGAAATTATAGAAAAATAAAGGACAATAATAAACAAAGTGAGTGTCAATTGAAAATAACATTTATAGGGGTTTTAGTGCTAAAGGTTTAAGCCACTTTCGCTAAATCTGTTATATCTTATAAATAATTATAGTATTGTATAATCATATATATATATATATATATATATATATATATATATATATATATATATATATATATATATATAGTTCTTTTGTTATATAGTTTTGTAGTATATATAGTTTTATTGTATTATTGTTATTCTATGGTATAAAGAATATAAGAAAGAATACCTGTGTCCATACTAGTAATGCCTGTTGAGGCAACAGTAGAACTGTTAGAAGTAGTGCTTTGTATGTTAGTGGCTGAAGCTTCTGTCACGGAAGTGCCTGATGTGGCTGTAGACGACGTTTGGTCAGAAGAAGTGGAGGAGGACACTCTTACTAGATTTGTAGATTGAGTGGTCGAACTCTGGCTTTCAGTTTCTGACATTGTAGATGATATCGCAACTGTTGTCAGAGTGGTTGCTGTACTAGCCATTGTGGATGAAGCTTCTGTCACGGAAGTGCCTGATGTGGCTATAGATGACGTTTGGTCAGAAGAAGTGGAGGAGGACACTATTACTGGAATTGTAGATTGAGTGGTCCAACTCTGGCTTTCAGTTTCTGATATTGTAGATGATATCGCATCTGTTGTCAAAGTGGTTGCTGTACTAGCAATTGTTGATGAAGCTTCTGTCACGGAAGTGCCTGATGTGGCTATAGATGACGTTTGGTCAGAAGAAGTGGAGGAGGACACTATTACTGGAATTGTAGATTGAGTGGTTGAACTCTGGATTTCAGCTTCTGACATTGATGATGATATCGCATCTGTTGTCAGAGTGGTTGCTGTACTAGCCATTGTGGATGAAGCTTCTGTCACGGAAGTGCCTGATGTGGCTGTAGACGACATTTGGTCAGAAGAAGTGGAGGAGGACACTATTACTGGAATTGTAGATTGAGTGGTCCAACTCTGGCTTTCAGTTTCTGATATTGTAGATGATATCGCATCTGTTGTCAAAGTGGTTGCTGTACTAGCAATTGTTGATGAAGCTTCTGTCACGGAAGTGCCTGATGTGGCTATAGATGACATTTGGTCAGAAGAAGTGGAGGAGGACACTATTACTGGAATTGTAGATTGAGTGGTTGAACTCTGGATTTCAGCTTCTGACATTGATGATGATATCGCATCTGTTGTCAGAGTGGTTGCTGTACTAGCCATTGTGGATGAAGCTTCTGTCACGGAAGTGCCTGATGTGGCTGTAGACGACGTTTGGTCAGAAGAAGTGGAGGAGGACACTATTACTGGAATTGTAGATTGAGTGGTCCAACTCTGGCTTTCAGTTTCTGATATTGTAGATGATATCGCATCTGTTGTCAAAGTGGTTGCTGTACTAGCAATTGTTGATGAAGCTTCTGTCACGGAAGTGCCTGATGTGGCTATAGATGACGTTTGGTCAGAAGAAGTGGAGGAGGACACTATTACTGGAATTGTAGATTGAGTGGTTGAACTCTGGATTTCAGCTTCTGACATTGATGATGATGTCCCATCTGTTGTCAGAGTGGTTGTTGTACTAGTCATTGTGGTAGTCCACACTTTAGAGAGTAGACTCATTTGCAGTAATAGACAAAAAAGAAATCCTGTTGGAAACACAGATAAACGATAGCAAATGTCTGTGACATTTAGGACATTTACTGTATTTGCATGTCGTTAAATGTTACTTGGCCAGTTGAGAAATGTATGGAAAAACATCCACACTATAGCATGAGCAGAACAAATTTCAAATTGAATTTTTAAATCCATTTCTTTACATGCAGGTTTTATGTATGATCTACACAGAAGTTCCCTCTGCTCCACACTGTTAAAAGTGGTAAGCTGCATTTGCTACAGTACCTTGAAGAGCTCTTTCTACCTGATTTAACTCATAAATATTAGTTCCTCTTCAGGAACTCGAGCTGCATCGAAGCGCTTTCGGAACGCCTTCTGCGTGACCACGCTCTGAATCACATGTGTAATCAGTCTAATGACAATCATCAACCAGGAAGCTTAAAAGCACTTGCGGTGGAGCCGGTGTCAGCTTTCTGTCATTTAGCAAAGCACTCTGTGTGTGTCAGTCCAAAACTCTGTGTTTGTGAGTCTTATTTAGTGTTGTCTGTCCAAAGAAACAAATTAATAAGCTCCACTATGGGTGAGCTTATTAATGGGTGAGTCCCTATCTCCTTCCTCACCCGCCAGATCCAGTTCCTGATCTCTGGGTTCGGAACCCTGTTCTGCGACTACTTCCTCCTGGGGTGAGGGCTCGACACTCTGGCTATCTTCCTCCAAGGAGGTTCATGTGGAGAGTGTCGATGAGGTTTGCCCCCTCAATCGCCCCAGTATGAGGAGCTAGTGGAGGTGCTTACTCGTGCTGTGGCCAAGTTAAAAATCAATTAGCCCACTGAGAAGCAGGCCGAGCCGCAGCGAAGCAAATTAGATGAATGCTTTCTGTGGTTGAGGACACCACCTCCATGCCAGAGCCTGCCATTTTTCCCCGACCTTCACACCGAGGTGTCGAGGTCATGGGCCAGGCCTTTCTCGGCCCGTCTCTTTGTCCCTGCCTCAGACTATTATGGAGTGTGGCGGGGTTGAGTGAGTGTGGCTATAAGGCAATGCCCCGGGTTGGACAGACGCTGGCAAGCTATCTGTCCCCAGGCGCAGCATCGTCCTTAAAGGCTCCAGCACTGCCCTCCAAGCCACTGCGTACAACATCAGTGCTTGTGAGCAAAGTGTACACAGCAGCAGGTCAGGGTGTCTGCACACAATGTCTGTATTACAGGCATACCAGCCAGACCTGCTTAAAGAACTAGACGAGGGTGAGAAGCTTAACTCTGATAACATTGCGAAGTTAAGAAGAACCGCTGATCTCGCTCCCCACACCACCAAGGAGACCTCTCGTGCCATTGGGCATTCCATGGCAGCTATGGTTCAGCGGAGAGGCATTTGTGTTTGACCCTGTCAGACATGAAAGAAAAAGACAGGGTTTTCCTCCTCAATGGCCTGCTTGCACCTTGTACCTTGTTCCAGGTATCAGGAGGCTCGTAAACATGCGGTGACTTTCAGCGGTTCCTCCCTCACCACGTCTCAGTACTGGGGGCTGCAGTCCCCTTCACGTACCAGATCATCTAACAGGGAGGCTCAGAAACAAAGCGTTGCCGCCCGTGCTCTCCCGCGTCTGGACTGACGAGACTGAGACTGATTCCCTTAGTAGACTATTTAGCAGCGTGGAAACTACTGTGTTGGTGCGCAATGACAAGACATCATTCGTCTCGTACATCAACCACCAGGGAGGTCTGCATTCACGCCCCTTGTACAAGCTGGCACACCAGATCCTTGTGTGGTCCCAGTGCAAACTCCTCTCGCTGAGAGTAGTTCGCATTCCTTTGCATCTCAATATGGTGGCAGAAACTCTGTTGAGGCAATGGCTGAGGCCCGGGGAATGGATGCTTCACCCCAAGGTGGTGAAGCAAATATGGAGAGTTTTTTGGCCAGGCCCAGGTGGACCTGTTTGCGACTCGAGAGACACCGCTATGGGGAAGACTTGGCTTCATCTGTATGCTTTTCCCCCGATTGCTCTGCTCCCGGGAGTTCTGGAGAGAGTGCCCTGGGATGGGGCCCGTTTGTTGTTAGTAGCCCCGTTCTGGCCAGGCCGAGTATAGTTCTCGGACCTGATTTCCCTTCTCGATGGCTCTCCATGGGAGATTCCCGTTAGGAAGGACCTCCTCTCACAGGCGGAGGGTACGATAATCCACCCCCTCCCGGAGTTGTGGAAGTTATGGGTGTGACCCCTGAGGGGGGGCACAGCTCATAGCTTCCGGTCTCCCAACTGAGGTTGTTGAGGCCATCCTCCAATCCAGAGCTCCCTCCACGAGGAAACTGTACGCCTTGAAGTGGAAACTTTTTACTTGGTGTGGAGACCGCCAGCTCGATCCAGTTAACTGACCAGTTGGTACAGTGCGGGAGTTCCTGCAGGCCGGATTCTCTGCAGGGTTGACCCACTCCACCCTGAAGGTCTACGTGGCGGCCATTGCAGCCTACCATGCCCCTCTCGGTGGCCAGTCAGTGGGGAGACACCCTCTAGTTACACGTTTCCTCTGCGGTGCGCTGAGGCTGAGGCCTCCTGTACGACCTCGTGTCCCCACATGGGACCTAGCTGTGGTGCTATAAGCTCTCTGTAAGCCTCTCTTTGAGCAAATTGAGGAGATCTCTGATCGCCACCTTACTATCAAGACCACCTTTCTTTTGGTGATATCTTCTCTAAAGAGAGTCAGGGATTTGCATGCCCTCTCAGTGGCCCCTTCTTATCTTGACTTTGCGCCCAGTCTTGCCAAAGTGTTTTTGTACCCTCTAGTGGGGTATGTCACTAAAGTCCCCTCATCTGCACCACAGCCTGCCTAGTGTGAGCACTAGATATATACAACCACGGAGCTGCCATGTGGAGGAGGGTGGACCAACTGCTTGTTTGCTACGGTCACTACCTTTGTCAGATTTTATGGACTCTTCTGTTCTCTCGCTTTAACTACATACGGGCAGGGATTTGAAAGTCTGGCGGTGTGGGCATTCTTGTTCCCAAAGAGCTTTGAGGCAGCTTGAGTTCCTGAAGAGGAACGTCTCCAGGTTATGCATGTAACCATGGTTCCTCGAAAGAACGAGAAGCTCCGTCCTAGTGCCATACTTCCGGCATCCCTGCCAGTGCTTGCTTCATTCCTAGAAGCTGACGCCGGCTCCACCGCACATGCTTTTAAGCTTACTGGTTGATGACGTCACCCGTGATGTCTCACCCTTCCACTGGACTGATTACACATGTAATTAAGAGCGTGGTCACGCAGAGGGCGTTCCCAAAGCACTTCGATGCAGCATCTCGTTCCTTTGAGGAACCATGGTTACATGCATAACCTGGAGACATTTTCTTGGTTTGGACTAGAATAAAACCAGTTTATTTAAATGTTACCCCCTGTTACCCCCATTCAGTGCAGCTTCATAAACAATGCAATTGGTATTGATTTGTGCTTTTGTGTTAAATAAATACATTTATTAACAATAAATAAAACCATACCAAATATTAATTTACATTCAATTACTTGAAAAAGTTACAATAACAAACCTATTTTTGAAGACCTCCGAGTCTTGCTTATATCAATGGTGCAACATATTGCTCCCAACGCCATCTGAAAGCATGAAATTTAAATGAAAATTAAATCAAGAATATTGATGTGTTTATGGATGCTGGTGAGTTGCTGATTCATTTCACTATTTTAAATGGTCTCACAACAAACAATAAGCAAGGCACGCATTAGTAAAAGAAAAATCCCTTTGCCTGTGAATTATTCTAATGGTGGTTTGCATCCATGACGTTGGAGACAAATTTTCATTAAGAGCTATGCAAACCTGAGCTGTCATAATTGGCACTGTGGAACATACCTAACCTCCCATGACCTCTGAGCATGATATTCTGCTTTGATCTGCAATGGAGCATGTTATCAGTGACAATGTCTTCTAATAGATGTCAACCGTTTCACTGAAACAGAGCCACAATGATTTGGGTTCCACCTGTGCATGTATTTGAATTTGAAACAGGCAGCATCTCAGTGTGGCTATTGATGTTACATCACAGAAAATGTAATCTTCAGTTGAATTTCTCTGGAAGACACACTGGTTAATAGTTAGTAAAGTTCCCTTGCTACGAGGCCACTTGCCCACACACAATTAACAACTTGTTTGTTCTCTGTGAATCCCACGGGCGTAAGTGCAAAGCATGGCTTGTTACCCCTTTCCCCATGAGTCGGTGATCAACCCCGTCAGGAAACTACCCTGGAAACCATGTCTTGTATGAAAACATTGGTTCACCCAAATTGACTCTTTCATTTTCCATTCCACAGTAATACAGTCATGTTTTGGATGACTTTGACCATCTATTTGCATTTCTCCTCTTCTGTAACTTGCTTACTAATCTAGTTGTGTAATAAACCTGGAATTTTATATTACAAATATTATTGGCTCTTGAATTCCTTTTGTAAGTTGCAATTAGTACACTGCATGCACTGAAAAAAGGGAGAATGATTTACAATTTTCACTGAGAAACTGCTAGTAAATGTCACAGATATTGCAAAGAAACTGAAGTAACTAAATATGAAAAATAAAAAAATCAGATATATAATATACTGTTGATGAAATCCTGTATTTATCAATGATTTGATATTGTTACTTGTTCAGAAAGTATCTGAGCATTTCACTTACCTTGTTATTATTTAACATAACATTTTTTTAATATATATATATAATTTACATATAAGAAAAAATGCATAGATCACTTTCCCATTCTCATTCACAAAGCAAGAAATCTCAAATATTTTCAACTAAACACATGCTTGTAATATTTAGCATGTGCCATATGCAGAATCTTGGGTCTTTTCTAGAATATTGGTACCACCTGTTTGCAACAGCATCTCTTGTGAAAATCCACCCAGCTGCACCTATAGCCCACAGCTGGACTCAAAACCCTATTTATGCATTTGCAAAATTTTAATATGGCATATTGGTAAATGTTGCTTACCTTTGCCATACAGTGGGAAAGCACAGATTGGACTGGAGTTGTAACATCTATGGATGAAGTTAAAGAGTGTCTATATGAGCCTCTACCCCTTCCTTTCTCTTTCTTTCTCCCTCTCTGTTGCTATTTGCTCCTCCAGCATGATGACATCAGAGGACATCAGATTAGATTTCCTAATTAGTGGAAACTCTGAGGTATTGGTCTGTGATTGTGTGCTTAAACTAGGATGATGGGCTTTATTTTAATGATGCATTCAACTCTATATTATGAGTTATGTTTACGAGAAGTTAAACTGCCAGACAAGAATGAAAAATTAAAAGTGGAAAAGCAAAAATGAAAAGCACAGACTCAGATTGATTTGTTTGTCTTGTAATAATAATAATAATACTCATTTATTAAAATAATAATTAATATAATATAATATAAAACTATCATGTATAATATTATATATTAATAAAAAAAATCAATTAAAAATGACTTACATGGGAGCTCCTTTAATATATAAAAAGCATCACAGGAAGCAGGAAGTTGGTTGAGAAAACTCCTATTGCTGTAACAGTGAAAGCAGAATACAAAAACAATTCAAATGAAATTGATTTAAATTAAATAGTCAGTCACAAAAATGAAAATTAGCTGATACAGCTTTAGATCACTGGGCTCATAGTCTTGAGAAAAATGACCATTTTCAGTTCATGAAAACCATTAGATAGATACACACAAACAAATAAAAAAATATATATATATATATACAAATAACACAAAAAAAAAAAAAAAACACATATAAATAGATAGATAGATAGATAGATAGATAGATAGATAGATAGATAGATAGAAAGATAGATAGATCTCCTTGTAGTCCTGTCTGTGCCTCCACACTTCTTTGACTACAGACACCACAATAAAATATATTGAACTCAAGCATTGAAACGAAATTAGAACCATGGAAAGTATGAAATAAATATATATATATATATTCTAAGTATCTGAAAGACATCTAAGAGGCCATTTACACTACATAGTTTTCAGCTAAAATCAGAAAAATGTGCTTTGGCCATTCATTTACATGACGATGGCCTGAAAACCCAAACTTTTGAAAACGGGTTTCAAAGTACAATGTTTCTTCCATATGTCCAAGGCACCACCTCGGGAAAAATCCCTTGGTTCTAAGCCACCACTACAAGGGTTTTGTGTACAGCAGGCCATCACAAAGGTATCACGTTGGACGCCGCTGCCATCAGACCCAACAGCCTTTGAAACTGTTTGACAGTGAGTGACTGGCCTTCTCTTACTGTCTTGACTTTCATGAGGATTGACTCAATACGAGCAGGAGACAAACATGCCTGCATCATGGTTGAATCCCACACCATGCCTAAATAAGTGGTTCTCTGTAGTGGTGTTTAGTCTTAACCCAGCTCTCTCATATGGGCGAGGACGACATCTCGATGCCGAGCCACCATCTCCTCCGATTGAGCTAGTATTAACCAGTCGTCGATGTAATTGAGTATGCGGATGCCCTGGAGTCGCAGAGGAGCCACCACAAACATCCTCAAACTTCATGAAGAGACATGATAGGAGACACGGACTGGATTTGAGATACTATCTGCCTGATAATGAGCATCTTAAACCGAAGACGTTAGATAGCGTGGTTCAGAAGATGGAGATCTAAGATAGGAGGCTGGCCTCTGGTGTTATTAGAGGAGCCAGTTCGGTGCCCTGAAGCAGATGACCGGCAGGGAATGAATGACCTGACTGCTGTAGAACCCTCACTCGAGGGGATGAGCTCTCTCGTGCGGTACCGTCACTGGGCGGCAGCTGGGAATTTCACTTATTGGAGCACACTGAGCTCTGAAGCACCAAGGGAGGCAGAGGTATCAACGAGCCTCCGTGAGGGAACTGATGAGGATTGGGTACCGTATACTGAGGTGTTATCCTTTCCTCCCCAGGTGGGGCTGCCCTCAGGGACCTGACAATGGTGGCATCAGGACCGTTTAGCCAAGGTCCTCTTAGACAAAATAACGGTCCGCAGATCCGTTTTCCGGCTAGAAAACCCAGACTGATCTTTCTGTGGAGGGGTGCGGGTTGCAACACTCTGCTTTTGAGACTGGTGGTATGAGGAGCTTGAAGGCTGGGGCTGCTCCCGCTCAGCAGCCCCATGGGCCTGGGAGCGACGAGGGAGGAAATGTTGGAATGCTGTCGCTTGCCTCCTCGCCTCCTGAAACCCATCGACGACAGTGTTGACTATGTCACTGAAAAGACCAGGGGGCGAGAGCGGGGAGGAAGTGTAGGATGAAGAATCTGTCCTTATCTTGCATTTCAGACAGATTCAACAACAGGTGCTGTTCCATGGCCACCATAGCTGCCATAGAACGGCCAATAGCTCTGGCCATTTCTTTGGTGGCCCAGAGGGACAATTCCTCCTCTCCCCTGTCATCTAGGTCCCTGAGCAGGTCAGCCTGGTATGCTTGTAACACCGATATGACCTGCTGCCGTATAAGCTTTCCCAACCAGACTCGATGTCAGTCTAACGGGCCTGGTGGGGCCTTCAGGGTTGATGCTGAGGATGGAGAGTTATAGCTCCAACACTGGCATCGCCAAATATCCCTTATCATTCAGGCCCATGATGTTGGAATAATTTGAAACTGTGGGGCTGTAAATACGGGATGAGTACGGTTTCTCCCACGATCTTGACACCTCAGCATGGAGATCGGGGAAAAATGAAGAATGGTGGCCACGGAACAGCACCTGTGGTGCTTCCGATCCCTGAGAGGGAGCCGTGGATCTAGCGGGTGAGTACCAAGAAAAGGATGAGCCTGTCTCGGATCCCTTCGCTAAATCCACTTGCGATACCCATGACAACAGTCTACGCTGTGCCGCGGCAACAGCGGGATCGCGAGCCGGGCCGCTCTCTTCAAACACGGCCAGGCGAGAGCAAAGCACAGTCATTACAATCAGCCCCCTCGAGAGCTGACCATGCATGCTCCGCTCCTAAACAAACAATACACAGATCGTGTGTATCCCCTGCTGCCAGATATGGTGGGCAGGGAGGAACACAACATCTGTAATGTCATTTGCTTGCCACTGATTGCTTTAGACATATTGAATGAATGAATGCTTGTGACTGACAAACAACAGTAAATAGGATTGACACATACACAGAGCACTACTGAAGAGCAGAAGCTAACTTGTGCGACTGCCGGATGCGCTTTTATACTTTCTGGTTGCTCACATCACCCAGTTCGTGACGTCTCGCTGCTCCATTGGGCTGATTTTACACGTACTTCAGAACGAGGTCACGCAGGGGCATTCCCCAAGCATAACCCATGTCTGAAGCATACATTGAAAAACACCAACAACACGTTGGCCGGCGACAGCCCATGACATCACTACAGGTGAGACTATAGTATAAATAGGCGCCGAGAGAACATGTCATCCACTTCTTCATCTGAAGCATGCGTCCGAAGCATGGTAGGAAGCTAGAGGATGCAGTCTCTCATTCCCTAATCAGGGAACCATGGTTACAAAAGTAACCTGAGATGTTCCTTTTCAAGGGAACTTTGAAGTGCGTTCTCTAAGGGTCGCTATGGGGAATGGTATACCCACGCCACCATGCTGAGGGGAGTGCAGGCCAGAACCATGGCGAGCACTAAGTACCAACTCTATAATTTCCATGGGAGTTGCCCCTGGGACGTTAGACAGCTGTCCGTGACATTATCCCTTACAGCCAAAGGTCTAGGCTACATACCCAAACTGATCGTACAGATAATAGCAATACATCAATATCAAAACGAATCTGTAAAGGGTCTACTTTATTGTGTATACACACATAATAACAACAAAACTTTGTGCATTTATAAAATAAAGAAAACAAACAGAGTCCGCCTTGGTTCTACGTGATCTTCATTTAGAAACGTGTCATTAAAATGAACCGTAACTCAGCAAATACTCAACACAGAGACATGAGAGAGATATCTATAGAATGCTTGAGCAAGTCTTATTGAAAACAAATATTCTGTGATAAACTAATCCACATGAAAACAACGTGATGTCCTGTCTTTCATGTCTCCCTTCATTATACCTAATGCGACCACGCCCACGCGCCGAGTGCCCTATTGATATTATAATCGTCCATGTGAAGCTCGCGGCGGGTAAACGCCCACTTAACAGCAAAAAAAGCAGCGAGACTGTACTTCGCGTTTTTTAAATGTTACTGCTTGCTTTGCGCTGAGAGGAATAAGACGTAATTCACCTCAATAAAACCGCTGAGAGGAATAAGATGACCCAGCAGAGATCAAGAAGAATGAAGCGGCTTGACCCAGCAGAGATCATAAACATGAGCAAGTCTTTTTCATATAACTTGTATACATTTTACTAGTTAGACTTTTTCCTGACTAAATGTATAATCAGGTGAAACATTATGAAGTTTCATTTACATAATTTCAATGTTTCACGATGCCAGGAGTTTTTTTTTTATGTTCTATAACATAGACAGCAATATGATATAAAAGTAATATGAATTATAATGTTGCGAACTTAATGTGAGTAAGAATGATTAGACAAAGCTTTACTGTGATAGGCTATTCTCTGTTCACGAATATAGCCATATATGTTTATAACTATATATATTGTATAGGCTCAAATACAAAACATTCTTGTGTTTTTACGAATGTAACTAAGCTTCTGTTCATGAATATCTGCTCTGGTGTAAATATTTTTAATGTGTTATACCCCGTCATTGGTGTTTGCAATCGTCTGAGGTAAAAAAAAAAACTGTATCAAGTAAGCTGGAAATATCACTGACAATACATGTGCTATGTGGTTACTGTGTTCTTTTTTCCCTATAAATTACTAATAGTTTCAGTGACCATCATAATAATGTTAATAATGCAGTTTATTTGCGTAAACAGCATGCTTACTTTTTTATTTCAGATAAATAATAACCTGTTGCAAACCGAGCCAATGCAAATAAGCAGCCCACTCAGGAACCTGGAACACAGCTAAGACCAAGCGAGGCACACACTCCCATCTTCAAAAAAAAAAAAAGTGAAAAGAAAGTGAAAGTGACATGACATACAGCCAAGTATGGTAACCCATACTCGGAATTCGTGCTCTGCTTTTAACCCATTCTAAGTGCGCACACACACAGCAGTGAACACACACCCGGAGCAGTGGGCAGCCATTTATGCTGCGGCGCCCGGGGAGCAGTTGAGGGTTCGGTGCCTTGCTCAAGGGCACCTCAGTCGTGGTATTGAGGGTGGAGAGAGCACTGTACATGCACGTCCCCCACCTACAATTCCTGCCGGCCCGAGACTCGAACTCACAACCCTTGGATTGCAACTCGAGAACGAGTCAATGTTTCGTTCGTTATCTGGCTCGGCTCGTGTTCATCTTCAGTTCTCTCTTCACAGCAGTTCAGTCAGTGTACTGTTTGAGTAAATGAATTACTCCAGGATATTGGTTTATTTGAACTCAGAGGGAGTGTCAGCCATGTTAAAAAAGTTTACAGCTTAAGTCATTTGTGGATTAATGCTTATTGTTGACGCGAACCGTTTCAAACGATTCAGTTCGATTTGGTGAACTGGTTCAAGAAGATCCGGTTACATCGAGTGATTAGTTCGTGAACCAGATATCACTAAACTGCAGTGTTGTGAACGCGCTCATAACAGACCCGGGAGAGAAGTCAACGCTGAATAAAGTCGTAGTTTTTGATATTTTTGGACCAAAATGTATTTTCGATGCTTCAAAAAATTCTAACGGACCCTCTGATGTCACATGGACTACTTTGAAGATGTTTTTATTACCTTTCTGGACGTGGACAGTATACCGTACATACATTCTAAATGGAGGGACAGAAAGCTCTCGGACTAAATGTAAAATATCTTATACTGTGTTCCGAAGATGAACGGAGGTCTCACGGGTTTGGAACGACATGAGGGTGAGTCATTAATGACATAATTTTCATTTTTGGGTGAACTATCCCTTTAATGACTAGCAGGTAGAGGTACTTGTTTTGTTTTCAGAGCTGGGGGGGTGGGGGTAACCATGGTGTGCCTTCTTTAGGACAGTACATACTTTATTATTTTACATAAATTTGTATGAGATAATTTGTGCACCATTCAAAATAAGTGAAATTCAAAAGGCATGATTACCTTTTTTAAATGTGTGAAAATTATTTTTTTGTGGTGTGTCTTTCTACTCATGGAATAAAATAGTCAAGAAGAATGCAACAAATAACATAACAACAAAGGTTTTTTGTAAAAGTTAACATTTACAGATAATGACCAAACAAGCTTTTGTAATTACATTGGCCTAAATCTCAACCACTGTACATAGTGCAATTATGACCGAACCTTCTCTTTACTGTGGCTCAACTGCACAGTTGAAGTAATAAGTACACATCTGCTTGCAATACGCTCCACGGGGGGAAAATACTGCTGCAACATCAGTCTGTGTGCCCTGCAAACTCCATACTTCCACAGGACTTCTAAAGAATTGTCTGTCTGGATGAGGATGCAACCATGTTACCTTTGCAACAATATGCTGAAAAGTACTTGCTTTAGATTTTAAAGTAACTATCAGAAACCTTTTAATAATTCCAGAGCGGATATCTGCATTTGGATCTAGGACTGGTTCCTCAAAACTGGAACTACCAGCACACCATTTAGCCAAAACACAAGCAGACCTTTCAGTTCTGTAACTATTAACTGAGAGAGTTACTCCAAGATTCGTAACTTTAGAGCAAGTCTTTGCCAAACGAGCCACCTGTAAGACACAGCTGTAAGGATAGATTTTATTGTACATTAATAAGAGATCTTCCCTGTCAGATTCTTCTAGTACAACATCCTGAAATTGGGGCAGTGGCTCAATACTGTTTACTCTAAAAGAAGCGTTTCAGATGAGATCTGGGAATTTCATTAAAAAAATATCATATCAGAGGCTCCATTAAGAGACAAAGTATCACATTTTTTGCTTGCTAGGATGTTGATAAATTCTGTACCATATTCACAAGACAATGGCATATAAAGCTGTTGGTTCTGCTGAAAATGTCTCATGATTTGAACTTCAGTGTTTCTGTTGTTATTATGATACTGCCCTAACATTCTATTAAATCTTTCAAAAGAAAATCACCAGAATGAATAGACAGGTCCATAAAATGCAGTCTTTCAAATGTAAATGCAGATGCATGTTGGGTGTGCAATTTAGTGGCCCATACAAACTGACAAACTTAGCTAAAAATGTCTGCAGATACCTGTCAGCTACTTCCAGTCTAACTGTGGAGATAACTCTTGAGCACTGGATGATGCATGCTTGTACAAAGTCAGACCACATATCATAATGTTTGTCATCAATCCCTTCAAACAAAAAAGAGAATAGATAGTTTCCAATTTTTCCACTGATTAGCAGTAAATCCACTAAACCCAGAGGCTATTTTCGAGCAATCCTTCCCACTTCCTGAGGCACCTTTAAAAAGAGTCTATTCTTTTTTTTCCATCAAGCTTTTGAGCGCTTAAGGGTTACTCCACCGCAAAATTAAAATTTGTTTGCATACAGCTCAGATTTGCCAAAATGGCACTATGCTGATTTGGAGAGACACAGAGGAGAGTAATTATTGAATAAAGTTGTTATTTTTGTTTTCTTCGTGTACAAAAAGTATTCTCGTCGCTTCATAACATTACGGTTGAATCACTGATGCCAGATGGACTATTCTGATGATGCTTTTCATACTTTCCTGGACCTTGACACTTATTTATTTGGCAGTTTATGGGACAGTCTCAAGGTTTTTATCCAAAATATCTTAAGTTGTGTTTCAAAGATGAACAAAGCTTTTACGCGTTTGGAACGACACAAGGGTAAGTGAATAATGATAAAATTTTCATTTTGGGATGGAGTACCCCTTTAAAACACCAAGCTCAGTCCATAACCTGAATATGTGCCTGGCTGTTCCAAGAAGTAGATTATAGATTTGGTCGATGACAACAAATCTTATGGCATCATAATACTTAAGGTGAAATAGTTCAGACCACCTGGCACCATATTGAACTTCCAGTCTTTTTGGGGCTTCCAGTCTTTTCCAGTCATTTTAGCATTCCTCTTGTGTTCCTCTGAAGTGCGTGGGACCCAGGATGAAAGGTCAAAGCCAGAGAAGTCTGTTTTCCCCCCAAATTATGTCTTCTTGAATGTTTTCAGGCATTTGTTACATCCTGTACAACACAAATACAACAATAAATGGATGTCTCTTAAAAATAGATGTACTATTAAGTTTAACAACAGATGTAATGGCACAATAGCAGAAAACTAACCTCTTAAGGCTCCATGGCCCACAAAGCCACCACACCTGCGTGAAGCTGGAATGTCTGATGAAACGCACAGAAGTGCAGCTCTGTAGACCTGGCACCCCAAAAATGAAGAATCAAATATGGGAACTCCATCCCACAGCTCACGAAGCTCATCAACCAGATGGTGAAGATAAGTGTTAATGTTGTTCTTTGGTTCTGTAGGCCCTGGTATAGCTCCAACTAAAATTATGTTCTCCTCCTTAAAACACTCCTCTCGTGGCAAATTCAAAATGGCCAGATATATGACCCCTACTGAACATGGGGAACTCTTGAAGGGTTGATACCAATCAAGATTCTTCTTGAGAGCAAAATTGTTTGGTTCTGCTAAAAACAGCTGTCCATTAACATACTGAAAGTCTGCACAAATCGGTCCATCATATACATCTGCCACTATGGGGTTTGGGATTTGTCTCCACTTCTCACACTTTTCCAAAAATCCAGGTCTTCTAATCAAAGTTTCCAAAGACTGAATTACTTTTTTATGACAATAGTTTTTTTGGGGGGTAAAGACTTTCTGTGCCATTGAAACATGTAACTTTGCTCATTTGGAGAGAGCCACATTTCTTTCTCCAGATGTCTTGTGTGGATGCTTATAAAATGGAATATATCCACATGTTTTTCTGGTAGTTGAACCATTCCTGGTGATGTGACAACATTCAGCAAGTGTATATGTTGTCTTACACTTGGGACATACAGCATATTTGCAGAAGTTGTCTCCGTTAATACTGCTTAATGTCCTTAGTGTATGTAAAGTCTTCGGAATCATATCAGCAAAAGTGCTAAGTAAGTCATAGGCATTGCAGCAATGCAGTGATGGCATTGTCCGATATGTTGAACACAGCTTGCCATTTTAAAAACATGAATGCTAGGAGCTTTACAAGTAACTGCCTTGAGTCATTGCCATTAGTTGTATCTGGTTCAGTGTCATCCTCTTCTGCAAAATCCAAATCTTCAAAGATTGCCTCTTCACTGTCACTGTCATCATCTGAAGACTGTTTCACTGGGCTCTAGGAAAAGCCTGAGATCATTGCTGTCTTATTAAATGACAAAAAGAGGAACGCTATTTGCAAGCACAGAAAAAAAACAAAACAATGATTTACATGTAATAATACATTATATATACATACCAACAGACTATGATGGTACATGAAACTGTCCTTCCGGTGAGTCTGGATTTTTAGTGAAATTGATGTCTTCTTCAGGCATGCATAGATTTCCTTCCTCAAGCCTGACAAAGTTCTCTGTAAAAAAGATTATTTGTGTTTACAAGATAATAAACCTAAACACCCAAAGATTACAATACCATAACAATCACAAAACCATAATATGTATTGTCATGCAGGTCAATGTTCATTGTAGATTACTGTTAACAGGCTTTCACTTAAATCATCTGCTAAACACCTGCATGTCATCACTGCATTATCATATGTATGTGCTGATGGACCATTCATAACAATAACTAAAGCTATTTGGTCAACAGCCATTAAGTCAACATTAGCAAATCAATATAGGAACAGTTTATCACCTAAGCCTAACAAGACTCTTTTCTTAACATTTATTATTGTAATGATATGCAGAAGAAAGATGCGAGTAAACAGTTTATTCACACAGAAAACTCAGAAAGTTCCAGAGAAGCAAGGTGATGAGAAGCAGGTGGCTGCAGGGGTGCTCCGTGATGCAGGGACTGCAATTGGCAAACGACAGCAGGAATCACCGAGGATATCACACGGGCAACTTCACCGGAACTTCAAGCACTACCACGTTCAGAGCCGACAGCGAGACAGCATGAGCAGAACCCCAGTAGCACCTGCAACGAACTGAAAAACAAGACACGCAAACACACACATTAAATAGAGTGCTTGATGAGAAGCAGCTGTCGCTACTAATACAATCAGCACTCTGGCAAGTCAGTGAATCATGAACCGTGACAATTGTGCCTTTCAGTAACTTAATTACTTTTGATTTTATATAATTTTATTGTATATTGTCAAATGTCCAAAATCATAACAGCAGCTATCCTACGTTAAAATAAATACAAGTGTACGAAATAACTCCAACATCCATAATTCCTTTCATAGATGCTTGCTGACATAGATTTTTACATTATAAAATAAACTCAATAACTTACCTAAGGGGACATCCCAGACTGCATTTTCCACGTCTGATGGATCAAGGCTTTCATCGCGTGCACAATCTTCTAACTCAGTGTTTATTTCCACTATTGAGTTGTCTTGGGTTGTAGAATCATTGATCCAATCTCCATTACAAAAAAACAACATTTTTGTGACAATACAAATTGCCGTGTGAAACCATATTGTGGCAATGATCACAAAACCGCCTGGCTCTCTTTCTTCTGGGTAGATTCAGAGATGACATCATGCAGCCTTCCATGATGACAGGCAACATGTCCAGTATCATATTTTCCACAGATATAAATACAAACCATATTGGCAGGGGTGGACGGAGTGTCAGGGAAAGCATCCATTGGGGAAGGTTGTATTTGTAAAGTATCCACTCATAACAGAGTTCCGCATATTATGTCATTGACGTAAAGTTGGTGCAACCAATGACACCACTGTGTCCTTTCAATACTGCGAAAAACAATTTAAATTGTCAGCATTGTGTACGGAAGTTATTTTTTTGAATTGTGACTTGGTGTTTGTGATGGCGTGCAAAAGAAACCAAATCTTTTCTACTCCTGTGACTAATAAGGGTCCGCAACCAGCATCAAACCCAATCAGTATAAATGACTTGATGAAACAGCTGATCTCTGGTCAGAGCCACTTTCTGAAATCCTGTACGGTAAGGGTTACGCGTATTAGCTTTGTTCCCTTTCTCTTAGTTGGTTAGACCCCGGTGTCTCTATTAACAGCACTCGAGTTCTCTCCCCTTCAGAGGAGTTGGATTCCTCACTCTGTTGGCTGTTCTTGTGGTAGCATTAGCAGTGCTTGAGAAGCGCGCTATTCTCTGGTTGAATTCGGGTTCTCCTCTCATGTGAGAGTTGAGTTCTCTGTTTTCCCAGAGCAGCGGTAGGTCGAGCTCCCCTCTTGGTTGAGAGCTGGGTGTTTGCCCCCTCAGCTAGATATTCACTGCTAGCCACTCCAGCATTTATACCTTAGATCGAGTTGGTAACTCTCGAACATATTGGTTTTGGGATGCACCATTCCATCTATGAGTTGTTCTTTCAGAGTACCACGAGAGCCCCTTAGAACAGTATCCTAAAATCCAGGTTATGGTAAGTGTGCACGTGAAGTCTTTGCTCACTTTCTAAAGTCCACACTGTGGTAAGTTTGCACCCTAGTACTTTGTGTTCTTTTCTAAAATCCTATATGGTGAGGGCTTCGTGCGGTTGCTTTGTGCCCTTTCTTGAGCTGGTAACACTGCATGAAAAGAGGTGTATCTGTACTAGGAAACTCCTGTATACACCACTGATTTCCGGATGTATCTGAGGTACCACTGAGTGTATACATCAAATTCCACCAGGTTAGGATACTTCTGGAATGATACCAGTTCGGACGATTTTGTAAGGGGACTTTTTCACACCTACAGAGGCTTTTGCATTTTTTCTTGCAGATTTCTTGCAGATCAGCATTGATTGGTATCTTTTCAAAATCACTTCCAAAACCCTGACAACTATTTGGACACAACTTTGTCACTTTCCCTTGAGATTATTTGATTGGTTACACTCTTTACTTAGCCCAAGCCAAGCCCTTGTATCTTAGTGACTTGATTGGTTATTGGCCAGCTATGTAGATAGACCATACCCCCTCCATACTATACATCCTCCACACCCTTAAAAAATGAAATAGAATTAATTCAGAATTTTTTTTTATTATTAAAATTAAACCAAAAAAACAACAAAACAATATTATAGAATAATAAAATATAAAACTATACAATTAAACAAAACAAACAAAACAAATAAACAAAAAAAAAAAACAAAAAAATAAAAAATATAAATAATGTAAATGTTCTAGAATATGGAACTGTACCGAAACTAAAATCAAACCACACACAAACAAAGCAACCAAACACAAAGCGATATTAACAAAGTTACAGAATATGGAACTGTGCAAATCTAATAAATACATAAAGCAAAATAGGTAAGAATTAGGAAACAAACAGAAAATAAGAAAAGAACAAATGTGCAATTATAAAGTGGCAATTATATTTATAAAATTATAAAAACTAAAACACTAAACACTAAATACTATAACACAATATAAAAGTGAAGTGAAAGTGACATAATGACCAATGTATGGTAACCCATATTTGGAATCTGACGTCTGCATTTAAGCCATCCAGTGACACTTGGAGCAGTGGGCAGCCATCACTGTAGCACCCGAGGAGCAATAGGGTCACAAATGAACCAGTGCTTCTTAAGCCGAGTTCAGACTGCACGATTTTCAAAGTAGTCGGGTCACTGTTCTTTTCACACTGCATGACTAACTTGGCCAGCATTCAGTCGCTGCTGTGTTCACACTGCACGATGGATCGGCGACAGAAGGTTTCACACTGCATGACTTTACAATAGGAAGAATCGCCGACAACTCTGTCTGGCACACAAACTACGTTTCACAACCAAACACATACGAGATGTGACAAGGAAACAACGCGATATCACGCGTGCAAGACCGGATCGAGTTCTCAGGTGAGACTGGGATAGCTCAGATGAAACGTCAAACAGACACGGGTGCTCCTGCCAAATTCCTACAAATTTTTCTTCCATTTCTTGGGTCCAAATAGACAGAGAAGAAGCCTTTTTCTGAAACGAAGCCATGCTTGCTGATATTGTGATCTATAACTCCTCCCCGAACTCCCCGCTGCTCTGTATCTTGCTCTCTCATTGCCTGTCAGTCATCGCCGATGTAGTTTTCAGTCAGAACACTTTTCACACAGCATGATTTTGAATCGCCGACAAGTCCAGATATTTAGCATGCCAAATATCTCACGGGCGTCGGTGACCCGTCGGTGATTCTCTTAGATTGCGTCTTTGCTCATTGTCACTCGCGTGAACGAGCACCGATTTGCCTGTGATTTCGGGCATTTGTCTGCGATTTCTCAAAACCTGTCTGCGAGCCCAAAACTGGGCTAAAATCGTGCAGTCTGAACGCGGCTTTAGAGTTCCAGAAATGAATATCCTTCTGGCTCAGTTTCATTAGGTCTTACACGCTGATAGTGTGCAAGAATGTAGCGCGCTTCTATTTCCAATCTGCGCTGAAGTTGGTGGCAAAGTTCTGACAACTGTGGGCTTCTGTGAGATTGAGATCTAACAACCCACACCGGCCTTCCATCAGCAATGGCATCCCCCTCATCAGACATGAGTTCCAGTGTTGCTGTCTGCCACAGTTCTCTCTCTGCATCTGTTTGAATGACCCTGGACCTGGACTCCAGCAACTGCAAAACACACCACAAGTTAACCACAAGTTAACCCCTAAAAACACCCAGAGATGTACCAAACTTAATACAGAGATGAATTTCTACACTTACTCATATTTTCCTTTGTCGGATTTTAGCCATTACCTTAATGGAGTCCCTAATTTGTAACTTTTCTGGCAGAGACAAAGTGTATTTCCTCCGCAGTGGTTCATAGTAAGTCCTGCAACATGCTGAATAAAAAATAATTCAGATAAGTGACTGAAACAATTCAAATTAGAATATGGACAAAATAAGGGACACGAATCGATAACAATAACATATAATTACCTTTTATAGACTGAGAGTCTGCATCTGCAAAAGACGTCTTTAATTCCTCCAGCAGATAAGTAATCACTGCCTGATTATGAGGTGAATTTATTCTGTGTGGAAAGAGAGTCGTGTGTCAATAATTACATTTAAAATGATAAGGCAAAAGCCCATAAATAGCATGTAAGAAAAACTGGAGTCTTACCCAGTTTCTGGATTGAATTTATGTTGGTTGTTTTCCAAATTATGGAGGCGGCTTACAGCTTCCTGTAACATAGAATTTAAAAAGCTTTAATACATACACACAAACATGCATATGAAAAAAAGAGTTTTCAAACAACATTGAATAATGCGGACAATCTGTTAAATATGTTGGACACATACAACAACGCATAGAACAAACAGTACTTGTGTAGCTAAGCGCACATTTGAGCTAACTTGGCGAGGTACAATTTACGACTATTTCTTTTAATTTAAGATTCAACTTATCGCAATGCCTATGTTATGCACCCGCTTGACTCTTTTATGCACATGGCTTGGCTCTTCCTGCGTTCTTTGTTCATCGAAATTGCGTTCAAGAGCCTCAAGACGCCAGATAGTCTCTTCAAGAAGAGCGGTGTTTGCGGCTTGCTTTTCCATCAAACCCTGAAGTTAACAAGACAAATGGCACAGAGTCTTGCTTGCACACTTACCACTTATGTGGATTCTAGAAAGTGTGCAAAGTGCTCAGCGTGCACACTTACCACTTATGTGGATTTTAGAAAGTGCGCAAAGTGTTCAACGTGCACATTTACCACTATGTGGAGTTCAGAAAGTACACAGAGCTTAGCGTGTGTACTTAAAGCTTCCCAAGCATCTGTTCACAGATACCCAGAGGTACATATAGAATGGATCATACTCACCCACCATGGTTCCCACGCTGGAGCCCTGCTCAAGAGGCAACTCCAAAGATGCCTCTAGTCCGGACCATCATTAAGGTGGTCACTATGAAACCACAGAACCAACCGAAACATCATAGGTCCAGCATAGGAGACTGTAATGCAGGAACCTAACCTTGGTCAGCCGGAGAGCTGGTGGTTATAGGGGAATTAGGAAGGAGAAGATAAGGGTAGATGTAAAACCCCCAAAGGGAACGAGTAGATACTCAAGTATCACTCTGATCCGGACGAAAGCACTGACACTTTGTCTGGATCACATCCCTTAGGCCTTGCCTACCTCCCTCTGACCCGCAATTCCTCCTAGCCCTACCCGCAGGTGGGGAAGGAGCACGAGCCGCGACACTAGCCTTTTGTGCTCGTCTCTGATCCTCAGACCGAGACGGGCCAGGACCCCTATGTTGTTCAGACTCAGACCTGGACCTTCGTGGAATGAAGGATTTGAAGGCCGCTGATCATGCCTTCACCTACCTGAACTTCTCGACCACCGTCTCAATGGAGGTACCGAAAAGTTTGGAAGACAAAACCGGAGCATCGAGAAAAAAGCCTCTTTCTTTCTTCCCGTTATCTGCCAGTTTCACCCACAGATGTCTCTCCGTTATTACCATGGCTGCCATAGACCTGCCCATGGTGGAGGTGGCCTGCTTAGTAGCACAGAGAGCGAGATCTGTGGTGCGGCTCAGTTCAGCTACCACATCAGGAGAAAGGCCCTTGCCTGTATCCATGTCTTTCAGTAGATCAGCCTGACCTGCTGCTGCATATGCCCTGCCATTTAAGCGAGATGTATCCTGAAGGGGCTTAGATGGCAAGGAGGGAGTATTAAGAGACAACGTCTCACCAATAGAGAGATAGCTAACCAGCGTCTCTTCTACAGGGGGCATCCTCTCATAGCCGTTTTTGTGCATTGTCTCGATGTTGGCATAACTCGTATGCTGGAATCAATGGATGCATGAGGAAAACGGCCTCTTCCATTCCTTCTCGATCTCTGTATGGAGATCAGGAAGAAATGGAGGGCTCATCTTAACTGGAGGGCTATGGTCATAAAGATAACTCTCATCGAGACGACCTCACTGTGTCACTTTCTTAGCCTGTTTTCACGGCAAGTCCAGCCTCGCCGTGACATGATCCATAACCTCCAACAGCTCATCATACGCAGGGCAGGAGGATTGTGAAGGCTCATTCTCAGCTTCTTCGCCATCCTCAGACATCTCCTGCTCTTCCTGGGCCAAACCCAGCAGAGCACTGTCCCCCAGATCAGACAATGTTAGAGAAATAACATCATCCTCCAGCGGCTCCCTCTAGTCAACAGCCGATGAGCGTAAGAGGGAAAGCGCCTCTTTAAACTCATCGGCCAGATCCACCTGCGATGCCCACAAGCTCATTCTCCTCCGTGCCTCAGCAGCAGCGGGTCTTGAACTGCAGGAAGCAGATGGCTGACCCTCTTTCCTCGAAAAGACAGACAAATGAGAGCTGAGTTTTTTCATCGGAAAATGCTCCCAATGCACGCAAATTGTTCCCTCAAGGACATCACATGTGTGTTCTTCGCCCAAACAAAAAAATGCAGAGATTGTGTGTGTTGTCAGGTGTCAAATAATGATGACATGGATGCAGACATCCTCTAAACGTTTTGCCAGTGCTTGCCATGATGATAGAATAAAGATCTGTAGCCGCACTGGGTAGTACGTTAACGTTAGCTCAAATGATATATAGGGAATTTTAATAATTAATCAGGAATATGATTAATATATATATCTCGCGTAACAGTTACATTAAAATTATTGAAGATGAAAAAATAGGTCAATTGTATATATCAATAACTCATTACAAGGCACTGTAATTTACTCATTAATATGTCAATATTCCATTCTTCATATCAATTAACGTGATATCTTTTACTGGGAATTAATGCAAATCAAACAGTGGTTTGTCCAGCAAACGTCCGTAAGATTAACTTATCAACTTCAATAAAGTCATCACTTCTTATAATTCCAGGAAAAATAGTTTCTGGCCATGAAACCATTCTCCCGTCCTTATAAAATTTAGGTTACTGGAAAGAATTTTGGAAAGTTACCAAAGAAATAATTCAAAGTTCGTCTCCCTCGTGTAGGGAGAGGCGAATATAAGAATAAAACTTAGTAAAGAAAAGAAAAGAAAAACGGAGATGAAAGCTCCCTAAAGAGCCATCGCGACAGACGTTCTCTCGACGAAGTGCCGAAACAAAAAGTGCAACGAGAAAGTTCTGTGTCAGTCTCTTATGGAGCGACTGGGTTCACGCCTCTGTTTGCGCGAACAACCAATGAACGTCCACGATCTGAAGCGGGAAAAAGTTCCTTTGTCTCTGGGGAGACACCCACTCCAGTGAGTTATGGTGTTGTCAGAATTCAGCAATTATATTCCAGCAAGATGGTAATTCCAGAATAATACATTTTACTGTAATTTCCTATGTATGAGTGGTTCGGTCAAGGCAAGACGGTTAAACAGATACCAAAAATGACAGGTAAAGGTAGGAGAAACATAAAGTTACATTCATATGCAGAATTACACACATTTAAAGTTTGATTAACACAATAAAATTGTAGATACTCCAATTTGATATGGAAGACATCGAAGCACAAAAAGGAAATACCGTCAATACATTTAGAATATATTTACTTTCCTTTTTCCTTACAAGAATTCCTAGCGATCTGGGCTTTTTCTGTTTCTCCCAGTTTGGGGTAATAAAGTTTTACGATCTGGTAAGGAATTTAAACCCAGCCATGCTGGCACCAGGCCGGCCATTCAGCTTGCAGAGAGTTTGATTTACCTGCATGAGTTCAGGGGCTAAAAGCTTTGGGTTTTAGCCAAGGAATGTGCATTGTTTTAGATTCAACGAGCCATGATTCATTAATTCAGAACCAATGAATGAATGAACTGCTCATACGCTACAGTCCCCCTTTCCGTCGGATGAAGTCCCTGTGTAGACATCATCGGACGGCAATCATCACGATGGGCAGATGGCAGGTGAATCATGATGGTCGTGTAGCAGGTGGATCATAATGGCAGGTGGTTCCTGGAGCTGAGGATTCAGCTTGATGAGGTTCAGTGTGGTCTCAGACTTGGCACCCCCCCTTCCGGGGATTCTGTCTGAGACCTGTAGAGATGCACAGTGCAATGTCGGCAGCGGTCCAGGCTCGGACCGCAGATGACGGGTTCAGAACGGCACGTCGAGACAGTGCTTGGAGGGCTGTGTCGACGGGAGCAATGTCAATGTTTCGGGACCCCCTTTCCTCAATCCAGAGTTCCAGTTCTGGATCTAAGATGAGGTTGTAATTCTTGAAGGATGGGAGTTCCAGTGCTGTCTGGTACTCTTCACTCAGAAAATGGTATAAGGCCAGGTCGTGAAGGTAGGGCGTGGCACCTTTCGGTACTTGAATCCCCCTATTCGGGTTGGGCACGTTGACACGGCTGGTTGTGTCATGCTGGTCGTAAATGAGAGTAGCTGTACACACGGGAGTGTTGACGAGCCATCTGTCACCTACAATCTCTGCTTGCGTCTCTGTGACTTGTGTACGAGGCTTGGATTCGGCAGGACAGTGTGTGTCGCTGACCAGGGTTTGCAACCCGCAGATTCCTTCAGTGTTGTTTCTGAGGAAGGGTCTGCTAAGGCAGAGATAATGAATGTCTTTGGTCAAAGTACACATGTGCAGGTTTGGGGCCAGGTACAGCTGTGTGTCGCTGTCGTGGTAGGCCACCACATCTGGAATGTGTGTCTTGGTGTGGGTGTTGCTTTTCCAAAACCTGACATTGACAATGTCTTTAAGTCTATAGACTTTGCTTGACTCACTGATGGGTTGGTTCAGGAGCACATCCACTTCCCTCTGCTCGGGATTGGCGTGCAGTAGGATGGCGCTACCCAGAGAGTAGGCCAGGTGTATTTGTAGCGGGTCAGCTGGCGTGGTGATGGTGGAAGCCAGCACAGTTAGCACAAGGCTTAAGGGTATCCTGTAAGGTGGGATTCGACCCGTGGTTAGGCTGTCATTGGAGGAGTTAACCTCCCACAGCATGTCTGTCGTTAGCGCTGTAACCAGCTGAGTCTTGGCAAAGTCATTCTGGAAGGCAGTAAACAGCGGTTTCATGGAGTTCACGGCCTGGTTCGCTGCATTGACACTGGACATACCAATGTTAAACAGAGTTCTGGCGGCAGCGGCGGCTCCGAGCAAAGCTCCCAGGAACCGTTTGGAGTGGTGGTTGTGTCCAACTAACTCCACTTGTGTAACAGTCATTTTCTCACGTTGCTGAACACGTGTTTGACATCGGCCTCAGCGTGAGTGAGGGAGTTCTCTGTCCATCGGGCACCTGCCCAGCTGTATTGGGCTACAGTGCTGGGGAGTATGGTCTGTAGTCGGTGGTCAGGAGTCTCAGTTGTTCTCTCGGTGGCAGCCGTCCTCTGGTTGGCTGACAGCACAGCATGGCGAACCACAGCAGCATCCTGGTACAGACAACAGGGAGAGAGAGAGAAAAAGGGGAGGAAGAAACAAGCGAGGGTTGTCTTTGGTTGGACTGGGCAGTATCTTTATTTTGTGGGCGGCGACTGAGTTTAGCTCGCCTTGGCCCATGTTTTTGCCACATCTTGCTGCTGGCATGACGCTTGCTTCAGTGGCTCGTCAGTGGCTCTGGTGCTGCGTTGTGCAGCACATGATGCGTCATGGAAATACATTGGCATTATCCCCCTTTTGCGCCGTGGCATAACAAGCCTTGGCATTGTGATGTCAGACGGTGCACGACCCACAGTGTTGTTCTGTGCACGCAGCATGTGCTTTGTTTCATGCAGTGGTCTGAGGCACTGGTTGTCAGTGAGTGTAGACAGCGTGCAAGGGTGGATGGAGGGGTTTGAGAGGTGGTTAAGCAAAGTCTTTATGGAGGTGTCAGAAACCCGCTCGTCTGCTATGTTGGTATTTGTAAACAGCGGAGCCAGCGTAAGCAGCTCTGAGGTAGGCAGTCTAGTTTGTAAAGTTCTTATGCTGTGTGTAATCAATTTAACCTTGAAAGTGGGTGGGTGGGTTGGGAGTGACCACAGCCTGTTGTTTAGTGCGCCAGTTTTGGCGAGGGTATCAGTTTGAACATTTAAGTCCTTGTCGAGACCTGGTAGCTTCGAGGGTCCTTTTACCTTCTTCCAGTACACAGTCACATTGTGTGTTTTTGTGATGTTATCACGTTCCTGGAACAGGTGTTGGTGTTTTTGACTGGCTTGTTGTTTGCAGTTTTGAAACCATTCTGTTTCCAGCTCGGAAGATGGCACACAAAACTGAGTCTGGCATAGTTAGAGTCTGTACATGCTTTGTTCAGAAAGATGTTGAATTCAGCTGGTGAGTTGGCGTAGCTGAATGGGCACCTGTTGAAAGTGAACTGTCGGTTGCCAAATGTGAATGCCAGCTTGTGTTGGTTTTCCGGGTGCACCAGAATGGTCCAGAATCCAGAGGCCACATCAAGTGTAGAGAAGATTGTGGCTCCTCTGATTCGGGGTATTTCTTGTTCTAGCTGGGTCATGGGCCATTGTGACAGCGGCACCTGATGATTCAATTTCCTGTAGTCAATGGTGGGTCGCCATTCGCCGTTAGGTTTGAGGACGGGCCAGATGGGGGCTGAGTAGGTGCTGTTGCGTGGACTGATGACACCTTTCTCAAGCATAGATTCGATGATCTCCTGCACTGGTTCGTGTGAGGCCATGGGAATCTTGTACTGTTTGACAAAAGTGGGAGGAGCATCAGGGTGCGTAGGGATGTGCACCATGTGGAGGTTGGTAAGACCACAGTCTAAAGAGTCTTTGGCACAGGTTTCTTTGAATTCATAAAGAAATTGTCTGAGTCCTTGATGAGCTGTATCGCTCTGAAGTGCATAAGCGTCTTGTAGAATTTGCTGCACTTGAGATTCAAAACCTGGGTAAGGCTCCTCCATCGGTGTGTCATCAGTCGGTTTGGTATTAAGAGGTGTAGCAGGTTCATCAGTCTCACCGACGCTCTGGTGGGAGACTGTGTATACTGCGAGGTGTTGGTCCTCGGTCAGCTCCGTTCTGCACACCTGGTCTTTGGTCACTGACATGACAGATGTGATGGCGATGAATTTGAAGGGTGCAGTGAACAATGTGTTGTCTGTATTCCCTTCGGGTATCAGTGCAGGTGAAATGGGCCCTATGACAGGTCGTACACGTTCAAAGTCATGAAAGTCATTGCTCACTAGCCATCCCAGCCGGTAGGCCTTGGGAATGTTGATGTCAGTTACCGTCCAGTTGTTGCACAGGATGTAAACTATATGAGATGACACTTCAGTGAGGGGTGTGGCTTCAAGTGTGAGTCCGAGTTCCACACATTCAGGTGATGGTTGGAAGAAACCCAGCGTGTGGTTTAAGGGTTTGAACACATCGCATAAGTTGAGCCGAACAGCGACCCCTTTGGTGTAAGCTGGTATCACCGTTCCCTGTTCGTTGACTACGGAGGTGCAGAGAGAGCGAGTTGTCTGCCCATGAGCCCTGGTTGGTGTTGTTGAGTGCTGTGTTACGAACCCCTTGGCTTGTGGAGGCTGGCTGCTGGGGTTCCCGTGAGCTCTGTGACCTGGCAGTCTGACTCTGTGGGAGTTCCCGTGACCTCTGTGACCTGGCAGTCTGGCTCTGTGGGAGTTCCCGTGACCTCTGTGACCTGACAGTCTGTCACCGGCGACCTGTGTGGCTGGAGGGGAAGAGTTTCTCGCACTTGAGCCCAGACTTTTAGCTGTTTGAAGTCCAGTAAAGGTTCAAAGCGATCTAGCAGGTCTTTGCCGATGAGGAGTGGGTAAATGTCCATTGGTGAAATGTACACAGGATGTACTAGACTCATAGGACCAATCGTCAGGTGAATGGAAGCTACCTTGTCAAACCGGATGTCATTCTGGCTGTATGACTGTACATTCAGTTCACAAGTTTGAGGTGTAAGAGTTCGATCTTGTCTCTTAGCTTCAAATTGGAGTCTTTTGAAAAGTTGAGATGAGATCACTGTAAGGTCTGATCCTGTGTTGATCAGGGCTTCCATGCTCACTCCTTTTCCTAACGTGATGTTCAGGTGGAGTTTTCGGCCCACCCTTTTTTCGATAAGGTTGCCCAGGAATGTTGTCATCGGGGCAGGTGTGACGATCAATGGGTGGTTAGGACCGGTCTCGTGTAGCTCGCTGCGGAGGCAGGTAGCCAAAACAGCATTTTCTGGTACCTTGGGATTGTGGTACCTGGTGTGAGGAACTGTGCTGTCTCGTTCAGGGTGTGCAGCTGTCAGCTGTGGAGCTTGGGTGATGCTGTCACCTTGTGATGTGACAGTTAGCTCTGTGGTCTGTGGATGACGAGCAGTGTTCGGGGTGCTTGGCTCAGTCAGATGGCAGTTAGACAGGGTGTTGGTTTCAGTTCTTATGCTTAGACATAGGAGGTCTGGTTCGTCTTTCTTGTCTTCCTTGCTTCCTTGCGAGTTTTCATGTAAAGAAGCTCTTTCAGCACCCTCAGGATCTCTGCTGTCTCAGACGTGGCTGCCCTGTGTTTTTCTGATGTGTGCTCAGGATTGAGCTTACCAGTGTCGTGTCGAGAGTGGTTCCACTGCCGGCTGTCGGGGCTTTGTGTCCTGGATGGTGGGGATCGGCTCTTTTTGGGTCGCCGGTCCCAGAATCTTTCATAGCGCTTGCTCTGGTGCTTTGGATGAGCACCACCACGATTGTGTGGCCCTCTGCTGGCTTGGAACGGTCTTGACTCTCTGTAAAAAGGTCTGTGACTGTGGTGTTGTGGGGCGCCCTCTAGGGTCAACTCCGAGCAGTGCTCAGAGACAGAGTAGATTGTGGGGTTTTTCACAGTCTTTTCAGAAATAAGCTTTTGCTTGGTGTAAGCTTTGTGGGCTAAGTCCCATGACTCTTGTGTAGACATGCTACACGGACACGCTGAGACTCCGAGATTGAAACTCCAACTGGCATGTAGGTTTCGGAGGAACAGAGTTTTAAAGTTGACATCCTGTTCCATACCTGGTTCGTTGCGTGCTCCGAAGTAGGCTCTCCGTAGTTGACTGTAGAAAGTCTGTGGGTTTTCAAGTCGGCCCTGTTTGAGGTCCATAGCGTTAAGGAGCCCGTGGTCTGAGTCTGGATCAGAGAATTCAAGAATCAAAGTTTTTCTCAGTTGCTGGTAGTCCACTTTGACAGTCTCTGGTTGACGATCCAGAATCCTATGCACATCACAGCGGGACGTGATTCTTAACAGGTACAATTTGTCCAAAGCTGTCACGTTGGCGACAGTTTGTAAGTGAAAGTCAATGTCTTGTAAATAAGCGTGAACGTCATGACCTACTGCAGGATCTGGATTGAACGTAGGGATGTTTCTGGCTAGCTTGTCAAGTTCTCGGGGAGCCGTGCAGGGTTTAGTGGCATGCGTTCTCTGGAAGGGCTCTCCCCCCTCCATTGCTGACAGGTATTCTTGGAAGCTGGCTGGTGATGTCTTGAGCCATGGGCTTACGCCCCCCCTTTTCAGCTCTGGGTTCTTGGCTGAAAGGGTTGGAGTGGCGGGCCGGGAGAAACTCTATGGTGTGTGTTTCTCTGTTCCAGCCACTCTGTAATCTGTAAGAATGTTTCAGTTCAGCATGAACAGTGTCAAGTTCATCTTGGAGCTCGTCTCTCTGCAGAGTAAGCTTGTCGATTTTAGCTCGGGCCGCTTGCAAGTGTTTTTCACAGGCCCTGGCTTTAGAGTCTCTTTCTTTCAGTTCAGTCTTTGCTCTCTCTAGGAGAGTGTCACATTGCTGGAGTTTTTCGTTGAGTTCCTTTTGGGATTCTCTCTCCAACTGTCCTCTTTGGTCTGTGTCGAGGCGAAGATCTTGCAGGGCATTTTGAAGTCTTTCTACTTCTTTCTTTAGCTCTGGATCTGTGGCGTCCTCTTTCTCGGGCTGGTTCTGGGTCTCGAGGAGGAGCTGATCAAGGCGACTCTGGGTTCGGGCCTGGTCCTTCCAGGCCTCCTCCGCTTGAAGCATAAGTGTTGCTGCTTGCTGTTCCAGGTCGATGTTGCTCCATTCGCTGAGCCGTGCCTGGGTGATGAGAATGTGAACTAGGCTTCCGAGGATCCTGGCGAGCTCTTTGTAGTTCTAGCTTTGGGTTGGATTGTGTGCCATCAGTTCATCTGGCTCGGTGTCCAGTTGCTCTTGGTTTAGGTGCTGCAGGTTACTGGCGTCCTTGGGCAGGAAGGGGGTCGTCACTTGGGGGTCGTTCAACCATGTCGAGAGGTTGCCCCCGTGGACTGCTGGACTGGATGAACGGAACATCCTGGCTCACTGTAGGTGAGAGAAACACAGCATACACACAAAGAGACCAATGCAAGTTCGTTCTACGGTTAACGAGCTATACTCATACGGGCTATGCCGTTTATGAGAATTTTGGGGGCTAACTGATGCAAACAGTCAGACAGTTCGCGGAGCCAATTAACTTGGGTCAACGGAGGACCTGAAATGGAGATTTGACAGGCAGTAGCCTAGCGGGTCACGTGATGACACCGGCTGCTGGTTGTCATTCTACTGTTTAGCTTCCTTGGTGGCTCTCATAGGTTACTGTCTTTCTGTGAAATGAAAGAAACAAATCACAACAGAACAAAGGACAGAAAAGATCAAAGTGAAACAAAACACTTGAAATGAGATAAAACAGTAGTAACACGATATGTGTTTAGGGAGAATAAGGAGGCCTAAGCCTACTGCTAGGTTTTAAGATAGGGCCAACAGGTGAGTGGGGCTATCGGGGTAGGAAACCTAGGAAGATGGTGTGGCTTGGAGAAGAGATGGGCCAAACACTTAAAATATATCCGGGGGAATATCTAATATTCTGTGGTTTATAATAAGTGGATGGGTTTTAAAACAAATCGGTAAAACCGGTCGGACAACCTTGCTCACTGGAAACCTGAGATGACTGTCCAATCACCAAGGGAGTTCTACAATCAAATACACAAAGGATGAACAAGGGAAACTTAAAGTGAATTAAGGCTTGTTTGTTTAAAATCAATTGAGTAAATATATATGTAGAAATGAGAGGTAACAGCTTTACCTAATAATGATAAAACAAAAAGGGAATTATGATAGTGATGGTAATTATCAAAATAACCTAACCCAAAAGAGAGAAGAAAAATAATAAAAATCAAAATAGAAATAGACAGGATGAAACATGGGAGAAGGCCGCAGTAGCTGGTTTTCACCACAAGGGGATGAAACTCCCTCTCTGTGCTTCACCTGGTAAACAGAAAACTTAATTCAAATTTAAAAATTCAAAACTGGTTTAAACTGAAATTTAAAATAAGCAAGAAGAGAGCTGAAAGCTATGAACCGACTTAACAGGAGACGGCCACTAGATGGCTCACTTCCTTCTAAGTGGGTCAATCAGTGGTTAACCTGAGACACTTAATTTACACTATTAAACAATTAAATTTTAATTCAACTCATGTTTGAACCAAACTCAAAGTAAGTGTGAACAGTCAAAGGCAGGAAAATTTGTCTAACCTAAAATAATATTCGCACGAGCAAAGCTGTAAATGCAAATAATTATTGAGAATTTAGACGGGCTAATTCAACAACCACAGGGAAAAAAAAAAATTAGCATTATCTGAAACGGCCACGAGATGGCGTAATTGCACTCATGCAGACTGAAGTCAGAAGGCAGGGCGTAATTTGAGACTACTAAACCCTTAAAGGACGCCCTCTGGTGTTTAGTTAGCGGAATTACACCCTACTTCAGTGTGATTTAGAATCTGAGCGTTTGTCAGCGCTGATTCTCCAACAGACAAAGGTTTGTACCTTTAAGGTGCTATACTGCACAAGAGCGTGAGGCAGGATTTTTTCGCTGCAAAACACGCAAATGTGAACAACAGGAATTGTCCGTCTGTTGCACTCCCATACACATTTATCAAAATAGCACTTATGATTGATGATGTTTTAGGTTTAAAATTGGGTAGCTAAGCCAATTTTTCAACCAGGAGTTTTATCGTTTATTTTTGAATATCACTGTGGTTAACCACGAATTCAATAACGATATGTAATTACAAGGCCTTTTAATTACTGAATCAAAGGAACGTCGCTCTGATCAGATTTACGTCTCGACATAAAAAAAGAGATTTCTTCGTCTTTAATAGGCGGGTTAACTAATATTAAAATGTTCTCACTGCAGAGAGATCTTGATCTTCTCTTAACAGGACATTTAACATTATACTGCACTGCAGTGTACTTGTATTTTAGGTAGAAAACTGTTAATGTGCTGACTGATCAGCTTTTTGCCTCAGTCAGTTAGGAGTGAGTTCACGTCTTGCGACTTATCTCACAATCTCATAATTTCATAGCGCGCGTGCAGAAATTATTAATAACCATATAAACAGATTGAAACTAAATAGCTCATAAAACGAAGTTTGAAATGCCCGCGTTTCTCCACCAAAATAATGTAGCCGCACTGGGTAGTACGTTAACGTTAGCTCAAATGATATATAGGGAATTTTAATAATTAATCAGGAATATGACTTAATATATATATCTCGCGTAACAGTTCCATTAAAATTATTGAAGATGAAAAATAGGTCAATTGTATATATCAATAACTCATTACAAGGCACTGTAATTTACTCATTAATATGTCAATATTCCATTCTTCATATCAATTAACGTGATATCTTTTACTTGGAATTAATGCAAATCAAACAGTGGTTTGTCCAGCAAACGGCCGTAAGATTAACTTATCAACTTCAATAAAGTCATCACTTCTTATAATTCCAGGAAAAATAGTTTCTGGCCATGAAACCATTCTCCCGTCCTTATAAAATTTAGGTTACTGGAAAGTAACAAATAAGCTTTGTAGCTAAGATCAAACATTTCATTGACTTCGTAATGTGAGCATTTTAGACAGAAGCAATCATGAATATATTGGCGTTTAATAATTGAACTAATAATACATCAAACTACGATTCACACAGAGTAAATATGCGTATAACAATACAAACAGTAAAAACAAATACAATACAAAACGAATAACAAAATGAGAGAGAGAGAGAGAGAGAGAGTGAGTGAGTGAAAGGGTGAGCGAGAGAAGATGAGAGAGAGATAGGCAGAATCATGCAGAATGATCGCGCAGTATGGCAAAATCACATACAGTAACCTTTTTGAAAGACAACAAGGAATCAGATCACCTTGAAAAGGGAATAAACAACCTTAAGCAGCATTTAAATCTCTATAGGAAATAATACTTGCATGTGGGTATCTTTGTGCCTGCTAAGAGCTGGGCGTGTTCTCTCGTGTCTTCCGGGGCGAGCAGACTCGCGCGAAGTTTCAAAGGTTCAACGAACATGGAGTTACCAAAGAAATAATTCAAAGCTCGTCTCCCTCGTGTAGGGAGAGGCGAATATAAGAATAAAACTTAGTAAAGAAAAGAAAAGAAAAACGGAGATGAAAGCTCCCTAAGGAGCCATCGCGACAGACGTTCTCTCGACGAAGTGCCGAAACAAAAAGTGCAACGAGAAAGTTCTGTGTCAGTCTCTTATGGAGCAACTGGGGTTCACGCCTCTGTTCGCGCGAACAACCAATGAACATCCACGATCTGAAGCGGGAAAAAAGTTCCTTTGTCTCTGGGGAGACACCCACTCGAGTGAGTTTATGGTGTTGTCAGAATTCAGCAATTATATTCCAGCAAGATGGTAATTCCAGAATAATACATTTTACTGTAATTTCCTATGTATGAGTGGTTCGGTCAAGGCAAGACGGTTTAAACAGATACCAAAAATGACAGGTAAAGGTAGGAGAAACATAAAGTTACATTCATATGCAGAATTACACACATTTAAAGTTTGATTAACACAATAAAATTGTAGATACTCCAATTTGATATGGAAGACATCGAAGCAAAAAAAGGAAATACAGTCAATACATTTAGAATATATTTACTTTCCTTTTTCCTTACAAGAATTCCTAGCGATCTGGGCTTTTTCTGTTTCTCCCAGTTTGGGGTAATAAAGTTTTACGATCTGGTCAGGAATTTAAAACCCAGCCATGCTGGCACCAGGCCGGCCATTCAGCTTGCAGAGAGTTTGATTTACCTGCATGAGTTCAAGGGCTAAAAGCTTTGTGTTTTAGCCAAGGAATGTGCATTGTTTTAGATTCAACGAGCCATGATTCATTAATTCAGAACCAATGAATGAATGAACTGCTCATACGCGTCAGATCACTCTTACCACGTTCAAAATGCATGCTTCAAACAAAACAGTCATTGAAGACAAAGAAGAGGATGACGTTCTCCTGACGCCTATTTATACTATAGTTGCACTGGTAGTGACATGCAGCATGACATGTCATAATAATGCCAACCTGGAGGTACAGGTTTCCCTCTTGTACTCGACAGGTAGTGTAAGCTCACCAGGAAAGTGGACTTTGAGGGCCAGAATTGCCAAACACTGCATAAAGAGATATCAGCATTCTTATTACTTCTCCTAGGTCACTACCTAGTTTCAGAATCAAAAGATGGACAACACTACTCAGGGGTAGTTGTGAGTAAACACCACACATTTGTGTTCTCTCCATAAATCATGGTCATGGTCTATGGTCAACTCAACTAGTCCACTCAATAAATGGACTTGTTGGTCTTGGGCATGGAGTGTCCAATCCTACCCCTGGAGGGCCATCTTCTAGCAGAGTTTAGCTCTAGCCCTAATTAAACAAACCTGAACCAGCTATACAATGTATTCAGGAAAAGGCCACTTTGGGCTAAATGATAGTCAATAGCCATCCAGGAGCAGGATTGGATACCTGAGATAACTAGTGTATACTTAGTCCTTATCCCATGGCTTCAAAATATTACACAAATACAGGTCTCTGTAATAGAAGACACAATGTAGCTGTGTCTAGTAAGCAAGGCACTTAAACTCCACCAATGAGGATGACCAAGGAGACATTAGGGAGACATTAACCAAAATACAGAACCACACCTGAGCCAACATGTAGTGGCTTTGCAGCCTGATAAAGACTATTTGTTTGTGTGGTTTGGATGAGATGCCGGTCCCCAGCTGAAAGTAGAACTGAAATAGAGGAAGATGACAGGGAGCATGTTGCCGTCACATTCCCTGCAAAAACTTCCCTCAGCTCACCCAGCTCAGACCCTTGAGGTTTAACATTGGGCAGCTTCATTTCCTTGGCACAAAAAAACAAACAAATCATTCAGTCAGAGTGGCACCAAAGCCAACTGCTTCAGGTGTAACAGATGGTATTGCGGAGCTGCTTGAAGGTGCTGCACTGGGACCTGGCAACACAACTGTTGTTTCTTGATGCAGGCTTTCATTATTTGTGTTCGGTTAGGCTACAAGATCCATCAGTTCCTGCAATTCCTCTTCCATTCCCATTGAGTACAATGATGCTTACCACAGAAGGGGAAGCAGATGTGTAGAGGAGACCACAGACGGGACTCAGTACAAGTGAATTGTCTCCCAGGGTCGTATACTACTGTTTGACTTCAATTGCAAAACAAAACAAAACACAATTTCTTCCTCAGATCTAAGTACTTCACTGGAGTAATGACAGCTGCCATTATACTTGTTTTAGTGTTAGATTTTAGGATAAAAATGTTGAATTAAACTGCTTATATGCAGGTGCAATGAGTTTTATGTCAATGCAAATGTAATGTATACAAGTATAATGCATCTATAAAACCATGTAAATTATTTGGCTAAAGACTGTCCATTATTATTATTTTTTTTCTTTAAATGATAGCTCTGGGCACGGTGTGCCAGATGCTTCCGGATAAGCAGAGTTTTGCATTCAAATGCAGGAAAATTATTTAGTTGACAAAGTGTGAAGTGAAGGTCAAATTCCTTAGGGAGAAACGTATTTGCTAAAGAAAATGATCAAGGATTTATGTACAATAAAAAATAGCTCAGGCTCTGCAAATAATTTGGATGATAAAATCTTTGCTCAATTGGATAAAGGATCTTTTTGTATATTTCCTTTAGTTTTTCTATCAAGAGTTTATCATAGCAATGACAAACCAAACTGTGTTGCTTGGCCAAAGTAGTCTTAATACTAAACCCTTTCCTGTCTGGTTTATGTTATTTTTAGAATAACAATACTATGCAACAAAATATGACTTAGGAATGGAATTATACATTTGCTTTATGATGCATTTTTTTTCTTGTTTATTTGTTTGTTTTTAATTTCATTATAGTTTTTTAAGGCATTAAAGATTTGTATTTATTTATGTATTTATTTTTAAATTTAAGTTGCTGTACATATTTTTAATACATAGTGCCAGTCACAGGATAAAACAGATGTCATCCCTCTTAAAAATAAAGTCTGCTTAACAATAAGCATTTATAAGATCTCTTTATCAGATCTCTATAAGATCTTTATTGTACTGGCTTTCTTGAAGAATGTGATTACTTTATTGTGATTAACTGACTGCAGGTATCATGAAAAAAAATAAAGTGTGTTAATTGGTGTTTTTTTTTTCTCTTTGACTAAAGGAAAACATTTTTCAGTTCAATTCAGTTCCACTCAATTCAAATTTAATTGTATAGTGTTTTTCACAATACATATGGTTTCGAAGCAGCACAGAAAATGCACAGTTATGGCACAACTTATGCACTTCTCTATGTCATTTAAATCTACAACCCAATTGTCCAAAAAATGAATGAATAAAGAATGTTAAACATCAACATTTAAAAAGTCATTCTAATAGGATTCCTCACAAATAATTTTATTACATATTAAAGATAAACACAAGAAACAATTATTTCAAGAGGAAGGGATGATCAGAGCTAAGCCCTCTGTTCGTAGTAAGCAGGGGGAAATATAGTACGTTTCTGTCATCTGTAAAATTTTGCTCTCAAATATGTGGCTTTGCATTTCCATTCACAGCCAGTGGATATGTTTGCATTGCATCTCTCATTTTCCTAATTACTGCAGATCAATTGGGACGAGTGCATGTTGTTGAACTGCAGTAGAACTATAATCAAATTATACGGTCATGTCTAAGACACAGGCAAATAACTTTCCATCTAAAATTATTCATTAAATTGTCCATAAAATATATATATCAAAATCCAATACAAATGTAGAGTAACTTTATAATTTGTATTGAAATTTATATTAGTTTAATTAAAATGTTTTCATTTATCATAAAGTGACTTACTGTACACATTGCATTCAGTGTTCATTGCACTGTATTTTTTTTTTTAAAGTTGTGTATAAAAGAAAGATTACTAGAGTAGGTTTTATAAGAAATACAATTTCAGTCTTTCTAATTATAAAGTCAAAACTGTTTCTATACAATAATAAGTCAAAACTGTTTCTATACAATATCTATTCAGTGCCAATCTCATCTGTTTGAGCTACAGAAATATAATTACTAATAATATAAAAAGAAACTTAATTTATTGATATGAGCCTACAATACACACTAAAAAGAACCAAAAAGTAAAAAAAAAAAATACCATAAAATAAAATGTTTTGTTATATATACATTATATATTTATAAAAAGTATTTCAATTATTTAATAAAACTAAATCAGTTAAAGATTAGATGGTGGGATGCTATAACAAATAATGTGACGCTTACAGTATCTGATACCATGGTACAGCCACTAATGACAGGCAGGCTCTACATATTTACTGCCACTGTCATTTCAGTTGTTTTGAATGAAATGAATGAAATGCTCTGTCATTTATAACAATGCAGGTAATTCATAACTGAAGTGAATGAGGAGACATGACCCGATAAGATCCCTCATTAAGATGCTTGCAACAGAATTCAGAAGGCTGTATGGTCTCTTGTGACCCGGTGAACAGGTGCTTGGAGGGCATGCTAATGAAACCCTTGAGAGTCCATACGCTGCTTGACAGCTAACAACACTTTAATATCACACGATGTGAATGCACATCAATTTACAGGCCAGATTTTGAAGAATTTGAACACATTTCTTCTGTGGAACTGAAAAGGTGATTTTTTTAAAGGACAACCTTAATGGAGACTGTGACTATCAAGCTCTAAAATCACAAAAGAAGCACCATTAAAAAACACTGTAAAAACTGGTAACCTGCAATACCTGCAAGAGTCATTTCTACTTGATTCAATCCATACAAAACTTTTGTTGGTATAAATGAATGTATTTGTTTTGATTCAGTGATACTAAATTTCTGACTTGAATCAAATCAGTTAATTTAGATTTTTAGTTAACTTTTTTTTTTTTTTTAGTAAGTATTTTTAGTTTAAGTGCACATGTCTGACAGACTAAAAAAATATAAGTAAAATGTAGTTTACTGATAATCTCTGATCTTGACAGACACCATTCACATTCATTTTCATTTTATGGAAAAGAGTGGTCAGGATATTCTTCAAAAAGGAATATTTTGTGCTCCGCAGAATAAGGAAAATCATGTGGGTTTGAAACGCCTTAAAATTAGGTAAATGGTGACAGATTTTTCATTTTAGGGTGAAGCTGTGCCTTTAAAGTGCATATTCCAGATTAGAGACCCCAGTGAGTCGATGTATAAAAAAATAATGTAGGAACTATTAAACTATACTTTAAAAAACGCTGTTAAGGCTCCTGGAGTCATTTTTGTGAGAGAATTTTACTTCCGCATCTGAAAACCTCCAAAACCGGAAGTGACGCAACAAGAGGGAGTGCGGTCCATAGGAAAACAATGGATCACAATGACAGTTCGGACGCTGAGGAAATTTTAAGTGTTTATTTACACTTATGACGGACCACAGATACAATTATGAGCCTGCTATGCGGCCAAGAGAGCAGGGACAGGCCAGGATTAGACAGAACAACGGTCAGAGGAGACAAATTGATTTGTGTGAGCAGAACAAGGCAGGTGACTTGGTGAGAGACCAGTGTTAGCTTACATATATACACATGTTAGCTAATGATATGTAATCAGGTAATAGCAAAGCTAGTATTGGTCGTCTATGAGTATTGATACTTACCAGTAACAGAAACTAATAAGCATTGATCAGGCGTGTCACACTCGTTAATATCCGACTCTTAATGTTACGTGATATAGCGGTTTCTCATCACCACAGGAGAGAGAGATAAACATGTTTTTGTTTCATTATGTGTGGGAAATGTGGAAAACATGATCACATCTTAACAGCAAATCAAAGCCAAAGCTGAATTAAGTTGGTGCATACTGAGTCTTAGTGGAGAATGTGACCAACACTTGCTGTGCAGCGTCTGACTCTGCACCCGTATGTGCTACAGACAGACTCTATACACTTCAGACAGGAGCATGGACCTCTCCAGGCCAGCAGACACATGTATGTTTAGGGCAGAGATCATTTATTATTCTGAGCTAAATACTTGTATGTATAAATACATAGTAAATTAAAGATTTGAATATTACATTAATGCATTTAGCATACACATTTATCCAAAGCCACTTAAAGTGCAATCAGGGTAACATTTTTTTTTTTTTTTGTGTTCCCCTGGGAATCGAACCCACAACCTTTTGCACTGCTAACACAATGCTCTACCAGTGAGCCACAGGAACACTTAAAAACATCTGAATATTATTATTACTATTTTTTTTTTTTCAATTACAAGCTGGCTGTATTTAGGTCACAACTACCTGTAAGTCACACTTTTTGATGCCATTGGTATAAGACATTTTGACAGCATACAGGCAAGATGTCTGCTGGGCCTATGGCATTCTGAGCAGGCACATGAGGAAGGCCTTACCTGCATGTGTTGTGTCAGCCACTAGCACTGTTAATACCTAACTCAAAACACAACATTGCAACTGTTGATATATATAACTAATGTGATGTTAACGGGTGTTAAATTGTGAATGCTGTGCTAGATACACAACATCCTCATCTTGTTGATCCTCTGGAGGGAACTGAAAAGAGGAGCAGGTATAGTGGAGGACAGTGCTGCGTTCTCGTGGAGCCTGTGGTGACCTGCAGTATTCCTCTCTCAGAGACTCCATGAGGCCTGATGCATATGCTGGGAGAAGCAAGCAAAAGTTTAGATCACATTCACTGCTGACCATGCTTTTCCACACGGCTTCCATCACATCTGCATCTCCATTAAGGTGGTTAATAACAGCTGACCTTCACTGCTTCAGATTTTCTTCACACGCCCTCATTACTTGCAATGTCTCCCGAATCCTTATAAACACACCACATGACAAAAACAAAAAAACAAATACCAATTAGATGTGCAAACAATGTCATTAAGCTGTAACTAGACTTGATGGTTATAATATTAGCAAACTGAGGTTAACCAACCAGCTATGCCTTCTCATATGGTAACGTTTTTACATGGTATATAATGTTATTGCTAATGCTTACAAGCTAGCTGCGGTGATTTACAACAACCCATACACATCTCGCTGTGTCTCATTTTTTAAATAATTATGTTCACTGATTTGGTAGGTAGCAAATGTTTAAAAACAAGACTTACGGTGCACAGTTGACGTTTTCGTGGAGCAGCATCTCTGACGGATCCGTGAGCATCATGTCTCCCACCGGCGGCCGAGCCACAGGCGGACCAGGACCCGACGAGGGTGCTGTGTGCATCAGCTCTTAGTCTCACTCAATTCTTGCTTCGGTATCCCATGTTGAACTGCATCATATCCTCCGGTGTAAAGTGATCGCTAAGTTACACACAACTGCGTTTCTCAAAGCAGATGCATTAGTGAAGTCCCGTCTCTTCACCTGCACAAACACACACAGGCCCGGAAGATACCATCCGATTTCTTGTTAGGAAACCTGTGGACTCGATGTCCTGACAGGCTGGAGTTAGTGCAACCTCCATAAATGCATCATTTACCATGACAATGATAAATTGAAATAAAATAACTACCGAAAACACACTGACTCACGCCTGCTCAAAGCAGAGCTCAGCACACGACTCCCTCTCGTGACGTAATATGACGCGATGTTAGAAAAAAAAGCTTTTGAGTTTTCAGAACTGTCAAGGAAACCATCACTTTTCCTTCTAAATTTGTGCCCTCACGTCTTGTAAAACATTTTCAAATCCTGCATTAATGGTTCATATGGTATTTTCATACAAGGTTATATATTAATTAGATTTTTTTTTAACCTGCAATATGCACTTTAAGACAGATAAACGCTCCCTAGTGTTTCTGTTAAAGAGGCTGTGTTTTTATGGTAACATTAAACTGTTGTTTACACCAGGCCACAATTTTCCACCCATCCCAGTTCTGACAATCCAAAAATACATAGCTGACTATTTACACAGAACAATCAGTTGCCGTCATTTTAAGCTCAAATTTCATGTGAAAGCTCAGGATCAACATCAGAATTCACACACAGAATTTGTATTTTACTATGGACAAACATGTGTCTAGAATGATGGATTAATACTCTCAGACAAACATGCTATGCAGCTAAAGCAGAGATATTTGTGTTTGTGATATTTTCAATTCAAAATGTGAACATCACAACAGTGTTGGGGGTAATGCATTACAAGTAACGGGAGTTACGTAATCAGATTACTTTTTTCAAGTAACTAGTAAAGTAACGCATTACTTTTTTATTTACAAGAAAATATCTGAGTTACTTTTTCAAAAAAGTAACGCCAGTTACTTTGTATTCCCATTTTTTGACTGACAAGCCTCCTGTTCCCATATTGGGAGAAATCGGAAGTATGGAGGCGTTGTGTGTGCCGTGTGACCATGATTTTACTGTAGTTCTAGACTAAATGTGAATGTGCATTAATTCATCCCACTCACAAAAAAACAAAAAAAAAAAAACAGATTTAGTATTCATCAAAATTAATCAAAACAGTGAAATGCAAACTCAGAATATGACGCAAACCTGCAATAACTAAATATATTAAATAACACAAATGTATCTGTTCCCATTTTATTAACTAGTGTCTTTGCTGCTGACCTTTAATGATCCAGTTCAACCATACTAATGATCAAAAATGACTTTAGATAAACTAACAATTGTGCTTCATTGTTTTTTTTTATTGCTGAAGAGTGTTGAACCTTCTTCTCCTGTGTTCTACTGTACAGACATGAATTTACTTTTCCTTCAGCCTGAGGTTTATTCATCACACTTTTTGGTGTGAAAGGGCTTTTACGTTTGCTATAAATAGAACTTCTTATATTAAAAACAATCAAACCCTGCTCATATTTAAAAAGTAACGTGAAAGTAACGCAAAAGTAATGTAACACATTACTTTCCATAAAAAGTAACTAAGTAACATATTTAGTTACTTTTTTAGGGAGTAACGCAATATTGTAAGGCATTACTTTTAAAAGTAACTTTCCCCAACACTGCATCACAAAGAAAAGTTATCTGGAGCTTTCCTGATTGCTTTTTGCAGGAATGATTTCCTTTGACTGACCATGTCTAAAGTTTTGATAAGTGACATCAAGAAGGGACATAATTTTGGTGGGAAAACAACGACAGAAAATAGTATTTTGATGTGAGAGGACAACAGGGATGGACTTTTACACAGAAGGAAGTGTTGTTATGGATTATGGACCGGAAATAAAGGTTTAGGAATTATTGTGATGTTTTTATCATCTTTTTTGACTCTCATTCTGACGACACCCATTCACTGCAGAGGATCCATTGGTGAGCAAGTGATGCAATGCTATATTTCTCCAAATCTGTTACTATGGAAAAAAAAACAAAAACAAAAAAAAAACAATTATTTTCAACAAAATTTAATTTATGGATGAACTGATTTTCTTTAAGAGTTTGAAATGATAAACCAATATATAAAATGTTGAAATGAAAACAAAAAGTATTATGACACTTCATGGTTGTGACAAATGTAATACAAAACAAACATAAAAAAAGTAGTTTTAAAGACTATAAAATATCACAAATTATAGTTATATAATTAAAGTATAATATTGGTGGCCGTTCTTAAAAATGATTTTTAAGATCTCTTTAATTCTTTACAATTTATAACTGTAGAAAATAGTTAACAGATTATTTTATAAATAAATTCAATCTTCAAATAGTAATCTATTATCAATATGATTGTGTAGTTTGTTGCAAAAGGACATTTTAGGACGCTGGATACTTTAGGGTGTTATGGTGACAAACATTTCACTAAAACACAAACATCTTGCTAGATTGGGGCTTGTTTTAGTGGAGTTTGCTCCACTAAATACACTGATATATGGACTTGGTAAAAATAGGATCAGGCACCAGAATTAGTATGTGATGGGACACAAGAGAAGCACATAAACCAGTCACTAATCAGATTAGACAGGATTATGTCTCTAGACTCTCGACGCGTCTGCAACAGGCTTGGTAGCAACAGGTTGGTCAGCATGTGAACATGCCATTGGATAACCAAATGAAGATAAACAAACCAAGGGATACATTCTTATGCACTGAAGTTTAAGAGGGATCTTCATTCAGCTACTGAAGCATTCAACCAGGCATTGTATCAAGGTATTTACCTGCTTCAATGTTTTTAAGCAAATAAATACCAGAATTCCTCAATACAAGATTCCTCTTTCTCTCAAAGCCACAGCAGTTGATCGTCCACTGTGGTGGTGAGTCTTAAATCAAAGTTTATGTTAGTATTTTATTTCATCTATATATTGCAGGCAATAGAGCACCATGTGAAATCGTCATAAAATGGCTACTTATGTACTGTGGTCAGCAGTTGTCTGGACTCTCAAGGGCCTGTTTTGCACATGGAGATTTTTCTGGGTAATTATTTCCTCTTCAGTGAATGCCAGTATTAATGCATTCTATAAATATATTTTAGTTTTACTTTACTCCTACACAAATCACTGGTAAATCAAATCAAATATCATTTGTACTGCAGGTCAGCCCATATTGTGCTCTTAAATCCGCAGCTGACACTGACCATAAACCCCCATCAAAACTGACCACAGGTAAATCCCAATATCACAAAAAAGCAGTCATCAATCAGTTATTATGTAAAAGAAGCAAAGTCTGATGACTGTTTACCAATTATAATGTACGTACATGTAATGCCTGTACCTGTCCAATAGATGGCAGGCTAGTTTTGTGAAATGATAAGTATTCTGAGAAAATCACATTGCAACTCACTTAAATCTACAAATTCAGAAACCTTTTAAAATAAAGTAGAGCAAAACAGTTTACATACTGTATGAGTTTATTCTGAATTTAAGGGAAGTAATTGATTAGGCACCCTCAAAACATCTATGACTTTCTTTCTTCAGAGGAAAACTAAAGACATTATGTTTTTGTCAATACAGTAACATTGTTACTGTATTGACAAAAGAACATTGTACTCCATTGACTTTAACTGTACAGACAAAAAAGCACAGAGATATTCATATTCACATAAGTAAAAAGTCATAGAGGTTTTGTATGATATATAAGTTAGTAAATAGCAACAGATTTATTTTTATTTTTAGGTGAACTATCCTAAGTGTGTATTAAATGTTTGACTTATCAAAACAGAATCAGCATTTGTCAAAATATTATTTCTAAAGACTTGTATAAATCTGTAGCTGTCCAGGATGTCAAGCATCTTGCTGGGACAAATGTAAATGCAGACTCAGAGAAAAAGGCCAAACCAGAAAACCGTGTTCAGCATAAACGCACAAGTGGCCTGTTCAAGAGACTGCTAAAGGCTGAGGGGGAGATTCAAGAACTGAAGATAGAGATTGCAAATCAGAGAGCATCATGGGAGATGCGGTTTGTGGAGCTCCAAAAGAGACAACATAATCTTAGAGACCAGGTATGTGGGTCTAATAATATTTCAGAAATGAAACTCATAAATCCATTATAATGAACCACCTGTGACACAATTGCTGCTTTTATCGCCTGCCACTTCTTCTAAATGCAACATATAGGCCTAGGCATGCTTTTTTGATAATGCTATAACTGTTTCATAAGTTAATTAACTGGATGGCTAAAGTAACATGCCATTGGATAACTAGCAATGCTCATGGTTTGCAGTACTTAAAAATGCTTGATGTCACTTTATTACTAAATATTAGTATCTATCATGGCAGATAAGCTTGAAGTGCAAACTTTCATATCATCAGTTTGTCGCGCTCACAGTACGTATCAAGCCCGAACTAAGAACATAAAGCTTGTTAGCAGGAACAATTAAAGTCTCTTCAAAATGAAACTTAATACTGACAAGCCACGGAACATTTTCGATTGATTGAATTTCTGCATTCCTCTGGAAAATTCAAATTCAACTAAAGAAAATTACACAAACAATGAGTTTTGGTCAAATATTTTTACTAGCCATTTTAATACAGCCATAATGGAGTCTTGCTTGAGTTTGCGATTATATAAAACAGTTTAATGAAGTACTACATAATACATAAGGAAGAGCAAAGTAATTTAACCCTCTGGTGTGTGAAAATTGAAAATGATTTGTGTGTGGAGTGCAATATTGCTACACTATTAATAAAAGACAATATAGATCAAAATAGTTCCAAACAAAGCCACACAACCACTGCAACACGGAGAAACACATCGTAGTGGTGTTTTATTCCTGAATGATTAAGTCTTGAACAATTCAATTGAGTAAATGATTCAGTGACTCCATCGTAAAGATGGTCACATGTTTCATTTCGGAATAACTAGGCATTTTTGGACAAATTGGTTGAATGAATGATTCATGACTAACTCATAAATACAGTGTGGGAACAGACAAGATTTGAATAGAGCCTTTTTAACTCATATTTTAATTGTGTTATGTGATCTTTTCAGTTGACCTCTGAGATTCTGGTAAGGACTGGAATGCCGTACAGAGACAATGATTCAGAAGAAACAAATGAAGTCTTTCTAGAGTCTGGCTTGGAGAATGGACTTTATTCTGAGGAGAAAGAACATGAATGTTCTAGTAAGTTCCTTTGGTGGACTGTCTGGATGTCAGAACTGCCCTTGTGTGAGGATAATTGAAATGAAATACATTTGAACAAATGAAACATTTCTTCCAACTTTCTACAGGTGATCTCAGACACCAGGAAAAGGGACCTGCTGTGGAATTGCTTCGAGATGGTGTTGACCAAAAAAGTTTGTGTGGCAGTCAAACCTCCTGCCCATCAGACTCCAGAGCCACCTCTGCCATGTCTAACATCAGGTATCTTTGATTTGATAGTGTTTTAAGCTGGACATATTCATTCATGCCCTACTCCTGTCATTGAAGTGCACTGTCACAATAAAGCATTGCAGAGAATTGTGTCATAAACAGAAATATCTGACTGTGGAATCCAGTGACTGATCATTCAGAAGTACATATTCCAGAGAGCTGTGTATTAATTAATTAATAAATAATTTATTAATCCCTATTTGCATAGGAGCATAGTAAAATGTTACATTCTGTGTTTAATTTAACTTGATGTTCAAACTTATATTTTGCATGACCTCTTTCTTCAGTGTAAGGTCTTGGAGGAGCAGAGGGGGACCTCATCGAGTGTTTGTACCCCACTCCCCTCTGGATCTGAAGACTGGGCACAGGGTCCGAATCATGTTACCCTCTGGACACATCAGCACTGGTACCTTACGCTACCTGGGCAATTTGCAGAATTCTCCCGAATACCATCTTGGCGTAGAACTGGAGTTGGCTGATAATGGACAACATGATGGCACCTATGAAGGACAGCGCTACTTTGACTGGTATGATTATTTTTCTTGCCTTCAACAATTCAGATGATGGGAAAAATGTGTATACTTTCATGAAAAGACCAGATAAGAATGTCCACTGTGGTGGATTAGCATAAATTTTTACTGCATTATAACAACACTTGGTGAAACTAGTTGAACATTGATCTTTTCAGCAGAGTAGATATTGGAACTTTAAATGATATCATAGTAATAATAGTAATAATAATAGATTATTATTTCAATATTTTATATTTCAGCAAGGATACATTGAAATTTTACCATATTGATCCTTTCTGGTAAAACATTTGCCTTTTGACAGTGGTTCTGGGCCAGTGATCCTCTATATCCTATATACAGTGATCCTATATATCGATCCTCTGTATCCCCATGAAATAAACTGTAAGCTATTGTCTTCCCAGAATATTAATGTTGGTTGTCATTGATTGCCAAATAAGAAATTTGATTTGACTGGACAGTTTGAATATTATAACATTATCATTAATAATAATAATAATAATAATAATAATAATAAAAACTTTAGGTAGCTTATCAAAAGCAGTAGTCAATCAGCAAACAAGAAGCACTCTTATTATTTTTCCAATGGAAAACAAGTGCAAGGGGGAAAAAAGGCTAAAGGATTCATCTCAAACGTCAAGGTTTGCTTAATGATGTCATTTTTGATATGTGTCTGGATCAGTGTTTGGGAAAGTTACTTTTAAAAGTTATGCATTACAATATTGCATTGCTTACACAAAAAAATAACTAATTGCATTACTTAGTTACTTTTTATGGATTGTAATGCATTACATTAATTTTGCATTGCATTTTCTTAACTGGGCTATTTTTGGCAAATGTATAAGCCCTATCACATCAAAAGTGAAATGAGTAAGCCTCAGGCTGAAGGAAATGTAAATACACATCTGTACAGTAGAGGGCGCAGCTTAAGTAAACCTTTCAACTGTGCTACCATTCTGGATTGCATGAAGAATAGTTACTTTAAAAAAGTAATCTGATTACATAACTCACGTTACTTGTAATGCATTATCCCCAACACTGGTCTGGATGTTGTGTTTTGCGTTAAAAAAAAAAATAAAAAAAATAATAAAAAAATTATTACACCAAAAAAAAAAAAAAAATTAAGTGTTTTACTCACCCCAGATGCTTTCCTAGGTGTATATGACTTTCTTCTTTCAGACAAATCCAGTCAGAGTTATATAAAAAATTTGCTTTGATCTTTTAAGCTCTATCATTGCAGTCAGAGGGTGTTGCAGTGCTTCAGTCCAAAAGAAGTGCAATAAAAAGCACCCTTCCATAAAAAAGCGTCTCACACGGCTCCGTGGGGTGAACAAAGGCCTCCTGTAGCAACTCAATGCATTTTTGTAAGAAAAATATCCATATTCAAAATGTAATTATCACTTTAATCTAGCTTGTGTCAACAGTTGTACACAGAAGCAGTTCCAGGGTGATGACGTATGAGGTCAGCGATGCGGATGCGCTGGTGAGTCTTGTGAAAACCAATGTTTGTTAACAGGAGCAAAGGAAACAAAGTTTCCTTACTTTAGCAAACGAAAACCAGTCTCCTCTTGGCTTATATCGAAATCCTCCGACATTCTTTTTTACAATTCCTCATTTTGTACTTCTAGTTAGTGACCGTTGTTTCGTTTTGATCTCTCTGCTGCATTTCCACGTGCATCACTTCTGAGCGGCGCATGCACAAAGCTGACTTCATACGTCATCCGCCCGGAACTACTTCCGTTTACCACAGTGAGCACAAGCTAGATTAAAGTGATTATTACGTTTTGAGTATGGATATTTTTCTTACAAAAACGCATCGATTCGCTACAGGAGGCCTTTGTTTACCCCCCGGAGCCGTGTGAGACACTTTTTTTATGGAAGGGTGCTTTTTATTTCACGTCTTTTGGACTGAAGCAATGTAACACCCATTGACTGCAATGATACAGCTTGAAAGATCAAAGACAATTTTTTATAAAACTCCGACTGGATTCGTCTGAAAGAAGAAAGTCATATACAACTAGGATGCCTCGGGGGTTAGATAAAACGCAGCCTAATTTTCATTTTTGGGTGAACTAACTAACAGTTTTCACACCCTGTCTAAACCAGATGAGAATGGCGTGACACATTGCACTAAAAGCAAACAGAACCTGTTATTATCAGTGAAAGCTTATGTAGCTGACTTGTTGCCTTGCTGATCTATCAGGCAGTGAATTTGCAGGTAGTGTTTGTGAACAAAGGTACCTCTCCAAACTGACTTCATATAGACTTCTGAAGCAGCATAACAGTTTAGTCGTGTACAAAAAAATAGAGAGAGCTTTAGTGATAACTAAGCAAATATTTAATTACTACAATGCTAATTTCCTGCTAGAAATTACATCAAAAGTGGAAAAAATTACCACCAACCACTTTCATACACCATCTTTATTTTTTAGCTCAACTGTCACGTAATGGAACACACAGGACTGTGCAGCAAAGGATACCGTGCTGCCTTTAAAAATCATTCACGATGATTAGATCTATATGTGCCTTGTCACTTTAGTATCCTGCGGAGGGAGTATTTTTCAGCTTTCGGATGCAACCGCTGTCTACACTAGCAGTCGACAGTAAACACATGACCTGTTCTATACTGCCAGCAATTGGTGTTAAAATATTGCAGACTATATTCTTTTTTGTAAGTAGTTACAAGTCTTAGCTTGTCTTGTCGTGAATCTTTGGTGTGAAAACAAACAAACAAACAAAAAAACAAACAAACCCAGGAACACATCAAAACCCCCTTTTTAAAATACTGCTATTAGTATTCCAGTTTTGAGTAATGTTGTTTAAAAATACTTTGTCTTTAGTGTTATTCTTTGCTTCTGATATTTCTTTTTTAATTTCCTCTTTCTCCTCAGTGACCCTGGACATGGTGCATTTGTAGCATTCAGTAAATTGTTAATGGCTTGGGAGTAGATGCTCTTATTGGAACACTTAAGTGAAGACTCTTCAGGCCACTCAAGGGCACTCTTGCAACAATTCGCTGTATGGATCCACAATAAAGCGCTGCAGTGGTGACATCTTTTTGTAGGCCAACCCAGAAGTTAACATCACCCTGGTTCCATCGACAAAAGTAGAAATGTAGCATACACCAGTCACATGACTTCAATGTCGCCACCATTGATCTACCAACAACTCTTTCAGTCTTTGTATAATTTTTTTTTTTTCCTGCAAGTTTGAGTTAGAATATTTTGCATGAGTTTGACTATAAACTCGAGGCTGTAATGAGTAAGTTTACCTGTTTGCTTTGATGATGTTTAAAATCCCAGACGACCTCTGTAGTCACATTTAGCTACTTGTTAGCAACCACCTTTATCAAGACAAGTAAAAGCTTAAAAAAACACAAGGTGGTATTACAGGTGTATTTTATGTCATAGAATAAAATGTGACAATATATTGAGCTTGTGCTCACCACTTCAGGCATTTACCCAAAAACCCATAAAAAAAACAAAAAACAAATTTGATTGATTTCGGGATGATGGAACCGGAAGTGCTAAAATGCTAACTCTTTCCAGGTTTGGCCTACAAAAATATGTTATCCCTGCAGCACTGCTTGTGAAGAGTATAACTCTACTAGTAGAACAATTTCTACACCACTAGTGTCACCAAATGTAATAGCAAAACTACGGAGCCCGGGAGGTCACCTGTAGGAGAAAAAAATACAATCTGTGGCGATGGTTTTGCAATCCGTCCCCTCAGTTTGTAAACCGTATTCACAAATTCTTAAACTGTTCCCTCGGTTTAACAAATCTTGCCCACGGATTAATAAACCATACCCATGGATTTCCAATCCGTGCGCTTCGATTTTGTAAACCGTACCTTCGGTTTTTGAATCCGTACCTACAAATTCATAATCCGTGCGCACGCTTTCATAATCCGTTCCCTCGGATTTGTAAATTCATGGATTTGTGGCCCCACCCCCACCGGCAGATTCATTTGTGTTTATTAAACATTATTTTTCATAGTAGCCTATGAGACCATGATCCGCACTCACACAATAGTCTTCTTTTTAGCGTTAATTTTACATTAATCACCAATAAGATAAGACACGTTGTCATTCCTTTGCTCTCTAACTGAATGCAATGTTATAATAAGCCTAATTATTTAATAATATCATTAACAGTGAAGCATGCATCTAACTCTGGGGGAAAAAGCTTAGTATAATAAAATCATCTAAATAAGTCTTCATGCTAAGAAAGAATAGTACACAAACACATTTCCAAAACTGTAAAAGGTTATTTAAAAATAAACCATTCACAAATTATTTTATGACAAACATTTTACTGTCTTAAGTGCACTCATTTATTTAGCCTATAAATAAATAATTATTTATTTAGCCTATAAATAATTATAATTATTTTTATTATTATTATATATTATTATACAGGTTATGCATAAGAAGCTTTTATCCAAAACGACTTACAAAAGAGGAACAAATTACTCCAGAGTCTGTCACAATGCCAGGTTTATTATACAATAATAATCAAGTGATAAGATTATCACAAATGAAACAAGATTTTGATGCACATCTTTCTTATTAAATCGTTGTATTCCACCTCGTACTAAAATTGAAGACACTTTGCTGTAGGCATATTCCACATAATAATATGCAATAAAACAGTATGTTAACACATAGGCTACCTAGGAGCTTGTTCCATGACTCCGTGAGTACAGTTTACAAATCCAAGGGAACGGATTGCGAAAGTGTGCGCACGGATTATGAATTTGTGGGTACGGATTCAAAACCGAAGGTACGGTTTACAAAATCTGAGTGCACGGATTGGAAATTCGTGGGTATGGTTTATTAATCTGTGGGCACGATTTGTTAAACCGAGGGAACAGTTTAAGAATTCGTGAGTAGGGTTTATAAACTGAGGGGACGGATTGCAAAACTGTCTGCACGGATTGTTTTTTTTTCTCCTACAGGTGACTTCTTGGGCTCCAAACAAAACTGATGATTGTTTTCACACAAAAATTAATATAACCCCAAAACTGTGCTATTGGATGCACATGGTAGCAATGTTTTGAAAGTGGCATTAATCGAATGTATTAGTTGTTTGTTGTCTTTGCTTATTAAGCTGGGATAGGACAAAGTGTTAGCAAAACTTTTGAGAAAGTATATGATTTTGGATGTTCTCTCTCTGTTTTGATGCTTGATGATGTGGGTTTCTTTAACCTGTTACTGTTGACCTGTAATCTGTCAACCCCATTGAATGAGAAAGCGTAAGCGTTTTACAAGATGGTGATTTTGTATGAATTTGTACAGTGTGATTTGTATGAAAACATGATTTTTAGAAAATTAGTAAGCATGAAGGTACACCCCTATACCTAACTTAAATGGGATGCGAGCAGATTGTACGAAAAAGTACAAATAGCCACCAATTCTGCATGTATGTAGATGTAAATGTAAATATTGTTACAAATTGGCATGAGATTGTGTTGGAATCTGCACTTTTTCGTATTTATAACTGTTGAGGAAATTCTGTATTTAAAATACATACTGGAATATCAGCGGAGCTGAGATAAGCAGACTCATATCAGTAGCTTAAACAGATCAAGTTAGCCAAAATATTTCCATAAAAGGAACAGGTATGTTTAAGAGAGTGATGACGAGTGTTTAAATTCTGTGGAATTCTGTTGACACGCATTCCAAGCAGGTCTACTTATTGCCAATATCCGTTAATGCAAATTAAGGATACACCCTATTGAACATGGATAGAGCTGACATTTAAACAGTCATATGAGGTAAAAACCAGTCACCTCTGCATTGTTCTTTCTATTTATCAAAAGATTTTTCCTGTATACTGAAGGATGTGTTCTGATGTTTCAGGAAAGAGTCTGAACTGATGCATGACACTTTTACAACTCATTCATGGACATTAAGATGATTCTTTGCATCAATCATGTTTACTCACAGATTACTCAAAGGTAAATAATAATGCTTATGTTACCAAATGTTTGTTAAGATGTAATAATGTTACACGTCTTATGCAAAAGTGTTTGGTTTGGCTTTTTATTTATTTTTTTGGTTTGACTCATATTTTTGTCACTGAACTTCCTCTTACAAAGAAAGCAAATCACATTCCTATGGATTAAGATAAGATAAGAAAAAAAATACAATGATCACATGATGTAGCTGCTTTGCATGTTCATAACATTTTTTGTAGCTTGTGAACTTCCTTCTTCCTTGTAGATGTAGATAGATAACTATATTGTCAAAAGGGGAGTGAAGGACACACATACACACGCGCACACACACACAGATAGAGAGAGAGAGAGAGAGAGAGAGAGAGAGAAATTTATACATATCTTGACATTGAATGTTGACATGCACATGGCAGAGATCTCCCCAGATTTACTATTCAAATCAAATAAACTGTCATACTCGACATGCTTTTGTAAATAATGTAGAAAGGTCATATGTAAAATTGTTCATGTCTCAACAGTTATATTTATATAACTGAGTTCCATTGCAAACGGCTTTCAGCAGTAAAAGCAAAAATAACATTAGCAAACACTTTTACCCATATGCAGTATATTCAGGTAGGTCATTATTACCATCAGATATAGATAAACAGTTATTTGAAATCAGTAGTTATAATAATGAAATTTAATAAAGTAACAAATAGCACAAAACGTGTTGAATTTAAAGGTGTTTAAGTTATGGATTAAATGAATTGTAGTTTTTAATACATACTTCAGATGCCAGTTAAAACAGTGCAATCAGTCACAATTAAAATCAAAACAGAAACTATTTCACAGAAACATTTTATTTTGTGACAACAGCAGGTTTCCCAGCTTGTTAATATTTAGTTAACATAAAACACTCATGTATGTGGTATTCCTTGGTATGTGGTCAATCTTCATCTAAAACTGTTAAGAACATTGTGCTGTTTCTTTTTTCTTCCCTTTTTTAATAACTATGATACATGCAGTATTTGTATATTTTAAAACTTGGATTGCAGGATTGCAAAATTTAGCTGCAGGATTATTCAAACTATACAAGATATAGTGAAACCAATAAAGTGAAAACATAAAAATGTGCATATTCCCTTATACTGATGTTTATTAAAAAAGTTACTGAAGATTGTGTTTGTCATTTACTAATTATGGTACCACTGGTTGCATGGGAAATGTCTTTGTATGTATATTAACATACTATTTATGACAATGTTTTTCTTTATTTCTTTTCACAGCTTCAAAAATGTTTTAGAGATTTTTTATTTTTGTTGTTACTATACTTACTGTGGTTCTCCTATTATTGTCATTTTCAATGTTTCTTGCCAATACAAGACTGAGAACTTATTTCCTGTTCACATTAATGATTATAATGCACTGGCAGGATATAAACATGTTGTAAGTTGCTACTTGGACACCATGAACTACACACAACAACTTATGTTAAAGCAGTTTTTAGAAACACTTTACTTAAAGTCTTTACATATAATGTATTAAAAGTAGTTTTAATTATGCCTTATAATGCACCTTATGATCAAATGAATAATTGTAACCATAGTTATAATACATTATGATACTTAACGATTCATTGTTACACCTTTAGAAAGTATAATGCATTAAAACACATGACGAACTATATAATGCGTTTTAAACTTAGTTACAATTAATTCTGAAAAATATAATGCATTACAACTTACATTATGAATACCATCAATGCATTATATATAAAAGCTTTGAGTGTTATCGCTGACTTTTATGAAATTTTATGAAACAGAACAAGAACAAGAGCGCAAAAGATAATGTCTATGGAACATCTTTGCAAACAGATGCTATAATTAAAAATCTGCTATGACTGTCTCCTCTGAAGAGAAAACATGAAATTGGTACTCATTTGATAGTATCTCTGAATTTGTTCACATTCATATAGATGTTTGAAGACATAAATGTGTTATGATTACACAAATACCTATATGCTCATTTGAAAACCGTGGATAAAACACCAGCATAACATATTATAATAACTTTCATCATGTTGAATTGACACAGCTAAAGACTCAATATTTTTTTTATAATTATTCATTGTATAATATATATCATTATGTCCAGCCTTTGACATATTTTGACATGCATACATGTAAAATCATGACTAATTAGTGCAAAGAATAATGAACAATGAGATGCTCAAAGTCAATTTTGCATAGAAGGAAAGAATGTCCTTTGTACATTCAAATCATCAAATCGTAGTAGAACCAAACTGATATGAAACGTAACATTAAAGCACAATGAAATATGATATCCAGCACTGTGGTAAGTTTCAAAAAATGCAATGAGTCACATGGTCAAATCACAGTGCTTGACATAAGTATTGTAATAAAAATCTGTCAGGGGATTCCCACCCCTAATAACTGAAACAAAGAAATACAATGAAAAGAGTGCAGGAGGAATCACACCTACTACTATTTTAAGTGATTCTGTGGTGGAGCTGATTTGAATGAACAATTAGCAGCAGACTTGCTAACTACAAAATTACTCTGAACATTGAAAACAGGGCCGTTCCTTAATGAGTGCAATAACATACATCTATATTTAGACTGCTCAAATTACATTTCAGGTTCTCTCCAAAACCAAATCTGTAGCCTTCGAGCCAAGGTACTGTACAGTTTGCTACACGTTAGGAGCAACAATTTATGCAATGTGCATCAACCTCTTAAAAAACATCTAGACACACATTTGACTTCGTAGTCATACAGAGTTACCACACATACTATGTGATAATTCATTAAGGTTCGGAGACTTCAAAGAGCACAAAACAGAAAAGAGCTACCAAAGCTACAGAAACAAAAGTACAATTACAAAAATTGTACCTTTAGTGGTACAACACGTTGTCAATAATAATTGATACCCTTAAATGTACAAGTTTGTATCTACCCTTCGAAGGTGCATGTTAGTAATAGGTACCTTTAAAGTAGTAGTAAGTAATAGTAGTGGTAATAGGTACCTTTAAAAGTACTACTATAAATATTTAGGTTTGAAAAAAAAAAAAATTACGAAGTTGAGGGAATGTCCCAGTGACAAGCTGTTGTACCTCTAAAGGGCCAAGTTCGTACATTATCTTCTCCTTAAAGGTGCACATTACTAGAGTTTTAATGGGTACCTTTTAAGTACTACTATGATAATTTAGAGGTAAAAAGGTACAAAGCTCAGGGATCACCCCAGTGACAAGCTGTTGTACCCATATATGTTTGTACCTTATCTACCCCTAAAAAGTGCACATTAATACCTTAGAGTAGTAATGGGTACCTTTAAAGTACTACTATGCAATTTTAAAGGTAAAAAGGTACAAAGGAATGCACCAATGACAAGCTGTTGTACCACTAGATTGACAAGTTTGTATCTTATCTCCCCCTTAAAGGTATATACTAGTACCTTAGAGTTGTAATAGGTACATTTTCCACTACTAATAGGTACCTTTACTACTAAGTACTACTACAAACTTTTTAAGGGTACCAAAGTACCTCTAAAGGTACAAATTTTCCACATTTTTTTTTTCTGAGAGCGTAAAGACTCTTTGTTTTGAGAAACTTGGCATGCTGTCTTTTTTATGATCCCATAGATTCAATGAATGTATGAATTCAACTCTCCCCTGGACTTGAGTTTTAGAACCTCTGCCGCCAACTGCTGTGCATCTTTCAGCTCTGGGAACATTTCCATAACTTTGTTTACATGATGTGGGTTAAAAATCGCTTGAAGCCTCTTCCTGACCTCCTCTCTTTCTTCCTGGAAAGCATTGGACTGTGGCATGCATGAGTGCTTCTGGCTTCCATAGACATCGGGAGACATGTGCGAGCTAGGACAGGGTAAAGGTTCAGGTAAACTTGTTGCCTGTGGTAAAAAGAAAGCGTAAGACCAGGAACTGTAAGCAGGAAGACTGTAACGCTGGACAGGGTTAGGCAGGGAACTGCAGGCACCAAAGTTGGGCTGATGGTTGGAGTAAGGACTCATGTTGTCATAGTAGCACTTGCCACCTGCAGGTACACCAGGGTTACCAGACATCGGTGAATGATTGGATCTCATCCTATGCAACTCAATGCTCTGGGATGGATCTGAAAACTGGCTTTGGTAGGATCCAAGCCCTGAGTCAGAACTGAAAATGGACGAAGGGTTTGTTGTGTAAGGTGCTAGCAGACTGGTTCTATCTGCCGAAGCACTGTGTTGTTCCACTGTGGCTTTATATAAGGGCTTTTTCGTTGACAAAATATCATCCCAGTACTGGAGCATAACATTCCTGCCAGCAGAGCTCTTAGGATCCAAGTTGAGCTTTTGTTCCAGTTCTTGCTCCAAGGAGGGTGAGCAGGACCCAAAATCAGGGTCATTTCTTGGGTACACGCCTCTTAGTGGCCCAGTTACTCTGCTGTCCTCTTTTGAACCAGACAGTCTAGCATTCTCTCGAAGCTCATCAGCTAGAGAACGCTGTGACTGGTTTGTGCGCTCTGGGTGGTAGAATTTACACTTGATCCCATATGTGCATTTCTTTCCTGAAGAGTAAAAAGACAAATTTGTTATAAGGTCTACTTCAGGAATGTGCAACATCAGTCCCGGAGGGTTGCTGTCCTGAGTTTATTTCCATTCATAATCAAAGACACCTGCCTATTTTCTAGCAACCCTGGAGACATAGGTTAGATTTTTCAGGTGTGTTTGATTAGGGATGTAAATAAACTCTACAGGACATTAGCCCGCCAAGACCAGATTTGCCCATCCTTGGTGTACTTCAGAGAAACCCAATATCTTTACTAGATAGCCCAGGTGTGTTTTATTATTGCTCCAACCAACAAAAAACAAAACAAGCCAACAGAGTTTAGCTTCAACCCTAATTAAACACACCTAAAGCTAATCAAGGTCTTCAGACTCACTAGAAATTTCACTAGAAACTAACCCTAAGTGTGTTGGAGCTGGTTAAATCTAAAATCTGCAGGACAATGGACCTGAATGAGCAGGATTGGACACCCCAAACTGTCTGCAAAGGTACAAATAACAAGTTGACACCAATGGGATTTAATCTCTCCAGCAAAAAACACTTGCCTAAAACACCTTGTTTGTAGTCATGCTATTATGTCAGTCACTATGTTACACATTTGTATAATGCATAATTGCTTACTGGCTACTCTGGCCTACCCTCAAGGAACAGTTGCATAGGTGGCTTTACTATGTCAAATAGATGCTGTTTGGACATTGTATGGACTTCCAAAAACAACACAACAGTTACCATAGTCATCGTTCTGTTTACAGTTATGGTAAAGGGCGTTACATTTTGATACACACTTTAAGTGGCTGACCAATCAGAGCAGACTGGGCTTTTCAGAAAGGCGGGCTTTAAAGAGACAGTACAGTGAGCATCAAAGAGTGTTTCAGGCAGAAAAAAAAGTTGCTGCAGCAATGTGCAGTATTACATTTACATTTACATTTGGTCATTTAGCAGACACTTTTACCCAAAGCGACTTACAAATGAGGACAATGCAAGCAATCAGAATCAACAAAAGAGCAACAAGTGCTAAAACAAAACTCAGTTAGCTTAATGCAGTATACATAGCAAGGGCTTTTTAAATAATATAATAAATAAAAAGGAAACAGACAGAATAGAAAAAGAAAAGAGCAAGCTAGTGTTAGAGGTCTTTAAAATTATTATATTAAGTAATAGTAAAATAATGTGATTTTTGAATCATGTAAATGTTTTCTAGCAGACTTAATTAGCATACTAGGGGAAATATAATCAATTTAATTAAATTCATCAAATCACATATATCAGTATTTGCTAAGAAAAGGCCGCCAACTGAAGAAAATGTAAAGACATTGCATTAATGTGGCAGTTGAAAACAGACTTTACAATTGCTCGAGAAGTCAATATACCATTTTGCTTTGTTTTCTTATAATTGAGCATGAGCTTATCACTGTCCTACAGGGTGTTAAATCCAACTTGAATGTCTTTGATGGCAGGAAAATTCATTATTATGAAATATGGGATGAGTCATTGGGCATGATTAATGATGTCGATTTTTTTATTGGGCTATATTTTTATAATTAGTTGTACTGAACTAACACATAAAATTTACTGCCCTAGAAATGTATTTTAATTAGTAGTTTGTGGTTAATATGGCATATATGATTCTGAATGACAGAAACTGATAAGTACTTACCATATGGACAGAGTTGGCGCTTGTGGTCAAGCAACATCACCTTTTTCCGAAGAAAATTATCTAAATTGGGTCCATGACGGCCGAGAGGGTCATCAGGTGGCATGAACCTGTGCAAGATGGTGATGATAATGGTTAAATAAATGAATAGGAATAAGACAAGGTACTGCCAAAAGCATTAGCAGCTATTGAAGAATAGTTATAAGAACGTACTTGTCATTAACAAAGGAGTACATAAGCAATCTCTCCTCAATGCAACGTTTCCAATCTGGACGTTCGCTTTGCAGGTCACGATATGTGTCGTTCGACACTATAATGCCATCCTCATCGTAAGCTAATTTGACAATAAAGCGATCGTCGTAGCAGACCACACGCTTTCCTCCGACCCTTCGTGAAGGTGTAAATACAAGAATCTTCTTCCTTTCCAGCTCTTCCAAAATATGCTGATCTGGAAATAAAGACAAACACTTTTTACATTTTTCTTTGCCTTTGTAGACAATTTTAGCATGACTTTGGAATGAAGACTGTCTTTCTTATAGTCATGGGACATTATTTGCCAGTCGCTGATAGAATACCTAGACCATAACACCCATCAATTTGAAACAATTTGACAATTATTATAGACAACTTCTTTAAGCTGTTACTAATTTTTGATACAACTACCCTTGCTTGACCAGTTTTCTACATTACAGATACAAAACAAATGGTTATTCCCCCAAAATTAAAATTTAATATCCACCAAAGGTAACCATATCAAATGCTACTTTGGGGAGGTGGTAAACTGAAAGATTTCAAAGAACATCATCTATGAAACAGGAAAGAGGCAATAATTCATCACACAGCACCAGACTCGATTATAGATTCACAGTGAAACTCAAGGTGATAAGGAAATCTCTTGAACTTCCTGGTGGGGAATTCCCTCTGAGACATGCAGGAAACTTAACTCTTCCTTATTCTTCTAGTTTTGTTATTAGTGTTCTTGCTCAAATTGATTTGAGGAATTTGAGCAGGGGTGTTCACAACAAAAGACAGACAGTCCAGGGACATAAACAAGTGAGATTATCATCTCCACATCAACACCTCTGGCTTGTTAAACCTTAAGTCCTAATACAAAGGTCATTTTGTACTAGTATGCTGTACCAGTTTCAGATGTACACAGGGACTGTTTTGCAACAGTAAACTAATGAACAGCAAAATTTTACAAAATAGTTAAAATTATAACCAGATGAGAAGACATGTTAATTTTTGCCATGTGAAAATGCCACATTCTTTATTAATGCACAACAGTCAACAGCTTCAGCTTTACAACAATGTATTGATGTAAGTGTAATATTTTAAAGATGTCTCATGTTCACCAAGGCTGCAATTATTTGATCAAAAGTACAGTAAAAACAGTGATATTGTGAAAAATATTACAATTTAAAATATTTTAAACTGTAATTTATTGCTGGGATCAAAGCTGGATTTTCAGCAACATTACTCCAGTCTTCAGTGTCACATGATCTTCAGAAATCAGTATATTATGCTGATTTGCTGCTCAAGAAACATTTGGTTTTATTATCATTGTTAAAAACAGTTGTACTGCTTTTCTTTTTCACTATTTATTTATTTATTTTTTGATTCTTTAATGAATATAACCTTCAGCATTTATTTGAAAAGGAAATCTTTTGTAACAGTATAAATGTCTTCATTGTTTCTTTTAATAAATTGAATGCATCTTTGCTGAATACAAGTATTTATTTCTTAAAATAAAATCTTAATGACACCAAACTCTTGAACGGTAGTGTATGTTTACTGAAAAACCTGACAAAAATACTGCTGAAGAAAAATAGTTTTTCCAGTGTGAGATATAGGCATATCTGAGTCTGTGCAGTCAGATGGGCGTTTTTGCTTTTCAGACAAATCGGTCTGTGATGACTAATTTTTACCAAAAGTGCTGAGGGAGTGTCTCTACCTGAAATAGGTACACCAGGCCTGGACTGCTCTTTTCTCCAGGAAGGCACAAACACAGTGATTTTTCTGTGTCCTCGGTCAAGGAAGTAATTAACTGCCAGCTTTATCCCACGGCAGGAAAACACTTCCTTGTTCCCATGACTGAAAGAGAACGAGAGACAGTAAAAAAGAGAGAGAAATTAAATTGGCAAATGAGTAAATCAGTGAATATTCATGCCAAAAACCACTGGTCTGTACACGTTAGAGGCCTTTGGTGGTTAGGTCTCACACTATGAATGTAATGTTTTTAATGCCCTGTCAAATTAATTTTTCCGTCTCCTTACAAGTCTTGTGTAAATGGCTCTTTAATAATTCTGTGTGGTTTGGTCATATGTGTTGCCTGTAGTAAACCACATGAATTGCTCAGATATACGTAGTTCCCTCCACTAATATTGGCACCCTCTGTAAATATGAGCAAAGGTGGCTGTGGAAATAAATCTACATTGTTTATCCTTTTGATCTTTCATAAAAAAAAATCAATAAAAAAAAAATCACAAATTCTAACCTATGACTGATGTAAAACAAGTGGGGGGAAAATCTTATAATGAAATAAATGTTTTCCTCAAGTTCACGTTGGCCACAATTATTGGTACCCAATTATCGCAACGTCCTTTTCCCAAGATAACAGCTCTGAGTTTTCTCCTGTAATGCCTGATGAGTTTGGAGAATACCTGACAAGAGATCTGAGAACATTCCTTCATCCAGAATCACTCCAGATCCTTCAAATTCACAGTTCCATGTTGGTGCTTCTTCTCTTCAGTTCGCTTCATTTTGTGCTCAATGAGACATTTTTGTGTTGATTTTGATGTTTGTTTTGGATCATTGTCCTGATGGAAGATCCAACCACGGCCTATTATACGATTTCTAACAGAGACAGTCAGGTTGTAATGCCACGCCAGCAGAGGGAGCCCTCGCCCGAGTACTGACTGTGTGCCGATCCCTCTGCTTCACCTGTCATTTCCTGTTTGGTGGACATTTAAGCATGGCCTTAGCCACGATTACTTCGCGAAGTATTGCCAGCCTGTCTGCCTTACCGAGCGCCATTCCCATTCCCATTGTTTGCCTTCTTGTGTATGATCTTTGCCTGGTTACCCTGTTTTCTGCCTTTTGGATTGCCCACTGTTTTGTTGCCTGGATTGGACTGCCTATCTGTGTATGTACCCCTGCCTGCCTCACGTTTCTGATTCACTGTCTGCTGTTTTGGATTTGTTTGCTGTGGATTTCATTAAAACACTGCACATGGATTCTAACGCCGCCTCAGCGTCCTTACACAGGTTTAGATTTATCTGTTGGTATTTGAAAGAATCCATGATGCCAATATCTGAACAAGATGTCCAGGACCTCCGGCAGAAAAATAGGCCAACAACATTAAAGATCCAGCAGTATATTTAACCATGGGTATGGGATACTTTTTTATCCCTGTTTGCACCAAGTGCATCTGGTGGGTTTGCTGCCAAAAAGCTTATTTAGTTTCATCTGACCATAGAAGCCAGTCCCGTTTGAAGTTCCGGGTGTGTCTGACAACTGAATATGCTGGACTTGATTTTTTTTTTTTTTTTTTTTTTTTTTTTTTTTAGGCTTTCTGACTCCAAGACTCAACTAATCAACTAAGACTTTGGCCACTCAGATTCTCCTCCTCACCATGCACTAGGATGATATAGACACACGTCCTCTTCCAGGCAGATTTATAACATCTGTAGTTGATTGGAACTTCTAAATTATTGCCCTGATGGTGGAAATGGGGATTTTCAATGCTTTAGGAATTTTCTTACAGCCATTTTCTATTTTGTGAAGCTCAACTATCTTGTTCTGCAGATCAACAATTATTACTATTATTTTTTTTTTCTCTTTGTGATGGATGATTAAGGGAATTTGGCCTTTGTGTTGCTCATATTTATAATCCTGTGGAACAGGAAGTCATGGCTGGGCAATTTCATGCTCCTAGTCAACCCAGTGTGCTAAAAAAAAAAAAAAAAAAAGACGATAAATTTGAATGGGTGACATTTTACTCAGAATTTCTAGGGGTGCCAATGATTGTGGCCAACATGCATTGAAGAAAATACATTTATTTCATAATGTGAGTTTCCCCCAACTTTCAATTGTTTTACTTCAATGATAGGTTTGAATTTTGTGAATTTTTTGAATGAAAGATCAAAAGAATAAACAATGCAGATTTATTTTCACAGCCACCTCTGCTCAAATTTACCAAGGGTGCCAATATTAGTGGAAGGCAATGTAGTTAGAAATTCCTTATTATGCATTTTACATACATATACAGACTGTCTTAGAAGTTTAATGCAGCCAGGGGTCTGGGGCCCACTAGGGGGCCTCAAGAGGACTTATGTATTTAATTAAATAAAATGTTATATATATATATATATATATAATTTATATATATATATATATATATATATAATATTATATATATATATATATATATATATATATATATATATATATATATACACACACACATGTACGTGTGTGTGTGTAATATAAGTATATATGTTTATATATATATATATATATATGCATTAATGTGTGTAAAGTGTCTATATGTTTATATAAATATATATATATATATATATATATATATCTATATGTTTATATATATATATATATATATATATATATATATATATATATATATACCAATACACATACACACATACATACAGTTACTTATAGCAATGATGCAACTAGAAGGCAAGCTAAAACACAACCTGAGTTGCATAAACTAATTTTGGAATACTACAACAGTTCAACAACTGGAACGCAAGCTGTAGTTGTTGACAGATGCATGTCCAATATGTTTATAGCACTACTGATAAAGAAAAACGCAAGATAAGACACACAGGAATGATGACAGAATTGTTTGTTTTGACTGGGAAGCTACATCTAACAATACACTCAAAAGAACAACAGCCATTTCCATTACGTCATGATGTTATCACAAATATCAGTGCATTTATAGTCTTTCACACACAATGTGTGCAAAGTCTTGTAATTTACCACGTTTCTTAGACTACTTGTAAACCCTTCATTTCAAGGAAGAATGTCTTTCACAAAATTCCCCACTGCAACCTTTGCAGAATGCATGACCAAAAATGTTGCCGAGTGTGGCCTCCTTGAAGCGAAATGGTTAAAACAGTGCATATCATTTACATACCGGAGAACAGAGAAGCATGGACAAAGAGGAAAACCTTTTCAGAAGAACCAGGTCTAATTTTAAAGCCCAAAGGCAATATGAGAAATTCACTACGGGAAGTGGTAAGTAAAAGTACACTGAACGCACTAGTTACTATTTTTTTTAAATTAATTATTAAACAATTGATGTTTCTTCCAAATAAAGAAATATCAACATGCCTGTATTTGTGGCATTATTTGGATGTGATATTCACATTTTTATAAATCCACTTTTAAAACATTCCTACTGTTACAACAATCTGAAGTGAACCAACATTAATAAAAGAGTGGAATCAAAGTGAAAGCCTAGTAAAATTGGGGAAAAGTTTATTCACAACCAGAGTGCAGCTGTCATGAATTTCCCTTTGTAATGTCAACTTGTTGATACTTGTTAAACTGGCAAAGACTCTAAACTCTACTTAGTTTTCAATCTCCATTCTGTTTCTATTGAAAGACTACAGAAAAATTATAGATAAAAAAAGGCCAGTAGTACCGTGTCCTCACCTCATTGCCACGTTGCTGCCATCAATAACAATAGATTTCAGGTCACTTTCGGGTTCAGTGGTGTCCTCCAGCGTTGAGTCCTGTCCCCTAGATGAGCTTCCTCCACGATGGGGCCCACCATCATCACTGTCTGAGCTAGAAGAGGGCACTGCCTTCGCCCCTGAACGCACCAGCTCCCCCAGCACCGCATTGGTGTCCGTCCCCAGGCCGAGCTTCCTCAGGGCGGCCTTCACTTCTTGTGGAGAGTAACCCAGCTTACGAAAGAAGTCGACCTTCATCTGCAGGTCATGGAGGTCAGGTCCGCCTTGGCCCAGACCAGCGGGTTGATGGTAACACCCCGACTGCATCCCGTCGTATGTTGGATGTGTGATTTTCTGAGGTTTTTCAGTGTAAGAGCTGCTGTGTCGTCCATATGCTGCTCTGACATGTTGCTCTTGCTTCTGAATAAGGCTGAAACATAAACAAATAAATGGGAAATAAAACAGTCATTACGATGCAAGTTATAAATCACAATTAAACTTAATATTTACAAAACAAATTTTGAATAAATATAAAATGTAAACGGAAGAGCAAGGTAATATTTTTATATAAGGTATTATCTTTATACATACATTCATACATGTATTTTATGCATTACATGATTTGATCTTCATAAATTCATTCATTCTTTCTTTTGAGCGATCAATTTATATACAGTATTTTTAGTATTGAATTTCTATTGTAATTAGGAACCAGTTGGGATTTCATATACTATTAAATCAGAATAAAAATCCAGTAAACTCTTGAATGATTTTAGGGTCCTTCAGGATTGTTTCTAAATTATACTAGAAATCCTGTTCACATTTCTATAGGATTTTTGACTAGGGTTATTAAAATCCAAGTTTTGCTAGGAAAACTTCCAATATAATTTGTGAAAATAACTAAAGATGTGATCAGGAATATTACCCACCATTAAAACAGACTTATTAAGGGAGAGCATGTATAACTCTAATGCCCAATAAATGTAACATCAGTAACAACTTAATGGACAACACAATTACAGTGACCATATTATTTATGTATAAGTACAATTCAATCCTCCACCAACCTCCTCCCAAAAATAATACACAATTTCATGCATGGATATTGCAAAAAAATAAATAAAAAATTAAAGATTTAATTTAGAATACATATTAGAATAAAGTAAATATAAAGTTCAACAGTTTTAAAAGAGTAATCTATCAAAGGTTACATGTTTTCGTGTTGTTTGAGTTGAATTTGATATTTATTTGCAATATTATCAGAATTTTGACATTTCTAGGCCAGTGAAAATGGTTCAGTGCATTCAAAATACATGGAGATCAACCCAGTATTGACTTGCTATTTTACAAAATAATAATAATAATAATAATAATGTGTTTTCACAAAATAAATCTGTTTCCAGACTGTCCCAGGGGCTCAGGCATAATCTTTGGATAATGGTAACATTATGTACTCATGTACTCCAATGCATATGATAAACAAAATAAATTTATAGAGGTTTATATCAGGTGTAGTTTTCCTTTTTGCTTTTACTAATTGCTGCGATATTCAAATTTGAGATATTTAATGCAGTGAACTTTTTACACACAAAGCAGTGAGCTTCTGTTTATTTAAATTGTACATTCCAGGTGTCATCTGTTAAATTATATTATCAATAAATGACATATAGTTATCTTCCCCTACTTCTACAACACTTTCCACAAAGAGTTTTTGATTCATTGATTAAATAAGAGACCATATACAGTGTAAAACTCCTACAGACACAGGGCTATAATAGAAACATACCCGACTAAACTCTAACATACTGCCAGTGACGCTACAATACAACAATATTCTCCTTCTCAACTTCAACACTGTCTATGTTTGAAGCTCACAGGGGCCTTTAACTAAACTATGCTTCAGTCCTTTAGACCCTGGGTAATATACTAGATGAACTTCTAAACTGTTTGTAGTTTTGAAGCAAGAAGAATAAAGCGTTATTTAAATGTAAACTACTGGTAGAGTGTGAATGCATGTCTCAGCTGTTACACAATACACGTTTATTATGTCAACGTTTATAAAACAAAATTAAATCTAACCTACCATATTCTCCCAGTGATCAGTCCGGTGATGTATAACGTGTGTATGTGTGTGCTAGAAAGCACCGATCTTGTGTTTTATGACGTGTTTTAATGACACTTTTATTCCTCAACTTCCTGCTTCAGGTGACTCAACCTGTTCCTCCCCCGGCAGAAAGAGAGAGTGAGAGAGAGAGAGAGAGAGAGAGAGAGAGAGAGAGAGAGAGAGAGAGAGAGAGAGAGACTCTGCTGACCTTATTACACTAAGACAAACGACCACTTTTACATTAAAATTATAGTTTTATGTTCATATTTGTATTGTTTTGTCCTTTTTGACACTATTAGTACTGATCAGAAAATTAAGATTTCTGTTTTTGTATTATTTTCATGACAATTAAGCACATTCCCCCCTTACTTTAAATTACTATGATTAATGTGGATGTGTTATTTTCTATTATTATTATTTTTTCAATACTATTTATGAATAGATTCTCCATACTTTATTATTGTACTTTTTAGGCATTACTCTTTAGTTGTTGTTTTTTTTTTTTGGAATTGACCTGTGACAGAAAACACTTTCAAGGAACTGCTTGTAATATACTGGATATTCACATTAGACAACACTCTTTTGATAATAAATATGATAATCAGTACTGATAACCTGATAACCAACTGACAGGGTGGTAGACAATTAATAAATAACCCAAGTAATAAAATTAACCGAGTATCTTGAAATAAGCACAACAAAGTCTTTTCCAACTTTTCTTGTGTTGCATAATTTCATTCATAAATGGGTGGAGAATTGACATTTATGGTTGCGAAACATATCTAAAAGAAATGTGATGATATGGGAGGGGTTTTATGAGCATACTTCATATTTCGTGATCATGACATAATGCTCTTTATGAAAGCAACTGTGGGTAATCTTACACTCGAAGAAAGAGAGATAAGTAAAAATACAAAATACAAAAGTCAAAATACAGGTAAGACATGATTATATAAGGCTTTCCCACTCTCTCATGTGTTTTCCCTCAGTTGTCTTGTACATGAAGACCAGGAAAAGGTTTTTTTTTTTTCTATTTCCTCTTTTGTCTGTGAGAGCATACGGTAAATGTATTTTGCATATACAGTATGTTACTGACAGATCTGTTTATTAGAGATGAATGAATTTTTTGTCAGTGCAAGTAAACCTGTAATGTTTTGTTTTAAACACAAATATAATTAAAAATATAATATAATATAACTGATTCCTTGCCATTTTTTTATCACTAAAGTGACATTGGTGATTAGTTCCACTTGGTTGCTCCAAGACAAAGCAAAAGATTGGTGCCTTTTTTTTTCAGCAGTTTAGTGACTCTTTGCAGGTCAGTGTCTATTGTGTGTGCATCTTGAGGAAGTTATTATGAGTGAGGTTACTAATATGTCCTGCTCCGTGAGCCACAGGCTAATGGTGTGTACTGAGTGGAGTTCCGGACGCTGGAGAAAGCAATCACTGGGGGTTGCCAGTCCACTGCTCTCTCTGAGAGTCCTGTGTCAGAGGGCCCAGGTGTCTCCGGTGCTGATATTACAGCGGGGCAATGAGCTACAGCAAACAGAGATGAGTTTCCTCGCTGACCCCCACCGGCACACAGCTGCCATGACAACCAGCATCCAGAGAGATCAGAGGAGAGGCTGGACCCTAAAGATAAAGTAAATGAAACCTTAAAGTAAAATATCACAGCAATTAGCCATTATTGCACTCTAGATGTCACTACATTAGATGCAACATATCAAATCAAATGGATCCTGAGTTTTTCCTCAGAATTAACATTCTGAGCCAGACTAACTATGAGTAACAGACCAACTAACTATTATCTATGTTCTATTAATATTTGGCAATCACATAGTCTTCACATCTAATTTGATTACTTTTTTTTTTTTTTTAGGTGCGGCATTAATATTGTGACATTATTATTTTCTTTTTTTTCTTTTTGTCAGGCGCTTCCAAAGAAGAGGGCAGTAAAAGTACATGATACAGAATTGGCTGTGATCCATATGTTATCTTAAACAGCTTGTGTTGTACTTTACACTTCGTTACTGAACAGGTTTGTGTCCAGAATAACATAGCCTACTATTCTCATACTCACTTTATTTCTTTAGAGTGCAAACTGCTCAAGTTTTCAGTATAGAATTCTAAATTTGATCAAATATGGATCTGAGACTTGAACCCGTCCGACTCTCTAACTATTAGGACACGACTGCCCCCATTAGGTTTGTTCAAGATGCATCAGTGCTGCACAGACTGATCGGTGTATGACAGGTGCTTCTCAAATGGAAATCTACATCCTACCAAGGCAGCGTCCTTCCTGGTTCAGTCCTTCAGAGGCTTGAAGGCTAGAGTCCTCCTCTGCATTAAACACTAGAATGAGACAGTCAAGTAAGTGCACGTGGCTACATCACATTATGTTCCCGCCCTCACCGTCATGGTATAAAAACACTAATAAACCTAAGATTTGGAAAAATACTTTGTATTACAAATCTTTATATTATTTTGCTTTCTATTAATGCAATTCAATGAATCACAGTCGTCTAGTCTCCCTGTGGCTTAAATTATTGGTAGTTTAGCGTTTAGTAAGTAATTTACACCAAATCAAAAGATAACATCTATCCTTTGTCCCAAAACATTATTTTTGTTTTACATTGCATAATAAATTCAGACAAGCTCAGTACTGACATGTTTTTCGTCAGTTTATTTTCATGAAATGGAATGGGTACAAAGGATTGTGGGTGATTGAAGGTCACAGAGGATACCTCCCTTGCATCCTTCAAATTCATCTGAATGAAGGACGTGAAACAAAGGATGCCTTCCAAGGATCCTTCCAACTGACATAGTTGTGCAGAACAAGCAGAAAATTAGCCTGAAAATGTAGAAATTAACATGAAAGTCCCCACACCCCGGATCAGTCAATGAAATAAAGAAAGATAGCATTTCACATGAATTTTCACATGTAGGCTTATTTTAAAATAGACAAATATGTATATGGTGAAAATTTTTTCATGTTGTGTATAAACTATATTTATTTTTACCGGTACATGTTAAAGTAATAAAAATAATAATAACAATAAAACTGTAATACTAAACCGTATAGCCATTAGATGTCTGCATAGCCTTTTATATAAATATACAGGATGTAATATCTAGATGGTGAAACAAGACAAGATTTTTAATATGCTTGTGATGAGGTTCGACACAATTATTCACAGGAAGGAAGAAGACAGGGGTCGGCTTGTGGCTGGGACGCTCGTTTTTATTGTTCCACACTAAATAAACAAAACAATCCTGCGCAACATGCGCCAATCCGGTTGCCCGTTGCACAACAATATCTCAATAACTTAGAATTCTCGTCGTTATCACTCCGTAGTCCCCACACGAGGTCCCAGCCCGTCTCTCTCTCTCTCTCTGCCGTGCTCCGGTTTATATCCGGTCTCTCCACGCCAATTACTGAAACCAAACACAGGTGTTCGTTATTTGCACTTGACCCACTTACGCCTCGCTCTGCTCCCCTCGTCTCTCTCCCGTTACAGACTCGGCAAACCCACGCCCCCCTCGCCACATACCCCCACCGCCCGAATCAGGCCGGGGAGCCATCCGGCCTGCAGCCTCCCCCCCCCTCCTCCTGGAGAGGAAGTCAGCCACAGTCATCTGTACACCCGGCCTGTGGATCACCTGAAATTTAAAAGGTTGTAAAGCGAGATACCAACGGGTGATCCGCGCGTTGGTATCTTTCATGCGGTGGAGCCATTGTAGGGGAGCGTGGTCCGAACAGAGGGTGAACTCCCGCCCCAGGAGGTAATACCGGAGGGTAAGAACAGCCCATCTGATGGCCAGACACTCCTTCTCTATGGTGCTGTACATCGTCTCTCTCTTAGAGAGCTTACGACTGATGTACAGCACCGGCCGTTCTTCTCCCTCCACCTCCTGGGACAGGACCGCGCCCAACCCCCTGTCCGACGCGTCTGTCTGTAAAATAAAGGGGAGAGAAAAGTTAGGAGCATTTAGGAGCGGTCCGCCACACAGAACAGCCTTTATCTGGGTGAAAGCCTGCTGACACTGCTCCGTCCACTGGACCCTATCTGGTGCCTCCTTTTTAGTTAGATCAGTCAGCGAGCTGGCAGTGTCCAAAAAATTAGGCACAAACCTTCTATAAATAACCTGCCAGCCCCAGGAACTGTCTAACCTCCTTTTTGGTCTTGGGTCTTGGACACGTCGCAACCGCTGCCGTCTTGTCAATTTGGGGACGCACCTGCCCATGACCCAAGTGGAAGCCCAGATATCTTACTTCCACCCGCCCAATTGCACACTTCCTCGGATTAGCCGTGAGCCCCGCCCTCCTCAGTGTCTTCAGGACCGCTCGCAAATGCTGCATATGTCGCTGCCAATCACCACTGTAGATGATGATATCATCCAGGTAGGCGGCGGCATATGCAGCATGCGGCCGAAGAATTTTGTCCATCAGACGCTGAAAAGTGGCGGGGGCCCCGAACAAAACGAACGGAAGCGTAACAAACGGGTGTAATCCGAACGGCGTTGTGAAAGCTGTTTTTTCTTTGGTCATGGGAGACAAGGGGATCTGCCAATAACCCTTAGTTAAGTCCAGTGTCGAATAAAAGCGAGCAGTGCCTAGTCGATCAAGCAATTCGTCCACCCTGGGCATTGGATATGCGTCGAACTTCGACACAGCATTCACCTTTCTGTAGTCCACACAGAACCGTACTGAGCCTTCCGTTTTTAGGAACTAAAACTATCGGGCTCGCCCAGTCACTGTTGGACTCTTCTATTACTCCCATTTCTAGCATCGCTTCTAATTCTCCCTGAACCACTTTTTTCTTATGTTCTGGTAACCTATACGGCCGGCTGCGAACCACAACTCCCGGCTCCGTCTCAACATGGTGCTGAATGAGATTCGTTCGGCCAGGCAGGGGCGAGAACACATCAGCAAACTCTGCTTGTATTGACTTTATATCAGTGAGCTGCGAGGGCGAGAGGTGGTCTCCTCCAGGGGCCAGGGCGAGAGATTGGGACTTTGAGCTCACCTCCGGACCGAGACCCTCCTCCCCACTCACTACCGTCGCCAGCATCACTGATTCAGCCTCAGACCATTTTTTTAAGCAGGTTGATGTGATATATTTGATGTGCTCCGCCCCTATCCGTTCGAGCTACCTCATAGTTGAGATCCCCAACTCGCCGTGTGACCTCGAAGGGTCCTTGCCACCGTTGCGAGTAATTTTGAACTAGACGTAGGGAGTAATACAAGCACTTTCTCTCCCGGCGTGAATTGACGTAGCCTAGCCCCCCTGTTGTACGACCGACTTTGTTTGTCCTGAGCCTGTAACAAATTCTCCATTGACAGCCGCCCCAACGTGTGGAGTTTTGTTCTCAGGTCCATGACGTATTGAATTTCATTTTTTGCTATCAGAAGGTCCGTCCTCCCAAGTCTCCCTAAGGACATCGAGGACCCCGTGGGGCTGACGTCCGTAGAGAAGCTCGAAGGGGGAAAACCCCGTGGAGGCTTGCGGGACTTCCCGTACAGCGAACAAGAGGGGTTCTAGCCACTTATCCCAATTTTTGGCGTCCTCCTGTACGAACTTACGAATCATGGATTTTAACGTGCGATTAAATCGTTCGACCAGCCCGTCTGTTTGTGGGTGATAGACGCTTGTTCGAATCGATTTAATGCCCAATAACTCGTAAAGCTCGCGAATAGTACGTGACATAAACGCCGTGCCTTGATCGGTGAGGATTTCCTTCGGAATCCCCACCCGGGAGATTAATTGAAACAGTGCGCTCGCAACACTTTTAGCAGAAATAGTGCGGAGCGGCACTGCTTCAGGATATCGCGTTGCATAGTCCACCAGGACTAATGCAAAGCGATGCCCTCGCGCTGACCGCTCTAATGGCCCGATGAGGTCCATACCAATTCGTTCGAAGGGGACCTGCATTAACGGTAATGGGCACAATGGTGCTTTTGGGGTGGCCGGTGGGTTCACCAACTGACATTCACGACAAGACGCGCACCACCTGCGCACATTCTCGTGGATGCCCGGCCAAAAGAAGCGGGCCATGAGACGGTTTAGTGTAGCCGTTTGCCCTAAATGCCCGGCCATTGGATTACAATGAGCCGCCTGGAAAAAAGCATTTCCCGACGGCTTCTTGGGATCAGTAACTGGGTTGTATCTTGCTTTGTCTGGGCGTCTTGGGTCACCCGATACAACTTATCTTTTAAAATTGAAAAATAAGGATAGGAGAGCGGTTGATCAGGGTGAAGAAGCTGCCCGTCGATAGAACGAACCTGATCAAATGCGTTTTTCAGCGTTTCATCCCGGGACTGTTCCAGAGGAAAATCATCGCGCTCTCTGGAAGGATGTTCCGTTCCAGAGCACTCTGCTCCCTTGAAACAGGCTCCGGAGGTTCCGGTTCAGCCTCTCCCAACTGCGCAACCGCTACTCCAGCCTTCTTTCTTTTCCCCCAAGAGGCATCCGCACATAAATACCCCAATAATTTATTAAATAAGGGCCAATTAGTACCCAAAATTAGTGGATGCCGGAGGTGCGGATTAACTGCCACCTCTAGTCTATGCTTTTCTCCCCTGAATTGAATATCCACAGGCACAATAGGATAATTCACCACTTCCCCGTGTACACACCGAACCTTAACCATGCGGCTGTTATCCAATGCCCTCGGATGAATCAGACTTTGATGGATGGAGGATTGGTTACATCCTGAATCCACCAAAGCCTGATAGGTACCCCCCTTGATACTCACTGGTATTTGGTATAGGCCAGCTTGATCGAGGGCAGCCTGTGGCGCGTCGGGGACCCGGATCAATGTCCCCACCTCCATCAACGGACATCTATCAGTGAAATGTCCTGGGTCCCCCGCAGCGCCAACAGGCCGGCCCAGACTTTACCGCCGCCCTGGCGGCAGGAAGTGGGTCAAGCAATTGGCGGGGAGAGAGCGGAGAGGGCAGCGGTGGTGGGAAGGGTCCCGTGGGCGAACTCCCTCCCCTGGGAGGAGCCCGGGGTGCCGCTGCTGGATCGGCCGCATAACCCGTCCTCCACCGAGGTGCTGGCTTCGGCTGAAGCCCTCCACGGGACCTAGGAAGAGGGTACGGGTTTGGAGAGGGAGAGGGGAGGGGGGAGAGAAAGAGAGAGAGAGAGTTGCCGATGGTAGGGGATCGCCGACCCCTGGACACGCCACCATTTGGTCCTCCGCCAGCTGGATGGCCTGGTTCAGCGACGTCGGGCGGTGGCACTGGACCCACTGCGCCGTCTTTCTTGGCAGTTTGGCCACAAACTGCTCCAGCACCACTCGATCGATCACATCCTCGACGTCGCTACTGTCGGCCATCAACCATTTGCGGCAGGAGTCCCGGAGCTGCTGTGCCATCACAAAGGGCCGGCCAGACTCTTCCAGGGTCAGGGTCCTGAACCTCTGGCGATGTTGCTCCGGGGTCCGACCGACCCGCTGGAGGATGGCACGCTTGAGGTCCCGGTAGACCAGGAGGTTCTGGACTGGCAGTTGGTGGGCGGCTACCTGCGCTTCTCCTGACAGCAGGGGGATCAGTCGCATGGGCCAGTCCCCGGGGGGCCATCCTCGAGCCTCTGCCGACTTCTCAAAAAGATCCAGGAAGGCCTCCGGATCGTCCTGAGGCCCCATTTTGTTGAGCGGCAGAGGAGATGTACTGTCCTTGGACGAGGGGATGGCCCGGACCTCCCGGTCTACCCAGCTCCGGAACATCTCGCGGTCTTCATGCTGGGCTCGGAGGAGCACCTCAAAGCGTTTGTCCTGCTCCTCCTTGATCGCCAGCATGTGCTGATGTTGTTCTTGGTGCAGACCCGCGAGTGACTGGATGATGTCCGCAAATGGTGTGCCTGACGGAGACTGCATGGCGGCGGCGATCTTCCTCCTTCCCGGGTTTCGGCACCAGTGTGATGAGGTTCGACACAATTATTCACAGGAAGGAAGAAGACAGGGGTCGGCTTGTGGCTGGGACGCTCGTTTTTATTGTTCCAAACTAAATAAACAAAACAATCCTGCGCAACATGCGCCAACGGTGTGCCCGTTGCACAACAATATCTCAATAACTTAGAATTCTCGTCGTTATCACTCCGTAGTCCCCACACGAGGTCCCAGCCCGTCTCTCTCTCTCTCTCTGCCGTGCTCCGGTTTATATCCGGTCTCTCCACGCCAATTACTGAAATCAAACACAGGTGTTCGTTATTTGCACTTGACCCACTTACGCCTCGCTCTGCTCCCTCGTCTCTCTCCCGTTACAGACTCGGCAAACCCACGCCCCCCTCGCCACAATTGTCAAATAGTTTTTACTATAGTTTTTATTAGTTTTAATTTTAAAGTCATAGTTAAATAAAAGTACTTAAATATTGCTTTTTTGACTTATTTACATATGTAACAAAGCAATCTGAAAGTAATCAGATTACATTACTTTTATATTGTGGTACTTGGATTATGTTACAGAATTTGTACCTAACGGATTACATTTAAAAGTAACCCTCCCAACCCTGGTATATAATGTAAATATAAAACAGCAGATGGGCTTATTTAAAATGCACATTCATTCTCCTCCCAGCAGGAGGCGCTTTAGAAATATCGGTTTCCCCGGTAACGGCTGTAATCATAGCAGCGCTGCACTTATGAACGCTACTTTATCAGGCATTATAGGACAGATGAAATGAAAATGACATCAAAACTTTTTTGAAGACAATCGGTTCCCTTCAAAGATACATTTATATAAAATAACCCACGCTGCGTTTTGATTTTGACACGTGCAGTGCTCATGTATTTTCAACGAAGTGAAAATCTATTTGGAAAATCTATTTGTGGCGGGCCACCATAGATAAACCAATGTATGGGAAACTGATTCATTAAATGATAAGCTGTTTCCTCTAAAAAGCTGTTTATTCAGCATAGTGAAACCTCTCCTCCATTTACATTCATAAAAAAAAAAAAAAAGGCCTCTGGTCTCCTTTCCAATACTGGCAAACCGGAAGTGTTAGCATTAGCCATTATGCTTTTTTGGCTAAAGGTTGCAGGCTTGCCTTCTAGTGGCTTTGGAATGGATGAGATGGAGGAAAGTTGGTACTGTACTGGTTTAAACACTATTACAAGAGAAAGGTATAAACAAAAAAATCACAACATATGTTGGACATGATCCTTATGTTATGAAGAGAAGCAATTTTTCAAATAAATTGAAATACTTGCAATCCATCAATTATGAGGTATACATAATCTAAGCAACTAACAAAAATTGCAAACAAGCTATAAGCATGTAAAACAAATTCTTTTATTCAAATTCTGAATTGATTATAGCCTAGAAAGCAAGCAAATAGCGCTAAAAATATATAATCACTAAAAAGATGTCACTCACTTCAATTTATCACAATCCCACAATGTTCCATTATAATCAATGAAGCTCTCTAAACTTTTTTTTTTTATTAATATCTTAATATATTATTATATCTTAAATGAAACTTTGTGCACGCATGAACATTATCTGACTCGGCTCCCTCTGACCACAGAAGCAGGTTTACAAGCAACTTTTTCCTGTGTTTTTCACGTATTTCTGTACATTTCAAAATAAGATGCATTAAAAGTCAATAAAATCTTGATTAATTTGAATATTTTTATTAAAAAAATGTGTATCCACCTAGTATTGAATACAATTCTAGTGCATTTAATCTATTAAAAAAACAGCAGAGTGAGCAAGTTTTTGGATATGGTAACATTTATTTTAGTTAATAAACTACCACATTTCAGCTATCGTTTTGTTAGAGTGGTCACACAAAATGATTTTTTTTTCCTTGCTTCTAGAAAATACTCAATCTTTCTGCTTTCTAACAGCTTCATGTGGCAGAAAACAACTGATTTTAACGTTGTTTTAAGCACTATGCATAATTAAAATTTGACTTTCATGACCACATGAAGCCTGTAAATGTGGTGTTTACATGGAATAATCGTAATATGAGTTTACCTTATGGTATTACCCAGAGGAAACAATTGATAAAACAAGAATCATCCATCCGGAGACTTGTGGTTGCATTTCAGGGCAAAGCAAAGAACAACAACAATATAAAATGTGGGAAACTATTAATTGGTTATTCTACAATTAATCGTACTAATTATAGAACAATTGGAAAATACTACAAATTGTTTAACTGTTTGGCATCATAACGTTTAATGTCTCCGACAATGCCTGTGGTCCCATTTAGCAACTTCTTAGCAACTGTCTTTTTCAAGAAACGTAACAGTTCTAAAAAATTAGTGGGGTTTAACTGGTGTGTTTTATGTCATAGAATAAAAGGTGAAAGTATTTTGAGTTTGTGCTAGCCACATACCTCATTTTAGAGGATTTAATCAAGCTCCTATTCAAAAAACCCTTTGACTCTGGGACGATGGAACCGGAAGTGCTAAAATGCTAACTCGCTTCCGGGTTTTTGCTTACAAAATGACATCATAATTCCATCACTCTATAGACCCTTTTAGTGCCAACATCACAATTATGTCACAGCATTAGCTGGAGGCAAAAAAAAGGTATAACTGGAGGAGGCCAATACAAACCAGCACAGAGTCGGCTATATAAGGAGCTTAAAATGTCATCTTTGGGTGTCAGAATCAATGGAGTAATTTTACCACATACCTGCTGCCATTGCAAGACAAAAAACTGATGACAGCTGTGGTTAAACGTAATAAAATAAGCAGACTGGACAGAAGTGTGCAGCAGTGTTAAGGTTAAATAAACTGTTGTCTTTTGTTGGTATGGATTATGGTTTGGTTACCAGTCTAAAAATTTCTCATGCATGCCCACCTAATAAGAAATTAAGGAACAAGTTAACTAACAGAGACTAAACATAAAGAAAACCGTTTGTGTCATTTCATTTTCTGCAATTGCCATAAGTGCAATTGTAGAGAGGGGGAACAGTGAAGGCCCATGTTATGTCAGATGTGTGTTCAAGTAGTTGCATTTGCTTACAATTGCCATTGTTGGTACATAGTTACAGGCATCTAAAGATTTATATGCCCTCATAGGTCTGGTAGGTGTGGCTCTGTTCTGAACCATCTGCAGCTATGCCAATGAAGATTGTGGAAGACTGACATACAACGAATTACAATAATCCAGGCGTGATGTGATAAAAGCATGAATGACTTTTTCCAGATCTTGAAAGAAAAATTATGATTTAAATTTGGATATGATCCTATGTTGTAAGCAGTTATATAAACAAACACTCTCGCAGTATTTGCACGTAACACTAGTGTGGCTGGTGATGGCTCAGCAGATTAGTTTGGCAAATTACGGCCGAAAAAATGGTAAAACCTGATTCATATAAACATCAGAAATTACCATTATCATGCATGACGTATACTAATCAGATACAAAGGTATTTATGTACACATTACACAGAACATAACCTGTAGGATAAACAAGGATTGACAGTCATCTTGTACCGGTGGGCATCGCGAATAATGGAATGTGCAGGAAACAATTATTAAACTTCAGTTCCTAGGACAGGCTTTCTGATAATCATATAAATCTAATTATTTACCATTCAGCTCAGAATAATCTGTAATGCATGTTTTTATATGCCAGTAGGTAAACTTACATCACCCTCTACTGTCAGAAATGGGAAATGAATCCCATCTGGCCAGAAGCTGGGAAGCTTGTCCACTCTGGGAAAGAAAAATAAATGACCAGAAGTGGGATATCAAAAGCAGATAAATTGCATAAAAATACTAATTTTTCATCAATTCACTAGAGCAACAGAAACCGCCTATTCTTATTAAACTGACCAATCAGAATGGATATTCAAATTACGCACAGTTGTTCGCTTCCATGCATAATTCAGCCAAAAAAAAAAAAAAAAAAAAAAAAAAAAAAAAAATATATATATATATATATATATATATATATATATATATATATATATATATATATATATATTGTAGAGATGCTTAATTAAATCATTCATTATCAGAGTTTTTTTTTTTTTTCTTCTGTATCCTTATTATCAGAGGTATCTTTCAGAATTACATTAGTATGCCATCAAACCTGTTAGCTGGTAAAACAAGTTCAAGAGAAACTTTTACATTTGGCTGAAATATAAATGAATGAAGTATGTGGCTGAAATGGGCTCTCCATTAATCTATAAATGTATTTATAATGATTTTATGTATATGGCATTGTGTGATTTGTTCCATCAATTTAAGATATTGACAAGTGTTGTGCTAATGAGTGGAAAGATTATAATATATGTGACCCTGGACCACAAACCCAGTCATAAGTTTATTTTCTGAAAGCTGAATAAATAAGCTTTTTATTGATGTATGGTTTGTTAGGATATGAAAATATTTGGCCAAGATACAATTATTTGAAAATCTGGAATCTGAGGGTGCAAAAAAAATTAAGTTTTAATATATTTACGGTAGGAAATTTATGAAATATCTTCATGGAACATGATCCTTACTTAATATCCTAATGATTTTTAGCATAAAAGAAAAATCGATCATTTTGACCCATACTGTAACAGTGTGCCTACTGCGTCGGAGCGAGGAGACGAGGGCAATCCAGAATAATAACAGACTTTATTTAGCCACACCAAGAAAACCACATGTAGGACATGGGCATAGATGAACAAAACCAGACACCAGACAGGGAAAAACATAGGGCTTAAGTACTTGAACAAAACGAGACTCACCTGGAATCAATTAACATAATTAACACCGGAAACACTTGGGAACAATGAACATAATTGACACGGGGGAGAAACTAGGTCATGGGGAGAACATGGGGAGAAAGAACACAAGACTGACACATACAATGTATTTGTGACTACTGCTACACATATACCTGTGCAACTTATGACTGGTTTTGTGATCCAGGGTCACATATAAACGTGCTGCAATCAAGATTGGTTTGATCAGTATTAATATACATTTCAGCCTCCTTGAAAAATTCCCTCACTGGCTGCCACTGTAACTTAGTCATTTATTAAAATTTTGTATTGAAACTAAACCATTGTGGCAGCTTAATGGACTCAACACAGATATTATGTGCTGGAGAGGCATTTATCACAGATCATGTGTGATGTGAAAGTGCACAGTGAAAAGGTGCAGGGCAAGTATGTCAGTGCTGATGCTAATAGGTTGTCATGGAAACAGACACTGGAGATATTGTCATGATGAGTGTGTGCTGTACTGAGATTGTTGTTGCAGAAACCAGCATTGGACAGTCGCTGGGACTTGTGTGAGTTTTGCAGCGCTTACTTTGATTAGCTGCTGTTTTGGTTCAGGTGTTCTATCCACATGGTTTGATCGATAGATTGGAATCTGAGTCCTGTAGTAGCAGACTGTATTATGCTGCAAAAAATTCATGCAATGCAAGAAATGTCAGTGTAGGCTTTCCATTCTCAGTTGAGATGGGTCATTACTGTGTGCAGCAAGCTGTTCTTCCTCGTCTGTGCATTAGTCGATGACATTGACAAAGGTCGACTGGTGGCAAAAGTTTGCCTCTTGCAATCCAAATAGCCTTTTTTGGAGCCCTGACACAATTAGCAAAAATATAAAGGTTTCAAAAATGGCGTTTTTCACTGAAAAAAGGTAACCTAAAAATGGTAGCATCTAAGTAATATGGTTTTATTCAGGTTAAAAATATTTTTATTGAACCAACCTATATACATTAAAGGGGTCATATGATGCTATTTCAATTTTTCCTTTCTCTTTGGAGTGTTACTAAAATTGCAAAGACTATAAAGTCTCAAATCCAAATCTAACACGCCCCCACATCTCTGAAGATGCGAAAATTGCTGAGTTTGCTTGATTTTGCGATAAATTCAGCGATCGTAAAATCCTGGAGGGACTGTCTAGTACTTTTTGTAATCTAGTACTTCAGGATGTTCAGTAGGCTACTTGCATAAAAAAATGAAGTCATAATACTTGAAGTAGACTTAGTATGACATTAATAGACACTGTTGACTTTTCATACTTAAAAAAAAAGGATTTGTCTGGATTTTTTATTTTTTTTCCTTTTAGCAGTACTCAGCAGAGCTGAAATGAATGATGATTATTACTTGATTGATAATTAATCGATGACTCTGTCAGAACATAACTGATAAATATCAATATATAATGTTGAATATCATTGGATAAAAAGCCAAATCTTATTTTAACAAATGTTCTCTTCAAATCAATGGCTTAATTAAAGGCTATAAAAACAAATATAAACGTAGGTCATGGATAGGGTTGGGAACCGAGAACCGGTTCTGTTTTTTTGAAAAGAACCGGAACCGTAATCAATTTCTACATTTCGTTTCCGAAAACGGTTCTGGTGCGACACGTGACCAAGTGCTGTTAGCAGCCTTAAGCGCCTGTGTTCTGATGATTCGGTGTTTCCCATAAAGGATGTCACAAACCAAATAACAGAAACGCCGACCATGCCTCTTTAATTACTGAGCACATTGTTTCTAATAAAACGCGCGTCTCTAAAACCCCAAAACATTTCCCACAACACTACACCACACTCGCCCCTTATAAAACTAAAAACATCGTTTTCTCACACTACACATACACGCCGCACGCACCCGCTGCCTGCTGCCACTAAACTACATTATAGTTGTCCTATATTGTCATGAATATACATACTGACTTCAGCTTGGACCACTAAATAAATAGACAGCCATTGTTGTGTAAGTATGAGGGTTAGATTATTTAGTGTACAGGTCATTTCAAGAGTGATAAACAAAGTGATAGAAAATATTTATTTTCATGCATTTTAAGGAATTTTAAAAATGTGGAAACCACTCACTGCATCACCATCTCCTGACTGCATTATTATTAGTAATATAGATGCTTTATGGAGTGTGTGTATACATGGTTATAAGTATAATAGTGTATATTTCATTAATTTAGGGAAATTAACAAGTGTCTTAGCCCTCAAGGGATTATTTGGCCAACCAAGCTTATTCCTGCTTGAAAAGCAAAATGTTATTGATAGTGTAAAAAAACATTAACTTTGAAGCACATGCTGATTGATGGACTAGCATTACTCAACATTACTTACTACCTTCCAGCAAACCTACATTCAATGAAGGTAAAATAGTAAAACTGGAATCAGAACCTGAACATATAAACAGAAAATGAACATAAAAAAATGTACACTGTAATATATATGTTGAATTTTGACACTGTCAACCTTTAAATTAAATCGACAGTAAGTAATAAACAGTATTGAGCATTGAGTAGTTGAGTATTGTGCATTTTTCCTTACCACTATTTTTTTAATAGTTGTTTAATGATTTTAATGGAACTGAAATCGGATCCGGAACCCTAGTCATAGAATACATTGTGTATAAAAACTATAAATGTTATATGTATAAAAACTATAAACAAACAAAACAATAGCTTTTAAAAGGACATATTAAATCACTAAACTGTAAATGAGAATGAAAACAAAACAAAGATAAAATAAAATACCATGAAAAATTTAGGTAAAACGCTATCTCACGGCAATTCGTACATATTTTACGAGGTGGCTAATTCGTACAAATTCGTATGACCTCACTCGTACGATTTCATACGGTTTGGCTAGACCCCAGTGACGGTTAAGTTTAGGGGCGGGGTTAGGTGTAGGTCATTTGTACAAATTCATACGAATGTGCAACTCGTAAAATACGTACGATTTGGCAAAAATCGTATGAATTTGTACGAGTGTGGTCGTACGAATTCGTATTGGTAACCAAAGAGTTTGTGGTATACAAATAGAAATAAGATACGGCAGTTGAGTTTCTTTCTTCTGAGAAACATGAAAGAAGATATTTTGAAAAATGTTGGTAACCAAAGAGTTTGTGGTAGCCATTGACTTCCAGAGTATGGAAGTCAGCAGCTACCAGAAACTGTTTGGTTATGCACATTCTTCAAAATATCTACATTTGTGTTCAGTGGAAGAAAGAAACTCAAAGGACGTTTGGAACTACTTTTGGGTGAGCAACGGATGACAAAATTTCCATTTTTGGGTGAACTACCCCTTTAACTGGTTTCTAAGTTAATGATCACTCTGTCAGTATCATAGACAGACACTGCTAATAAGATCTGAATGGTCTGTCCCATCTGTACTTAACTGATGTTCTCTCATGCTGTAATCCTTTATGCTCATGAAGGTCACAAAAATCCAACCTGTTTATAATACCCTATATTAAAATGGACAAAAGAAGATAGATCCTATTACTTTCTTTTATGAAACACAAAAGGGGATAATTTAATGAATATCCAATTTGTGTGTATTCACTAGAATGAGAATGTTTAATTCTCATGTTTAATAAAACATCCAAGAGTGTTAGCAAAAAAGACCTTGATCATCTTCTAAGTGCTCTGACAACCTGAAAAAACCAACAGCCTGATATATAAGCAGCTTTACAGTAAAATTGTGGCAGCTTGTCACGCTGTCTAGTCTCTGTTTCCCTGGGTGTCCACTAGTGGGCTCACTTCCCCTTAGACACTTCACCGTAGACACTAGAATTCCTCTAGTCTGGTCCTGTCTTCACAGTAATTGCACTCCTGTTAATGGCACCAGGTGCAGGCAATCTATTGTCATTAGCCTCCCTATATATTGCTGTCTTTTCCTGTTGTTTGTATGGAGTCCTTACCTTTCGTGTATGCAGCATTCTCGTCATCCGAGAGTCCCCTTCGTCTTCTCGTATTCTGAGTTTCTCCTTAATCTTCTCGTCCTCCGAGTTCCCGTTCATTTCTTTTCCTTTGTTTGTTTTGTTTTGGACTGATTATTTGGTTTTGACCCTGGCTTGTTTGATAACGATATTGGATTACCCTTTTTTGAATAAATACCTGCTATTGGATCTCTCGCTCTCCCTGTGTCTCTCTGGTACACGAATCATCACAGAAGGACTCCATCAGTAAACAGAGATCCAGCGGTATGTCTATTCATATTTCCTCCCCAGTCACCGAGCGGGCGAGGAATGGGTTCGAGGGTCCTCGCCTGGTCGTGTTCTGTGGGACCAGGGGAGGTCGCTCAGGAGTGGAGATGTGGTCGAGAGGAGGTCCGGCATCACTCTCCAATATGGCCCACCGGCGACCCTGAGTTCGGTTGGGAACCGCGGTCACACCATTGTGGACGGAGAGGGGGAAAGAGGCGCAAGTCTGCCGAGCCAGCGCCGCTGCACAAGATGGCCGCCAGTCCGGTGCCGCTGCACAAGATGGCCACCAGCCCAGCGCCGCTGCGCAGAACGCCCGCCGACTTAGCACCATTGCACAGAATGGCCGCCAACCCCGCACCACGAGGCAAGATGGAAGCCATCCCAACACCACAGCACAAGATGGCCGGCAGCTCAGCGCCACAAGGCAAGATGGATGCCAGCCCAGCTCCACAGCACAAGATGGCCGCCAGGAGGCAAGAGATGGATGGCAGCCCAGCTCCACAGCACAAGATGGCCACCAGCCCAGAGCCACTGCGCAGAATGGCCGCCGGCCCAGCACCACTGCCCATAATGGCTGCAGGTCCAGCGACACTGCACAAGATGGCCGTCAGCCCAGCGCCACGAGGCAAGATGGATGCCAGCACAGCGCCACAGCACAAAGTGGTCACCAGTCCAGCGCCACATTGCAAGATGGCTGCTAGCTCAGCGACAACGCCCAAAATGGCCACTGAGACGTTTTTGGATTACTTCTCCATGCTGTCAAAGATCCTAGAGATTCCCAGGAGTGTTCACGTCACGTCTACTGATCCAGAGACGGTTCACGTCACGTCTGCTGAGCCAGCACCACAGTGCAAGATGGCCACCAACCCAGCGTCACTGCACAAGAGGGCCGGCAGCCCGGAGCCACTGCAGAGGATGGCAGCTACTGTGGGCTTTCCAGAGATGAGTCAGGTTCCGGTTGACCTTCCAGAGTCGAGTCAGGTTCCGGTTGACCCTCCAGAGTCGAGTCAGGTTCCCGTTGACCCTCCAGAGTCGAGTCAGGTTCCCGTTGACCCTCCAGAGTCGAGTCAGGTTCCCGTTGACCCTCCAGAGTCGAGTCAGGTTCCCGTTGACCCTCCGGAGTCGAGTCAGGTTCCCGTTGACCCTCCGGAGTCGAGTCAGGTTCCCGTTGACCCTCCGGAGTCGAGTCAGGTTCCCGTCGACCCTCCGGAGTCGAGTCAGGTGCCCGTCGACCCTCCGGAGTCGAGTCAGGTGCCCGTCGACCCTCCGGAGTCGAGTCAGGTGCCCGTCGACCCTCCGGAGTCGAGTCAGGTGCCCGTCGACCCTCCGGAGTCGAGTCAGGTGCCCGTCGACCTTCCGGAGTCAGGGTTAGTCACTGTTGACCTTCCAGAGTCAGGGTTAGTCACCGTCGACCTTCCGGAGTCAGGGTTAGTCACCGTCGACCTTCCGGAGTCAGGGCTAGTCACCATGGACTTTCCAGAGTCAAGGCTTGTCACCGTTGACCTTTCAGAGTCAAGTCAAGTCACCTGTGATATTCAAGGACCGAGTCAAGTCACTGGGGATCTTTATGGGAGAATTCAAGTCACCAGTGATCTTCATGAACAAGGGCAAGTCACCAGTGATCTTAATGAACAAGGGCAAGTCACCAGTGATCTTCATGAACAAAGGCAAGTCACCAGTTATCTTCATGAACAAAGGCAAGTCACCAGTGATCTTCATGAACAAAGGAAAGTCACCAGTGACCTTCATGAACAAAGGCAAGTCACCAGTGACCTTCATGAACAAAGGCAAGTCACCAGTGACCTTCATGAACAAAGGCAAGTCACCAGTGACCTTCATGAACAAAGGCAAGTCACCAGTGATCTTCATGAACAAAGGCAAGTCACCACTGATCTTCAGGAACAAAGGCAAGTCACCAATGATCTTCATGAACAAATGCAAGTCACCAATGATCTTCAGGAGCAGAGTCGAGTCAGCATCGATCTTCTGGAATCCAGTATAAACACCATGGGATTACCAGAGTCTCGTCATTCCTCTGTGGAACTACCAGAGTCTCTCCACGTCTCTGATGAACTACCAGAACCGTTCCACGTCTCTGCTGAACTACCAGAGTCTCTCCTCGCCTCTGCGGAACTTCCAGAGACTCGTCATGTCTCAGTAGATCTCTCTGGGCACCCGACTGTTCCTGTTGTGGCCACGGAGGCTACCATTAACATGTTCATGTTCTATGTTTCAGACTTGCCCAACCAGACCTGTCCTCCTGTTGGTCCAGCCGCACGGATGTGGTGGTCTTCTGCTCCGCCCTGGGGGCTTTCTGCCTCGACCACAAGGGAGTGGTGGTCGTCTGCTCCGCCCTGGGGGCCGTCTGGTTTGACCACACGGACGTGGTGGTCTTCTGCTCCGCCCTGGGGGGCTTCCGCCCTGACCACACGGTTGTGGTGGTCTTCTGCTCCGCCCTGGGGGGCTTCCGCCCTGACCACATGGTTGTGGTGGTCTTCTGCTCTGCCCTGGGGGGCGTCCGTCCTGACCACACGGTTGTGGTGGTCTTCTGCTCCGCCCTGGGGGACTCCGATCTCAACCACACAGACGTGGTGGTCTTCTGCTCCGCCCTGGGGGACTCCGATCTCGACCACACGGACATGGTGGTCTTCTGCTCCGCCCTGGGGGGCTTCCGCCCTGACCACATGGTTGTGGTGGTCTTCTGCTCCGCCCTGGGGGCCGTCCGTCCCGACCACACGGTTATGGTGGTCTGCTGCTCCGCCCTGGGGGGCGTCCGTCCCGACCACACGGTCATGGTGGTCTTCTGCGCCGCCCTGGTGGGCATCACGTCATTTCCCCACCTTACTACCTTTCCTTCCTTCACTCCCCCTTATCCTCCGCCCATCCACCTTCTTTCTGTTTCCTCCTATGGACCTGGCCCTCCGTCCCTCCCCCTGATCCTCCGCCGTTCCACCTCCCTCCTGGGTTTCTTGTCTGTGTCTTTCGTTCCGTTTCCCTCTAAGGACCTGGCCCTCCGTCCCTCCCCCTGATTATCCGCGGGTCCACCACCCTCCTGGACTCCTTGTTTTGTGTTGCACTTCTCTTGTCTCTGTTTCCCCATTTTACCTGGTTGTCTTGTCTCTGTTTCCCCATTTTACCTGGTTGTCTTGTCTCTGTTTTCCCATTCTACCTGGTCCGCTTGTCTCTGTTTTACCATTTTATCTGGCCCTCCGTCCCTCCCCCTGGTCCTCCGCTGCTCCACCTCCCTCCTGGTCTCTTTGTGTCTTTGGTTTTTCCCTTGTGTTCGGGTGGAGCATCTGGCAGCTGCTCCGTGGAGGAGGGGATAATGTCACGCTGTCTAGTCTCTGTTTCCCTGGGTGTCCACTAGTGGGCTCACTTCCCCTTAGACACTTCACCGTAGGCACTAGAATTCCTCTAGTCTGGTCCTGTCTTCACAGTAATTGCACTCCTGTTAATGGCACCAGGTGCAGGCAATCTATTGTCATTAGCCTCCCTATATATTCCTGTCTTTTCCTGTTGTTTGTATGGAGTCCTTACCTTTCGTGTATGCAGCATTCTCGTCATCCGAGATTCCCCTTCGTCTTCTCGTATTCTGAGTTTCTCCTTAATCTTCTCGTCCTCCGAGTTCCCGTTCATTTCTTTTCCTTTGTTTGTTTTGTTTTGGACTGATTATTTGGTTTTGACCCTGGCTTGTTTGATAACGATATTGGATTACCCTTTTTTGAATAAATACCTGCTATTGGATCTCTCGCTCTCCCTGTGTCTCTCTGGTACACGAATCGTCACACAGCTGCCATTACTGTCCTGTGCACACATGCAAGCTCACGTTTTTGTATGAACTGTAAACTTTGAGCAGCTCATAACTTGGCTCATTGGTTCTCTGAAATATGTGATCAGTTACGTACTGGACATGTAATTTTCATATTAAAGCAATAGCAGTGAGCTCCTGGCAATTCAAATCCAGTCCTGTCTGAATTCTTGTACATTCATAATAGTGTACATTCATATATTCAAGTGCTTTTATGACAGATACTGTAAGTAACCAGGGCATGAAATATTCATGGCAACCATATTCATAGCACACTAATTCCCTTTACAGGATGCCCTGAAAAGGCAGCTAGAAGCAGGAAATATGTATGTCCTGTATAATTTAACTTGTATAGAACATCATCAGACTTCAGCGTCAATTCTTACTCATTTGTGCATATTTCATGGGTCATTGCGTTCAAGATTGGATGCATAATGTACAGTACAGTGGCCGCACGGCACCAGCAGCGCATGTGCAGTAGCGGTACAGTAGATGTTGAACGGACCAGGTATGTTTCTAAACCATCTTCTGAATCAAGTGTGTATCATTGATCATTATTCATTAATCTTTTAATCATTAATCCAGCGCATGTATGTTTGCACTCTGGAGAGTGTCAAAGGTTTCTATTTTCAACGTGTTTTGCCTTGAGTAATGTAACCATTCACAGACATATCTGTTTAATTTCATGAATGTTGTGGAAAATCAGAGGCATTAAAGTTGGAGTCCACTCACCGCTCAAAATGCCACTGATTTTGTCCAGTGCTGAGTACTGTGAACTCACAAATCCATCATTTTGCATTTCTTTTTTTTTCTTTTTTTTGACATTAATAAAATATCTTGTGCAAAGTTTTGCACAAATCTGTAATGGAAATGCACCTAATGTTACCCTGTGTGTTGGATTAAAAACCTTCTAAACCTGCATCTTTATCTTTATGTGTATGTGAACTGTGTAGCTGAGACAGAAGACCGGACCTAAAAGTGAAAATAAAGCTGCGTTTGTTCTGTGTTCATTTTGGGTTGTTTCAGTGTTTTCTTTTGCTACTTTTTTTTTCTCATCATGGACTTCCCTGCCTTACACCTACTGTACCTTGAGCAGGGAGATCACTCCCAAGAGGAGCACATGGAGGAATACCTGGGTCTCGCCCATCAGACAATTTCTCATATTACTGCCTTTGGTCGTTCCTGTGCACCGGCCTGAACACCGATACACAAGAGTAGTTTTCAAGGAAGGGTCCTTGAGGGAGCTTTGTTCTTTATGTGGAGTGGGTGCTGAGCTCCTGTGGATCTGCCTTCATCGTCTGCCTCATGGATGAAGACACCAGCACAACTCCCAACCCAGTGCCCTGCCATTCACCACTCCGCTGCGAGGAGCGACATCCTGAGCCCACCGCAGATGGATAGAGTACCTCAGCCTTGATGTCAGAGCCATCACCAGGAGGAGTGACCCAGCCTGATGCCATCAGTGAGTTAGAGAGGACCCTGTCTGCAGAGGTACGTGTGCCAATTGTCCCATCCATTGCCAAAGGGAATACTCATAGGATTCGAGGGTATGGATGCAAGCCCCACCAACACTCCCGCCACTGAGAATGAGTGTTTACTGGACATGGACACTGTTTTTTCAGTTTGGAGAGTTTGAGAATTTGGTTCCTCTGAACTTGCCAGAATCTGTTCATCTGTTTGACTCGCTGGTCCTGCCCAGCCTACCTTAAAGGGATACTCCACCCCAAAATGAAAATTTTGCCATTAATCACTTATCCCCATGAAACCCGTAAAAGCTCCGTTCATCTTCGGAACACAATTTAAGATATTTTGGATGAAAACCATGAGGCTTGAGACTGTCCCATAGACTGCCAAGTAAATAACAGTGTCAAGGTCAATAAAAGGCATGAAAGTCATCATCAGAATATTCCATCTGCCATCAGACGTGCAATCTGGGTTATATGAAGCGATGGGAACACTTTTTGTAAGTGAAGAAAACAAAAATAACGACTTTATTCAATAATTCCTTTGTCAACATTCTCCCCTGTGTCTCTCCATATTACCATATGCTGTGTATGCTCTCCTGTGTCATCTGTGCCACAAGGATGCACTGTTTTATTTCAAATCAAAGCTAAATACATGTAGAAACAGCGCATGTAGAAATCTCTTTGAAACGATTGTTTACACAATAGGTCATACATACATACATTGTATGCATATATAATGTAATATATCAATAAACGTGGTGGACTGTTTTATTTAGTTCAAATATTGTTTGAAATTTACTATAGGCTTATTGCTGGGTTAAATGAAACCAAAATGGGTGTTAAAATTAAATTCACACATAATATGACAACAGTAACAACACAGGCAACAGATAGCCTAAATTAAAGAGATTAAAGAGATGATGCTACACGCACTTTTACAAGTTGTTTGAACTGAAATGTGTGTTGGCAGTGTGTGTACACAACCACCCTAAAATGATCCACCCAGTGTTTTTTTTTTTTTTATCTGCTCAAATCTTTACCCCTTTCTCAAATCGAGCCGATCTCAGATGCCTGTCTGTGTGATGTCACAAAAACAGGCCCCTCCCACGATAGTTTGATTGACAGTAGCGTTTCAGCACAGACTGGACTGGCGTCTTACCTTAGACCTGCCCTGAGTTTCATCAGTCCACAGTTGTTTCACCACTGGAGCAGATGTAGACAATTATGACTCCTAATATTGTGCTAATCTGCAAGTTTCACAATGAATGCAATTAAAGTAAACAGTCCCTCATAGAGCAGCTCGGAAAAAAATTTATTTTTCATCACACCACAATAAAATAAATATTAAAACAAAACAAAACACCATGCTCTGAAAAGAACTCTTTTTAAAAGGGTAAAAAAGTTTTTTTTTTTTACACTACTATAGAGTAATTTTTTAACCAAACTATGTTACAGACTTTTCATTAAGACCCTAAAGAATCATATTAACTTGTGGAAAATGGGCATCCTATGACCCCTTTAAACCAGTTCAGAAAAAAGCAAAGCAACTCATACAGCTTATACAGTCAAACCAAATTTTTATAAAAAAAAAAGATTTTGTTCAATTTGTTCATGTTTTTCACCCACTGAAGAAGTTAAACTATTATGGCCAAACCATCACACCTATAAACACACTATAATAAACACTGAAAGTCAAGATTTAACTACTCAAGAATAAAATTGTGAACTGACAGGATTTTACTGTCTTTGGTTTTATTGTTTTGATCCTCGTCCTCAAGGAAGCACCATTCTGACTAGTTCACAGTTGCCGGTTTTACCGCTCATCAGTCGCTGCTCAATGTTGTGAGGGACAAAACCCTCCAGTTTTAAAATAATACATTCCAGTCAGTTTCAAAATTCTCTCTCCTCTCCTCTTCACTTTGATTAGTTTTCTTGTGTTTTCATCACATATTCCTGTCATGAGTGCCACAAACACTGACTCAATCGCCTCAAGCCCATTCCAGTTGTTTCCAGTTCGCGCTCACCGCATTCACTGGTCCAGTTTTAAAGGAACACACTCCAGACAGTTTCAAAGTTGTCCCTCGTCTGCACTTCAATTAGTTTTCTTGTATTTTCGACACATATTCCTGTCATAAGTGCCACAAACACAGATAGACTTGTCTCAAGCACCATTCCAGCTGTTTTCAGTTCACGCTCACCACATTCACTGGTCCAGTTTTAAAGGAACACACTCCAGACAGTTTCAAAGTTGTCCCTCGTCTGCACTTCGATTAGTTTTCTCCTATTTTCCACACATGTTCACTTCTTAAGCACTGCAGTCATTTCCTCGCATACAGAACCGTTTACGTTTGAACTCACATGACTTGCTGCATGCTCTCTTTCACGTCCTCCACATTCCTAACCCAGCACCGTTGGATTACTTATTACCAGTGTTGGGCAAGTTACTCTAAAAATTTAATCAAATTACTGATTACTCCTTTTAAAAGTAATTGCTTTACTGTTCTTTACTTTATTTCAAAAGTAATTAGTTATTAGTCACATTACTAGTTAAGTTTTTTTTTTTTTTTTTTTTTCATGAAATTTATGAAATCCCAGCATACACGCTCCCGATAAATATTTGTTATTAAAGCAGCAACAATCACAGAACACTGTTATGTTAAACTGAAGCAAGCTCATTCCACCACAAAATCCTTTAAAAAACAAAAAAAATAGCGCTGCATTTATAATCTCTAAAAGACATCTCAGTTCATCACAAAATCTGTTATAACACAATAAATATATGCATAATGAATCTTTGTCTACACTTTGTGTGTTATAATGAAAGGATTCGTGAGCACGCAAATTTCAGCACTGCATTGCTCAATGCTGCAAACACATGCAGAATAGAAACTCTGCATAACCTAAATAGAAACTCTGCATACGCTTGCACCTGTTAATCGTGTTTGCACCAGTAATGTTCCTTTTGTGCAATATAGATTAATAACAATTTATTTGTTTTAGATATTTTGTGTTTAGATATTTATATTTTGCGGGTGTCCCATGAATCATCTCCCGCATCCTGCACACATACGAGTGTCTACCCGCGTGCACCAGCACTCGCCCATCTTGTCCTGCACAATGTATGTTGCGTCAGGTCATGCGGGAGCAGGTCTCTTTTCCACTTGCACAAGACTTACAGTGCATATGCTACATCCTTTTTACAATTTCTAGATTATAAAACACTCCATTCTGTCAGCAATGCAACGCGGCAGTAACGTATAGAGACCTTGGCTTGTAAATATACTGTAATTACTATTTTGAAAATTATAACGCGTTAAATTACTCCGTTACTAAGTTAACAAATTACAGTAATGCATTACTATAATACACTGCTTATTACTGATAACAACCCAAATTGGGTCAAATCAAGCCAGGTTCCTAACCCACCCACATAGCAAATGTCTTCTGGCCCAGATCCGGGCCACACAATCACTTTTCCCTCGGTCCAAGTGCCGCAAAGAATGACGGCCCTGAAGTGGCCCAGAACTGGATTACAGACAAGGGCCACACATGGGCCATAACCGGGCCAAAACTCAGCCAGTTAATCACCCTGAACTGGGCCAAAACAGGTTTTATTATTGGTGCCAATTCTCAGCCTTAAGTAAACCAGAATCTCCAAATCTGAGCCACACCTGAGCCTCATATAGCCCAGACCCAACCCAGACAGCAAGCAGTTTGTTGGATTTCATGCGGGCGGGATCTGGACCAACACTATATTACTGTATATATATACTGTCTGGGAATACAGAATCTTAATATTTCAGATTATTGCCTTGTATATTACTATAATCACAATTATTTATTTTGTGACATGCTTTGGTAAGCCAGACAGCAACATAGTGTTGGCCCAGATCCGGCCCACATCTGTACATTAATGTACACACAAACTATGCCAATAAAGTACATTAAACTGAATAGAAAATCAGACTTAAAACTCACACATCATGTAAATAAAAATAAATAAATAAATAAAAAAAACGCAAAAGCATTGATTTTTCTATTTATTTTTATAAAGAACAAATCAACCAATAAAGAGAGAGTATATAAAGAATGCATTCTATAAGAGAAACGTAACAGATAGATGCATGTAATTTAATCATAATAATTTATTACAGGTGTGTCAAAGAGCAGTATCACAGTAGTCCAAATGACGATACATTGCAGTTGCAGTCCTCTCTGGCAGAATATAATAGTAGTGCGAGGAGCAGGGAATAATCTAAATTGTTAAACGCTGAAAATACTACCCCGATCCACTCCGTTAAGGCGCGCGTTTCTCATTCAAAAACACGCATCACCGGAAAAACGGCATGTCGCAATCTATGACGAAACCGGCAAGAGCCAATGAGCGTTTGATATCGCTGCCGTAAAACTTGTTGTAAAACTTATTAACGGCACATTTTTCAATTGTTACTATAGCTACAGAGGAAGGAGATCCATATCGCCGATGAATGCGGTTTGAATTTGGATCTGTTCTGTTCCTCACACCAAGCATCACATGGATACAGAGGATTTAAATAAAAAATAAAATACTTTCATGATCATTTTATTTAATGCTTGTGCATGACAGCATACTAATAATAATGATGTGCCTCATGGATCTCTCTCTCACTCTTTCTCTCTCTCTCTCGCTCTCTCTCTTTTCATGTAAGGATTCTAAGATTATTTGTACCAAGAATAATAATATAAAATGTAATAAAATATTAATTAAGTGCAGTTTAATGCACTTGACTAATTTGCTTAATTTTGAAATGATAATGTTTCATTCTGTTTTGACTTGCCATTTCAAAGACTACATATTAACAATACTACACTTCGTTAAAAATGTATGTGATCATTTAAACCATTATCATGCATCTTGTTTATCATGGGTCACATAATATGCTGCCAGATCATAGCCTGATTTGGGCCACATATCACCTGACTGATCTGGGCCACACTCCTCCCACCAACAATCGGCCCTCATATTGTTTGCCGGATCCCCGCCCTGCCGTCATTGCCACACATGGCCCAGCTCTGGCTGAAAGGGTACATGCCATTGCCGACAGGAGGCCAGCAGTGCCAGCTTGAGGCCACATTTGGGCCAAGTCCGTTTGCTGTGTGGGATACAGTCTATAAGAGAAACGTAAGAGATAGACACATGTAACTTAATCATAAGAAGTTATTGCAGGTGTGTCAAAGAGCAGTACCACAGTAGTCCAAATGATGATGCATTGCAGTTGCAGTCCTCTCTGGCAGAATATAATAGAAGTGCGAGGAGCAGGGCATAATTTAAGTTATTAAACACTGAAAATACAAATACTTAACCATTATCATGCAATATTGTATTTATCTTGTTTATCATGGGTCACATAATATGCTGCCAGATCATAGCCTGGTTTGGGCCACATATCACTGGACTGATCTGGGCCACACTCCTCCCACCAGCAATCGGCCCTCATTTTGTTTGCTGTGATCCATGCCGTGGCATCATTGCCACACATGGCCCAGTTCTGCCTGAAAGGCTACGTGCCATTGCCAAACAGGAGGCCAGCAGTGCCAGCTTGAGGCCACATTTGGGCCAAGTCCGTTTGCTATGTGGGCAGCAGTCTCAACTGAGTGTTTGGATTGAAACAATTATTAGCGTGTTTTATATGTGTAGGTTAATAAAAAAGTACACAGTGTATGTTTTTGCTAAATTGCTTGCAAATATAAGATTGTTGTTAGGTCATACATACCAGGTAATTTTAGAATAGGTATCCCTTAGTTTCAAAATACTTACAGCAGAGATCATTTGTAATTTTACAGATTATTACCCCTTTATTCCCCAAACTTTGCCTATTATTCCCCTATACCTACACGTACTGAATAAGTACACTATAATAACAAAAATGTTATGCTGTAAATTCTGTTTAATTACGCAGTACATTGCGGGTTGTAATCTAAAGTGTTACCGTTTATTTTGGCTAATTAAAAAGTTTAGCTTCAAGATAGGCGGTGCTGGTCAAAGATGGATGCTTCAATTCAGGTGCTGAGGGGGCACTAGATCTTTGATGGGGAGCTGGGCCATTACTAATAATAACCTAATAAATATGAACAAAATAGGTTATTTAATTTTTATATAAATAAGATAAATATGAGAAAACTTGCCCACTCGATTTTTTTAAATATTTTATTACATGATTATTTGACTCATCACAATTTAATTACAATTCTTCATTGCAGCACCATTTCTAGGCATAGGCAAACTAGGTGGTCGCCACGGGGCACAACCAGCTGGGGGAAATACAAAGGTATGTTAATTAGTTAATTCCATTAATTAGTTAATTCCAATTAGGTAATTACTCCATCATAACAAGCACAATATGGCACTGCATATTAGCAACGATTTAACCACGTCATAAACATTTCAGCAGCGAAAATAGTGTTAATTGATCAATGAGGATAATATAGTGTTGTTACTATGACAACCAGCGTGGACCTGCCAAACGAACATAGTTTCAACAGAAAAAAAAAATAATAATAATCACGTTAGTTTTACATGAATTCAGTGCATACCAAGAAATAACTTAAAAGCACATAAAATCTATGCATTTCTTATGCTGTAGTGTAACTGAAGTGACAGACAGACTGGCATTGTGATTTGGGATAAACAATCATGACAGATTCACTTAACAAAATTTTTAAATAAACCCAATAAAGAAACCACGACATACTCACCAAAAAAATATCATATAGTTAAAAAATACACAACATACTGCAGGAGGAGAAGCAGAGACTGTCTTGTTTACAGTCTTGGCTATATAGAATAGTTTAAAAAGGGTTTAAAATGGTATGTACTAATGCCATGTCTGATTGCACCTGTAGGTGAAGAAGACACATCAGCAAACTCAGGGACAGCCACTGGATTGATACCACTTGTTTCTGGCCAGACTAGGCCATCAGCAGGTGTGTGTTTTCTCATATGAAATACTGCTGCACAATAGTCTCATACACTAGAGTACAAAAAAGGATAGAGCACAAATGGGTGGTATTTCTATTAAACAATTTTTTTTTTTTTTTAATGTTCAGGGTACACTGTAAAACCTGACAAGTCACAGTAACTCAAACCATTTGAGTAAACAGATTGCCTTTACTTAAACCATGTAAGTTTTAAAACTTTTAGATGCTGATTTATTGTTTCATTTGAAGTAACCATGTTAGAGATCAGTGTTTGCTTTAGTTGGGCTTTTGACCCTTGATTTCTGTCTTAGATTATTTTGTTTTGGATGTTGTAACCATGTGTTTCTGAAACACGTTTGTTATAACTCAAAAAACCCAGAGAAAATATGATCAGGTATTGGTTGTTATACAGCATATTGGTGATGATAATCATCAATTATACAGCTGCTCAGAGTTCAAAATCTTACTAAATAAGTGTTCTATAGTTAGTTCAGTTGATTACAATGAAAGCCATTCAAAAAGTCAGTGGTTCTTTCATAATCAGTTAATATAAAGGCATTTCCAAACAATTTGGTCTTCTATGGTGTTTACTAGTCACACACAGACATCAATAATCAGAATATGAACCTCAAAAATGGTTACGGAAAAAAAAAAAAAAACATGCTGCAATGCATGCTGGGTACAATTGTAGTACAAAACTCATCCATGGCTCCCAGCATGCTCTGCTGCATTGTTTTTTTTTTTTTTTTATTTTTTTTTTGGTCACCATTGTTGAGGTTCATATGCTGATTATTGATGACTGTGTGTGACTAAGTGACATCACAGAAAACCAAACTGTTTGGAAAGTTCTTTATATTAACTGATTATCACTGAACGACTGGCTCTTAAATCACTTTTACTGTAATCAATCCAGCTAATTACACAACACCTATTTCATCAGAGATTAAACTCCAAACAGTTCAATAATCAGTAATTATCATCACCAATATACAGTATAACAACCAACATCTAGGTACAGGTTAGATAAAAAAAAGTGCTAACCTGAATGCACTATAAGTTGCTTTGGATAAAAGCAGCTTTTAAGAGTGTGAGTGTGAGTGTGTGTATAACACCTGATGATATTTTCTCTGGGCTTTTCAGTTATAACAAATGGTTATAACAGCCAAAGAAAAAAACTAAGACAGAAATCAAGGGTCAAGAGCCCAACTAAAGCAAACACTGATCTCTAACATGGTTACTTTAAATGAAAACATAAATCAACATCTAAACCTTAGTTAATTCTCAATCAGATCTTCTGTAGACGTCTGACAGAAATAAAGTCAGTCTGGTTATTAATAAGTGGAGCTGGTGATGCTGTTTGTGGGGTTGTTTAATCAGATCTTGAGAGATTTAATGTATTTTATTTCAGTTTATTTTATCTAAGGCTGTGTCTGAAGTCAGTTGTAGTTCTTGTGTTTCTCTTTTCTTTAGTAATTCTGTTTGTTAACAGCAGCTGTTCATCACTAATTCACAATTATCACTCAATTAATCACTTAATTATTTAATTGCAATGTATATCTTCTTTCAGTGAACTCAACTGAATTAAGTTCAGAGTACTCATAACTATTAGTTTTAAAACTTAAATGGTTTAAGCCAATCGGTTTCCTCAAACGGTTTGAGTTAACATAACTTGTCAGGTTTTAGTGAGGCTGTGTCTGAAGTCAGTTGTAGTTCCTTTCTCTCTTTTCTTCAGTAATTCTGTTTGTTAACAGCAGGTGTTCATCACTAATGCTCAATTATCACTCAATTAATCACTTAATTACTTAATTGCAATGTATATCTTCTTTCAGTGAACTCAACTGAATTAAGTTCAGAGTACTCATAACTGTTAAGTTTTAAAACTTAAATGGTTTAAGGCAATCGGTTTCCTCAAACGGTTTGAGTTAACATAACTTGTCATGTTTTTAAGGATATTTGTTTACACAAAAGGTTTGAGTTACGTTACTTGTCGGGTTTTACAGTGAGTTAGTTTTAAAACTTAAATGGTTTAAGGCAATCGGTTTCCTCAAACGGTTTGAGTAAACCTAACTTGTCAGGTTTTTAAGGATATCTGTTTACTCAAACGGTTTGAGTTAAGTTACTTGTCGGGTTTTACAGTGTATATACAGGAATCATGGAGTTAAATTTAATACCTTTTTAAGACCTTTTTTAAGACTCTTTTCATATATTTTAAGACCTCATCGCCACTCCAAATTTTAACCGGTTACATCGGCGACACTTTAACTTACATTTAATATAAAAGATGTATTTGTAACATCAGCTCTTATTACTCTCTGCAAACCATAGATATTTTGTGGAACACTTCTCATGACAAACATCTGACTGATCAGACAGTTTACCTGTGATTATGGAGTGCTTGATTTGATAGTGTCAGTACTGCACCTGATCAAGTCTGAATGATCATGGAAGGTAAAATAATAATCACAACTATTACATCCTTGTAATTGTGCATCCCAAGCCCATGTCAGTATAATCATAAAAAAATAAAAATAAAATAAAAAAACTCCCCAAAGTAGCGCATTTATCATGTCCCAAATATAAAAATGTCATTTCCATCCCTAAAATACATCTTTTACAGTCACTGTTATGCACATTTATCATAAACACAGCTCAAATGCTTCCTACTAGTGTGCCCCAAAACATTTAGCACAGTTTTATTACAGGCAGAATGCAAAATGTTTCAGTGCAACCATTTCAACCAAATGTAATTAATGCAATCTTTCAAACCTTCAACCCACTGGGAAAAATCAACCCATTGCAACAGTTTAAAAGCAGCCCAATTTCATGAAAAAAACAAAAACAAAAAAAAAACCTGCATCCAACACGAGTTGCAGAAGTCAGATTGGCTGATCACAGGTCAAAAGTAAGGAGAAATGACTGACAAGATGTTGGAGGATTTGCTACTCAACAGATAGCGAGTTCACTGACAAATATAGATGTACTCACTTTACACAGTGCGCGCACGATCGCCAAATCGAAAGTGAACTTGCAGCGCTTATTTCAAAGGGATTTAAATACCCCACAGACTGATAAAGGCGCCCTGATCCTCGAAAATTAAATACAATGTTAGAATGTTTGCGGGAGCAGATTCAAAAATCGCGGGAGCGGATGGGAGCATGCGGTAATGATAGCGCGGGGGCGGGGCTTGTTGATCCCACGCAGCAGCGCAGTCAGTCAGTGATGATGTCAAATCTCACGGGAGTCCATAAATAAACTACACAGAACCCCGCCCACTATTCGGACAAATATACAAAATGAAAAGATGGTACAAAATTTAATACCTTGAAAAATGGCATTTAAGATTTTTAATACTTTTTAAGTGCCTTAATTTTCTCTAAATTGATTTATCAACTTTTAATACTTTTTAAGACCCCTTTAACACAATTTATTTGAAAAAAAAATCTTTAAAATATTTTATTTCTGTACATGAACATAAACACCAACAAACCATCTTCATTAATTTTTTTTTTTGTATCCCACTACTATCAAATTTTTATTTAAATTTTTTTGTGAGGAGAGGAAAATCTTTACAATCAGAGTTTAATTTTTTGCTAAAATATATGGTTCTGAAATATATAGTACAGCTAACGCCGTTTGTTTCGGTTGCACTTTTAAGCTTCCTGGACTTTGTCACCCTGCCAGTGACGCCTCGCCATTCCATTGGACTTACTCACACATGCTTCAGGACACAATCTTGCAGAGTCGTTCCAAAAGCGTTTCTAACGCAGCGTCTCGTTCCCCTCTGGGAACCATGGTTATATACGTAACCTAGGGACATTTACAATCATTAATCGAGTATGATGAAATGAGGAAAATATTGTCATGTTATTCCGATGCATATTTCATGATTTAAATAGGAGTGCACAAGCCATTGAGTTGGAATGATTTTTTATGAAATAAATGCATGAATATCATAGAAACAACATATCACATTAAAAGATCAATAAAATTGGACAAGGTTATACATCTCATAAAACATTAACCATGAGTAAAGACTGTACAAATTAAACAATAATAATGTTAGCAGTGCTTTCATGCACTTACTTTAATCTCCAATACAGTCATTACATATTTGATCAAACTGGATTGTTCAAAAAAATACTTTTTTTTTTCAGCCCAGAGTCGATTATTGAAAAATAACTGGTTTTACCATCTTAAACGTGTCTTATCCTCTGGGTTTGAACGCAGTGATTGGATAGTATTATACTGTAGATAAGAGTGGAGATTAATCATAATAAGCATGGTGCAATAATAAAAATGATAACAATAAGAATAAAATTAAAATGGTATATATATATATATATATATATATATATATATATATATATATATATATATATATATATATATATATATATATTCCAAGCTTTCCTCTAGCAGTAATGTGAGCAGCCGTGTACAGATTCTCATTTATCTCATGACTGTGTCAACACCAGCAATGCTCCCAATCGCGTTAAAAAGGAAAAAGGCCTGTTCAGTGCAAATGTCTGTGCACTTTCAGGGCACTGTCAGTCATATACATTCTTGAGGAATGTCCTAATGAATTAAACTCTATTCTGTGTCTTGACTTCCACACTGCTGCTTCCTCAAATCCATTCCACTTGGCTCATTCAAAGTCCATTTAAATTAAACTCCATTCTAGGGTCGGAGGTTAACGAGGGCTTGTGGCAAAAATGCCACCAAAATGAACAAAACTGTCCCATAAATTCAAGACAAAGGGGCAAAAACTGCCCCTGCACAATTAAGCAATGTATTATGGCTATCGCGATTAAAATGAAATGTATGAATGAATGAAAAGTGTCAATTCGTGGAATTAGATTTATGCTGTGTCCCAATGTGCCTATACTATGCACTTAAAATATGTACTCTTTTAGTGAAGAAAAAGTACACACTCTTAAGTGTGTAGTAGAAGAGTGGGCAAGCTTCGGGACATAATATCACGCCATACAATTGTGTCTTTACCTGTCTTTAACGGATTGTGTCTTTAATAGTTACATGCACCATGTCACTGTAAACTGGCCTGTCAGTCATCTTATCACAGTTTATATCCAATTCTGCTCATATTTTCTGCATAATAATGCATTTAAAAGTCAACCACCAAACGGATGTTTATAAAAGTTTACATTGCTGTTGCAGATGGTCTCGCACATCCACCATGTTTTTATAGTTTTTTTTTTTAATCACTTTTTATTCATGTTTGTAGTTCTCAGACTTCAAAAATCAACCTGAAATAGTAGACCATCCGGGGACTTTTGACATATTCTTTCCAATATACTATTCGTATATATATATACGTATATATATATATATATATATATATATATATATATATCTATATATATATATATATATATATATATATATATATATGTAATCTCACTAAGTGATGGATTGTATCTTAGAAACAGGGAGCTTTTGGCTTCACAAAACGTTAACTGATGGACTAGATTGGTGTGGATTATTGTAATGTTTTTATCAGCTGTTTGGACTCTCATTCTAAAGTGATACAATGCTACATTTCTCCAAATGGAATAGTATACCTGTCTTGAAACTTCTGGAATCACAAAATGAATCAAAGTTCAATAATTTTATATTCCTATATTCTCAGTTTCTGCTAATAAAAAAAAGTAAAAAATACTGAATATTGTGTTGGAAACTGGGGAACTTCCAATCAAAACGGTTGAAAACAACTGGGATATGTCAGTTAAATAGATACATGCCAAGTCATAGCACCTTGTATATACTGTAGCTAATAGCCCAAAGTGGCCCATCTTTATCCATCCATTCATCCATCCACCCATCCATCCAACACTGCTTGTTCTCTGTAGAGTCGTGGGCCCATCTTTATTATTTATTTTTTAAAATGTAAGCCTATTTCATAAAGTGTGTTGGGCTGTAAAACTTGGGCTGCTTTGTAGGGAACAATCTGATATTATACAGAGAGTAGAGCAGGAAGAACATCCATCGGAATTTAAAGTTCATATGCATGAGTGATGAGAAGCCATTACCACGCATCTCTCCTCCATTCCTAGCATGCATTTGGACTAGGAGAGAACAATAGGAGAGCTTTACTATGAAATTGCCAGTAGCAGTCTGCTGAGATAGATGAATATTGTGTGTAGTCTTTGTACAAGAGAAAGATAACATTTATTGACAGTCATTAGAAGTGACAACTCTTCCTCAATTCAGACACTAAAAGAGCCTATGAAATAAAGGTGTGGAAAGTGTTGGAGCATATTTCATTTTCTGAAATATAATTTGTATGACTTCAGTCAACATCACATTACTGTGTTCACCTAAAATTATTTATTGATACTGAAGACTACTCAGTTAAGAAAACAGCCTAAGCCACCAAGACAGCTGTAATTCTTTCAATTTATTGGGCCGCAGAATTCAATATCCAGTGTACTTTTGTCTCTTTTAATGTAAAGGTCATGTTGAAACTATATAACATTATCGTCTCTCTGCAAACATGGCAATCATCCACCACCTTTTTATCTGTATGCCTCATTTGTTATCGTCACTTATTGCGTGTGGATGTCACATAAATGGCAGCCCTTTCGAGCTAATCAAAGGGCAGCCTCTTCATGCGGAGTCATTTTCTTTCACTTGGAAGAGAACATAATTTCTCATCTCTCTTTTTAACAAGCTCAAACGCTTTCAGCAGAAACCGAAAAAAGGAGTTGGATGTTCTTTGTTTTTAACGCCAGGACGAAACATTATACATTTTTAACTACATTTGTGTACATAAAAACCCAATAAGCCTAATTTACAGATTTTAAATCAACACTGTGACACATTTTCACATCTATCATTCAGGTAATACTGTAAGTCCATGGTAAACATTGATTTGACATTTTTCTAAAGAAAATGTGTTTTAAAAAAAGTGTTGTGGGTGGTTTCCAGTCTTATATATTTCAGTTCATTTATATTTTTAGTAACATTGTTAATTATATTTCACTATGAGTCACTTATAGTCTTGTGATTGGCATGCCTAAAATATTACTGAATGCTTTTAGAACAGACAGGTCAAATTATGTCCTAATATACATTTCTTCTAAATAAACCAGTATAACTGGAAGTTTCACAGTCAGGGATCACCTTTTGTTTTATTTGTTTTTTTGTTTTTTTAAATGTGAAGGAGAAGCTTGGACAGCATTTGAAAAAAAAAAAAATCAAAATAAATAAAAATAAAAAATAATTATATATATAAATTGGTCCATGTCAAAAAGCTAAAGTTTTGGGTAAACTGTAACAGACCAGGAGTTTTCAAACTTTTAGACACTTCAGACCAGCATTAATTTAGTATCATTGAGGTTTGTTTACTATTATTATTTGTTTGTATTATATATATATTTCTTTCTTTTTATTTCTTTTTTTCTTATTTTGAAATAAATTTTTGTATTTTCATTTTAAATTTCTTATTTTTATTTTTATTTGTTGTTTAATATCTATAGATTTTATTCATTTTAATTTGAAAGTTATTTTAGTTATTTTAATAAAGTTAAACTAGACGGAAAAATGGTGCGTTGGCAATAAGCTGAAATAAAATAAATTAAAGTTTTTGTTTATATTTTATTTCAGTTAATTATTACATAACTGTACTTCTGACACTGTTTCTGACCCCCAAATATAATCATCCCATTGTGAGGGACCCCCTTAAGGACAGCTATATATTTTTAAAAAAGTATAAAGACCTTTTTATACAGAGAAAATATTGTAACCATAAAATATTATCTGAAAAATAAAATCTTCGGTTTAGAGAAAAAAAAAACAGCAATAATGTCAAAATGTAGCCTTTAACTGTGTATGTACAGTATGTATGTATTTATAATTTACAAAACAATTTTTTTTTTTTAAAAATACACATTTTTTTTTTCTCTGAATAGTTGTATTAAAAATCCAATTAATGGGACACTTATGTTGCTAGCTTGGGTATTTATTTATTTATTTATTTATTTTTTCCTACAAGAAAAATCTTATAATAACGATAAATATCACAAGTATGAGCAAAAGTGATTATTACAAACATCACTAATAAAATCAAACCATTCACAATGGGCAGACAAGCTCACCGTAATAAAAACCAGCTGGACGTGGCTGGATTTCTCTTACTTGGCTATCTGTGTCGCAATGCAATTTCAATTACAGATTACATGAAAAAGGACATTTCAGCACAAAGCACGGAGACTAACATGCCAGTCTAACATTGTCCAATTAAACAGGAGAATTACTCTATTATTACTTTGTTAGATCATCTGCTCCTGAAAACTGTGAGCTTCTCGCTGGTTAAAGGTGGTGGTCTGTCAGCCGTGAAATCAATACCATAATTCATGCTTCCCTGTGGTCTGAATAATAATTGTTTTAGCTATCACATTGCAAATATTTTCTTTTCCTCAAAAGGTGAAAAGGCTGTATAATGTATGCTGCTTAATATACATGCTGTGCGATCTTTGTGCCTCTGGTATATAATTGGCGCACACACTATGAAGCAAAGGATTTTCACACATTTTATCCATTTCCATGAAATTATATGTATTTGAAAAGCATCTACCCTTTGTTTGAGTGATTATGAGTGTTGGGTGAGAGCTATTGCAGGAAATAGTGCATTCTTTTCACTGGCTAGTGTAAACTTGAACTTTGGTACCAATGCTGCTTTGAAATTCAATCTAAATGAAGAGCTCTGTGAAACATGGCCTTGGGGTGTGATGGGGTCTTGCTATGACCCAGTTAAATCCTTGTGGTCGGTGGACACCAAACACGCTGAAGAAGAGCTTGAATACATTAATTCCAGTGCAGCACTCTCTGACCCAACTCACAAATCAATGTAAATTCAAATGTGTGGAGACACATATGAACAGGGCATAGGGTAGAGTTGAGAGTAAACATGCATAAGTAAACGTGCATAATGATGGTGTTGCCGCCCACCAGCTCTCGCTGGCTGTGAATATTGTGTGCCAAATTACTCAGAGATGAAAAAAAAAAATCATCAAGAGTACTAAAGGCTGGCAAACACAGAGATATAACACAGAGCTCTATGTGTGCCTGATATCCACACTTCTCACACACAAAATTTAAATACAAAATTTTCCAAAAAAAACACACACACTCATCCAAACCCAAATCACAAAATATCATAATTCCATGGAAAAAAAAAAAAAGAGATGGACTCATGGGTTTTATTCCAAGTCTTCTGAAGGCAAGAATTTCAGTTAATAAAATTGTTAGCAAAAATTTGCCCATCAATGGTCAAGTCAAGTCATCTTTATTTATATAGCACTGCACAAAAAACATATTAGGAAAACAAAATAAAAACCGTCCTAATAATTAATGCGCATCTCGTCAATAAAGCCGGTTCTCTAGTCAGCGGTAAATTTCATTAGGTGCGTGATTTCACATAGAGCAGTTGTTACTACACAGAGCCGTTGTTAACTGACAAGCTGCGCAAATCCACATTCATTATCAGCTCCATGTATTAACACACTACACATACGACTTCTATTCTAAGACATAAAACAACAAAACAGCCCAGGACTGCAAACACCATGCAGGAGATGTGAGAAACAAGACCAGGTCCAACAGCTGAATGAATAAAGAGTTTATTAGCTCAGAGGACTAATCAGTAGGATAACAAAACCGCCAGCACTCCATCAGGAAGACCAGCGGGGAGACTTCACCGGCATCAGCCAGACAGCGGCGAGGGAAAGTGACGAGCCCGCAGTGGAGTCCAGCGTCTAAGCCAAAAGAGAGGTGAGTCGAGTCGGCTGCTTAGTTGATGCTGGTCTCAGCAAGAGAGAGAGATACAGGGCAGACAAACTTCCCAGAGTCCTAGAGGTACCAGGCAGACAGAGAGGGCAAAAACAAGGACACCAGACTGACAAGACAGGGAAAAATCAAATGAATACAGCAGGGTCAAAAAACTCGGAAAGCAAGGTGAAGGTTAGCGCTTCAAACAATGCTTACGGACTGACACAAGACAGCAAACACCAGGGCATGATAAAGGGAAGATAATCAGCGTAAAACAGGGTGCAGGTGAGGGAGAATACGTTAACAGGGATAACAAGAGGGGCGGAGAAAATATAGCGGTGATCGTGAAACACCTGGCGAGCCACCAAAACAAAACCCATGTGCTCCAGGACAGCAAAAGCCTCAGGCCCCACTGAGATCGTGACAGGAGAATATATAGGAAGGCAAATGAGGAGGGTAATGAGGGAGACACAAGTGGAGTAACTGAAACAATAATGACATAACAAGAAGGGTGAGGACAGTCAATAGACAGGAGAGCACATGGCACCAAAAACAAACAAAAAGCCATGTGCTCAACAAACTGGTGGCCACTTAAACCACACCAGCTGAATACCATGACATTTAGTGCACACTTTCATTGCGTGATTCAGCCTTTTTTAATGTCCCTGAAATTCAAGATATACAGGGTCATTTTCCCCCATGAGTTTTATCTTACATTTATATGTAATTATATAGTTTAGCCAATCCACACAAGCAACGTTTTTCCTGAATATCAGCATGATTGCAAATATCATATTAATTTTATAAAACAAGTTAACATTATGAGTTACATTTTAAATAAAATAATGCGTTTCAAAAATAAAAGTTTCAAATAAAACCACAGAAGAACTGAATGAATCCACATTTTGAATGAATCAGTTTAAGAAAAGGTTCAATTTATGACTGTATCAACCTTTTGAACATATGACTCAGTGACCCAACTCATTAAGACAGTGACTTACCGCCACCTGGCATTTTTACTTTCATATTAAAATTATTATGTAATAAAAAAAAATATATAATAATTTCATAATTAAATATATAAATAGAATGCAAACAATCTCGTATCATTATTTATGCAATTGTAAATGCAATGCATTCATTCTATCTTAGCTGCATTTCCACTTCAGATGTAACTTCTGTGCCACTTCTGCAGTGCAAAGATTTTGTGGATACTGATCTCCACTAAAATTATAAAAAATCTTTGGACACTAATTCTCAAAATAAAGTTTTGTTCTGAGATTTACTAAACAGGGTATACGCAACCTGATGGATTAAAAAAAAAAATGTTCTAAGAACTATTGTCTTAAAAATTAAAAAACTTTTTCAACTGTGAAACAACAGTCTGGACTAGTGTTGCAAACTTTTAGACCAACTGATTAGTGCAAATTAATTTAAAGTGCTTGTGTGAGCTGAGCAAAGAGAGTACATGCCGATAGAAAAATCTATCTGCAATTTAATTTGGTCTTTATTGACCAAACAGAATAACACATTGACTGCATGATCATTTTTAAAAAATCCAAAATATTGGCCGATATATTGGCCTTGGTATGTTCAGAAATGACTGTGCTCCTTTACACCAAACAATAATTTATGGGATTCTCTTCTGCATTTAAATGTGCTTTTCACTTCTGAATTTGTGCAGTGTGAATGTGGCTTTATAGTGATTTTATGTTCTTGATAAGGGCGTATAATTAATTGGGGATTCTGCTAATCATATTTCAATCTAAAACAGCTTTTACATTATGATATGACTCATCAGTATTATCCTGTTTAAATTATTATTATTATATTGCATTTGATAATTTGAGTTATTCTCATCATGCGTCTGGGTATTCAGAATTTTTAACAAACACAGCCGGCAGTTATCAGAACTATAAAATATTAGAATGAAGCAGAAGAACAATAAACACTGAGACAAACAATGGAAACCAAAGACAAGACTTCAGAAAGAACAAAGGGAGCTATAAATAGACATATTGTGTGTCACTGATGGCATTTAATTGCGATGTGAAATCTGGTCACAGTGACCTCTAGTGGCATTACTGTTGTGAATTTGACACAAATGTATCCCACAGATGGATTGTTTTTTGAGTGCACAGATTTATCAGGGTTGTGACTGTGATAGTTGGTGGCCTGTCACATATCCTGCTGGATATCAAGCTTATTTCAGTATTGTGGATAGCATTTTGCCTGGATTTAGGTTCAGCTAATGGTTCCAGGACTGGGCTTTGTTAGGTGGTTTTAGATGATAGTTAAAGATTAATTCTTGTCTTGCCTTACAGGTTTTGCCAGCTGTAAATCTGTTTTTATGTTATTCTGTCTGATGCGTGTGGCAGTTCATGACAAACTGCAACAATTAACTGCTAATCACTGTAACCTCATCAGTAACATTTTATGGCTATGTGTTTCCTTTCTCAAGAGGTCCAACAAGTCTTTCTCATCAACTCACAACCACAATGGATCATATTGAGCAACTGAATGCAAGAGCATCATCCCCGCCCCCCCCCACACACACAGATTTTTTTCCCTCATTTCTTTTCCATTTTAACTTTTCTGAATTATTTAGCTGTTTCACGTAAATTAAATTAAATTACATTTACACATTAACTGAATTAATAAAGCTTTAACAACTGAATCATTTCTTTAAAAAAAATTAATTATATAGTCCTATGAAATATTTTCTGTTATTTTATTATCAAACACTGAGGTAAATAATAATAAAAAAGTAAAAAAATAAAAAGAATAAAAAATTCAATTGATATTTTAAAAAAGTCCAATTAAAATTAAATTTCTTGCTATTTTGCTGCATCCAAAATAAAAGTTTTTGTTTATATATGTGTGTACTGTGTATATTTATTATGTATATATAAATACACAAACATACATGTATATATTTTAAGATTTATATATATATATATATATATATATTATATATAGTATATCTAAATGTAATTATTTTATATATAAACAAACATATTTCTTTCTTAAACATATACATGCATGTGTTTGTGTGTGCATATATATATATATATATATATATATATATATATATATATATATATATATATATACAGACACACAAAAAAAAAAAAAAAAAAAAAAAAAAATAAAAAAAAACATTTATTTTGGATCTGATTATTCATTTGACAGCAATAGTTTACAGTTAAAATTAAGACATGGAAGAAAATTTGTGTCATATTCCTTCAAAAATAACAACAATCTGTTTGTATCTGTCAAAAGTTTTTTCAACTGAAATGGTGAAATGCTGATGAAGTGACTCTCAGAGCAGCTCTGGAGATGAAGTTCATGTGTTCATGTCCTCTTAAAGTGGGACGACAGATGCTGAAAACACTGCACTTGAGCTTCAGTATAGACCACACCACACTGCTCACTCACACAGAGACAGAGATCATGAAGACTTCATATATGAATAGCAGTCATTTTCAGTGTTTACAGACACTAGTTCATATCACAATTTGTTTAAGTGTACAGCCCAACTTTTGATTTATTTATCCAAGATATGCCAAATTTGAAGACATTGTGTAGACATTTCTGTCAAATTAATTCTAGAAAAAAGTATTAAAATGGATAATGTTATTAGTTTTGGTCTAGGTGGACTAGATCAGCTTACATTGCTAATGCAAAGCAAGTCTGAAGATTTGCTGCTGCTAAAAACTCACACAGAGACTGCTGTTTTGTTGTGCAAATATGCGTACAAAAGATCGTGCAACAAAACGGGCAAGCTGCATGAACGCAAAAACGCAAAAATGCAGATTTACTCACCAAGACCAAAGATGTTTAGTGCTGATTCTGCAAAAAGCCATGCTAATCATGCATATGATAGCAGTGTTTGCCAGAACCAGCTTCACTAAAATGCTAATGGACTAACTTGTTATATGAATCTGCCTGGCTTGGCTTAATGGTTTTAATACAGCAGGTTGCATTAGGTGTTTTTTGTTTTTTTTTAACCTGGACCAGAATAGTCCACTGCTTATGTGTACATGATAAGACATAGTTAAACCAAAAATGAAAATTATGTCATTATTTACTCACCTTCAAGTTGTTTCAAACCTTTATGAGTTTCCTTCTGTTGAACACAAAAGAAGATATTTTGAAGAATATTGGTAACTTAACAGCTGACGATAGCCTTTGACTTAAACAGTATGGAAAAAAAAACTAACCATTCAATTAAAAAAACAAAATCAAACCAAAATAAAAAAAAAAAAAAAAAAAAAAAATGTTGGGCGGGTTCTATCTATGGGTTGTTGATTGGATGGTGAGATGTGGGCACTGCTCTTTAAAGCATGTTTAAGCAGACTAAATAATTGGAGAACTCCTGCAAATGTCACCAGAAAGAGTCTGCAATTTTCTCCAAAAGATCCAGTTATGATATTGTGATTGTTAATTATTAGGTAAATAAAATAAAATAAAATAAAATAAAATAAAATAAAATAAAATAAAATAAAATAAAAAATTCAACTCATCCCTCATTTTCTTTTTTTTTCTTTTTTTAATTATTTAAAAGGTTATGGTAAGGCACCAATGGAAGTCAATTCCTGAATGATTTGAAAGAAGATTAGATTAAGATTATAATTTTATAAAAGCTCAAATATTCATTATTTTGTTAAAACGTGTGTATAAATTAAGCTGTAAAACTGTTCAAAGCATAATTTTCAGTGTACACAGAAAACACAGAAAAGGTTAAATCCCATGTCTATTTTCTTAATGCATATGGTCTTGATGTGAATGATTCATCCATTAATTTATTATTATTTTTATTTATGACAGATACCAATAGATTATATTCCAATTATTCAGAATGATATCTGCTGATAATGATGCTGATTCCAATAGTTTGTTTTTCTTAAAGAAAAAAATCTCTCCTTACTGATGCTGTTAACCTCACAGGGAACCCATGACACATTACTATAATATTAAAGGTTAAAATTAACAACAGAGCTATTATAGTCATCTGCTATTTATGTTCAAATATCATAATTACACTGTTTACAACTCATTTGCACAGTCTTCATAAATACCTGACTTCATGGTAGATTTATTCAAACATGCATATATAATTATAAGTAAAAAGCTCCTCTCTACTGGCATCTTTCCACAGTTGAAACACTGACTGAGCGATTACATTTGACAAGATACATTTTGGTAAGTTATACTGTAACTTTCAACATACCTTCTGATGTTCCTTCATGTTTATTTTACACTATAACTTATTGAAGTGGAAGAGACTCTCGCTCCGCGCTGCTGCTTGAACTGAGGTGCTACAGTGATCTGTCACATTTGAAAGCGTCAACATGGCATTCATTGTTTGAATTTTGTGATAGAATGTACAGCCCTAAAATCAACAGAGAGATTTTCTTCGCGTAGTATAAGTTGCAGCCTGACACATTTTTCTGCCCTGATCATCGGCTGATTTTGAACAATCTACCAATGCCCGATAGTGAAATAAATTGCTTTTATCAGCCGATACATTGGTGCATCTCTAATTCAGTTCTGCCTCCATTCCAGTAAACAACAGCCACTTTTCACTATCCAACCAACAACTTATGAATCAATTCATGTCCTGCCCTGCATTTTTAGCTGTTTCACTCAGAAATATGTCACACTATAATAGTAAAGTTAGTCGCAATGTGCATTTCATGCTGACTTCAACATTAACAGACTGGTTCCATTCACTTCCAATGTAAGTGGTCACTATAAACTGTAAAAAAAAAAAAAAAAAAACACTGTAAACTGTATTTTTGCTTTTTGCTGAATAAAAGGAGGGGGAAAAGTGGAAATTAATTTTTGTGGTAATAAACATTATGCCATAAATGCTATTGACTGAACTTACTTGAAAATGGAATATTAATTGAAGATTTATTGTGCATTGTAGAACAACTACAGTATGCTTGAGTGGGAATTGGCTAATGCTTTAGTTATAAACATGCTTTTATATGTGCTATGGCTGAAGTCCAAGACTTACCACTGCTACACCAGGATACCACAACCTGACACACACAGAGAGAGAGAGAGATGGACAGAGAAAATAAACAAATAAAGAAGAAGGACTGGCAAACTATTTAAAAAAAGTTTGAATAGGTTAATTGCAGCTGACAAATACTGAATAAAAAACAACAACAACAACAACAACAACAAAAACACTTTATACATAAACGTCTAGTACACTGGCAACTGTCGTAATATTATTTACTTGCCAAAGTCAGATTTTTCTTCCTTTTGGTGTTTGGCAAGTGCTAATCTTCAACCTTGGTATGCAGCATAAATGTATGTGCATGGGACACATGGAGTTTAGTTTATCTAATGAACTAATTAAACTAAAATAGTTTAGTTCATATATTAAGATTTTAGTTCATAACAACTCAATTCTACTTCCATCTATAATAATATATTAATGTATATTTATGTATTATTAATGAATATTAAAAATAAAAAAATAATAAATAGCACTGATCAAGCACTGATAAATCAATTTAGTCTCTGGCCTCAGCCTATAGTAAACAAACCATGCACTGTCGATGAGTGGTGTTTTGTGTAGACACAGTTTATCATCATTTTAAAATGCTAATTCTTACTGAAGGATCTGCCTGGAGTCTTTTCCTTTAACAGGAAGCTGAGGCGCATTAACTCTGAGTCATTTGTGCCCAATCCTGCCAATTATACAGAAATTGTTCAATTTTGGTTCCAAAAATATTTTCTAACATTCGTTGGCCACAACAATCTGTTCTTAATTCTGATGCCTGCTGAATGTGATTGTGAAGCTGATTTGAATGTTATTAAAGCAGTAAGTCATAAGAGACATAAAACAGCAATATGATAAAAGACACCAATGTGCCATTTTTCATTAGCTCTACTGTTGCCAAAGTAGAAACTTGGTGTATTCACATAGAATGTGCATCAAAGACATGTGTTTATATTAATTTTACAACGGCTTTCAACACTTCACATCCAATTAACCTTGACTCTTTAATTAAAACTCATTGCAATAGTCCTGGAAAAACACACGTCTTTTTTTCTGCTGTTAAGAGCTGTCAAAAAAATTAATAATTAATTTTTTTTTTTTTTTTGATCATATGTTGCTTGGAAAAAAAGGTGTTTTTGTTGCATATATGCTACTTTAGACTGACTAAAAAAAAAAAAAGCTTTTTGCCCAGAGAATTGTGTAATTCCAGTATATACCAGCAGAGGCTCACTGAAACTTAATTTCCTGATTCCCTGGTTGATTCGTTAAACAATTGTTTTATGTAGGTTGAGCAAAGGAAAAACATTTTTTGGCTTTTAGCAAACCTAATTTTTATGTGCATTTGAAATCAGATTCATATTAGATTTTCTGAGGTGTGTTTCAGTCCCTCAGCATTCAGAATGCTGTGTGATTTGGTCACAGTAACGTTATGCCACAGTGTTGAGAAACAGAGTGAAAATGTCTTGTTTTCTGTCACCTCTCTCCATACTGCCAGCTCTCTGCACTTACAGTTATAGCAGATAGGCGAAAGTGACAAGAACTGGGTCAGCATGCTGACGCCTACGTTATTACTATGACAACCAATGTAGATACACTATAACCATATCACCAGGTAAAATAAAAATAAAAATGCACAGTGATTCTTAAAGTTTAGACTGGAAGAATAAATTAGCATTACAATGCAGATGTAAACTTATTGGTGTCTAGATTTATAGTGTGTAGGAATTAGCACACCATATTTTGGGACTTGCATTAAAGATCTGCTGAGCAATGGTAAAAATATGATAGTAATCAGTTGAATTGATGAGGCTTTTATTTCAATTTTTTTGCTGACTACAAAAGTTGGTGTGTCTGTTACTTACTCTGATCACTATTTATATCTATATATCACACACACACACACACACACACACACACAAGAACAAATACGATAAAAATAACAAAAACATAAAATTACTAAAACTTCAACTAAAATTGAAACGAAAACAGAAATAAAACATAAAATATAATTCAAAATATTAACAAAAACTACAATAATATATCACTGATACTATAGTAACACTCACATCAATGTGATGCCTATCATGGAAGTGTTATAGCTTGTAGTTAATCTTAGCTTAAACAAATGAAATAATATTGCCATAGTTTATGGAGCTATAGGTTTCATCAGCATGAGTCATCTCTCTGTAAAAGAACGCAGTTCCAGTCATCTACATTCATGCAGATGCAGATGTGAAATATACAACCTGAAAGGAAATGTCCAGGCATGCAGAGCACGAGTCTTTGAGCTGTGCCCTGTGTGGTCACTCCCCTCAGGTTTAAGGCTCTGTTTATGGATATGGAACCCAGTCAGACCAGCCATCCAGTTCTCATCCCTTGGAGGCTGCAGATGGCACTCAGGAAGAGGGCCGTTGGCTGAGGTTGGCAGGCCTGGTGCCAGAGTGATTTCATACTTGGTTTCTCTCACAGCAGTGGAGCACGGTGTCTGCTGTCTCGCTGCTCACCAGCAGGGGGCACTCTGGGCCCAGAATTACACTCGTGACCAGGCTAAATGACGATAAAGGGAGGGGAAGTTGTTTATGTGTGCGTAGATATGAAATACAGAGTGAGCAAAACAAAGAGAGAGAAAAGAAAAAGACAGAAACGGGTTTAAAACAAAACTGTTTGCAGTTTTAGAGCACGAAGGGAAGTAGAAAGCTCAGAAGTCTGGTGCTGAGGAGTGCTTCACAAGCATAAACCTCCAGAGACCAAGCTATTTTAACAGGACAGCATGCTGTGATGGGAAGTTGTGGAGGAGACGCCACTGATCTGATCCGTTGAGGAAGCTTGGATGGATTAGTCCAATTTCTCAGACTGCTAACTCAACCATCATCCTCCTCTGCTCATCAATCTTTTAGAATTCCCTCATATTTGGCAACGGTTCACACCCTTCACTCAAGCACTGCTCAGCCTGGCAAATCTGTGCTCCCTCTTCTGTTCACACTGTCAGCCCCAACCCCGACATTAAAGATAAATGGGCTCTTGGCCACCAATGGCATCAACTTTCTCAGAGCGGTTTTGAAATTTCACAGTTTTGTTGTTGATATTTTTTGTAGCCTGACATTCTTTGGAGCTCACATATTAATCTTAAAGGAGAAATCTTTAATATTTAAAATGCTGGGATACGTTCTCCTATCCTTCTTTTGTTTGTTTGAGTGTCCCGATAACGAAAGTCCATAATACCTGGAGAAAGCTGGCCATTAACACTCCTCTCATCATCTCAATAGGAGTTCTGCTGTCTCATGACCCCTCCCATATGTGACCTGCTTCATGGGAATTCACTTCATTGAGCACATTTTCTGAGTCAATCATCTGAGCCGTAAATGCATGCTGTTTAGAGATGTAACAATTCACTCAACCCACGATTCAAGTCGATTCACTTTTTTGATTTCACGGTTCGATTCACGATATATTTATTTTTTTAACAAAATGAAATTTAAGACAAATTATAAATTAAATGTGTCCTTTTATTATTGCTTTGACAAAATGCTACACATTTCTTTGTGAAATTAAAATATATCACTATAATAATATACTAATATAGCACTTGCATATTATTGCTCTTTTGTTGGTTTTGATTGCTTCCATTGTCCTAATCTTTAAGTCACTTTGGATAAAAACATCTGCTAAATGACAAAAAATTTATATAATTTTTACGAACTTTAAAAGGTCTAGGGCATGTACCGCAACATTTATATATTAACATACTGCTGAAGGTGGGGTATGGTGGAAGAACACATGACAGACTCTCTTTCAAAGGGAAAAATAAACTGGGCTTTATTTACAACAAGCCGAAAAGACATTGGACCCAGTTCAAACAACAATAATAATGTGTGCTATGTACAATGTGATGATGTAAACAAACAATAAATGGGAAAAGAACATAAGTGGCGCCAAAGGAAATAACAAAATATAACAAAACAATCCTTAATCAAAACCTAATCTAACCAAAACAAAAATGTAGAACATAAACCGAAATCTTCGGTGCATCCGGCACCCTAACTAAACTACCTAAAAAAAACAGAAATACAAGGAATGGCACTCACTTCTTACCTGGTGGGTCTAGACAATCATCTGCTATGGGTGCAGTGTATATCGCGATATACTAACCTGTGTTCTCTTCCCAAAATGTCAGTTATTAACCGATATCTCTGAACGAATGAAAAGGTAGACAACACATTAAACTAATCTTGCCCATGTTAGAGCGCAACAAATATTAGAAGTACAAAGAACAAACCACATAGCACACAACTCAATTTGCGGGCAGAAACATACACAAAAACTCTGTTCACTACAGAAAACTCATTTCGCTACAAAGAGCTCGATTCACTACAAAGAGTCCTCAATTCGCTCCGGAGAGAAAGCATGAATGAACACGCCACCCCTTTAACCAGCTGGGCAGCCTCCAATTGACTCTCAAGCGCCACCTTAATGATGACTGACGTCCGACTCGGCCAATCACAGCAACCTGCGAACAGAGAGAGTAAACTAGAGACAGAGAGAAGGTAATGAGCACAACAACCAACACGTGCAAAGTACACTAATGTGCACAGATCAATGAATTTGAGGTAACCACTGCATTTGAATCATTATCCAAACAAAGATGCTGCATACATGCAACATGAGCAGTTTTTCATCAAAATTAGATTATATAATTTTGAAATTTGAATATAAATTGAATATACATAAAAAATATCTGCATGAAACCGAAACAGCAGATGAGCTGAATGAGCAGATTCACTCTCGGCCAACAGGTGGCACTTAAAGCGTTTCCTTGGTTTCTGCTGCAAACAGCACTTATGAACTTTAATATGCATTATACAGAGGCAAGATGAAAAGAAAAAAATACTATCTAAACTTTTCTAAAGACAGTAAGTTCCCTTCAGTCATACATTCATATAAACGCCTATCCCTAATTGAATCGCGATTTATTTAGGATCTCAACCGATTTGAATCGTCATATATTTTAATCGATTTTCAACCGGCTCATGGTTAATCGTTACATCCCTAATGCTGATGCATGCAGATGGCATCACAAGAACATGCACAGCCCCATAATAGAGACTATCATGAGCTGTGACATCAGCAGACATAAAAAATAAAAATAAAATTACAGCTATTTTTTGAGTAGACACCAGAGGAAAATGTCAGCCAGCCCAATATATCTAATTTATGTGTGTTTGGGTGTTTGAGAGGGAAACCTGTTTGAAAACGGTCATTTTTTGCAATTTAATTTTGTAACACCACATTTAATTTACCTTTGCCAGCTTGAAATTCAGCTCTGAGCACGTTTTTTTTTTTTGTTAATCTTCTGAGCCATATTTGTGATGTCATCCACCAGTCAGAATGCAATAACATGCACAGCCATATATATATATATAAATATATATATATATATATATATATATATAAAACATTTTAAGTTACTTGTAAAACAAATTCTACAATATACAGCTATACAGCTTGAATAATTCCCAGAGGACAACAACTGCCAGTCCATGTCATGGTTGGTAGAACCGTCGTCTCTCGTCGGCACTGATCGTTTCAAGTGGGCGTCTCCGTTAATTGTTCATCAGCTACAGCTGCCACTCATTACCTACTCTCTATTTATTGCCCTATCTTTCGTCTTGTGTTTGTCAGATCGTTTTTGAAGCTTCCTGTGTTGCATGCCTGGTCTCTCGTCCTTGTTTCTGCCTGTTTCTCAGCTACGCTGGATCGCTTCTCTCCTGGGACCCCATCCACTAACCTCTCCACTGGATCGCCCATCTCAGTTCCTGCGTCACACTCTCCTGCTGTCCAATTCCACCTCTACTTCCTGGCCGCCCGTGACGTTATCTCTCTGCATCCAGTTGTCCTGTTGGTTTTCCTCTTATCATCTGTATCACAATTCACTGAAATATTTAACTTGCATTTGCTTCCTCGCCCATTCCTTTTCATTACAGAACGATCTGACCAATCATGGAAGCAGCAACTTCACCTTCTCTATCAGAGTTCATTCACCACAGTATTTCCCGTATGGATCAACAGCAGGAGAGCATCGTCAACACCGGACGCTCAGTTCAAGCACTTGTGATGCAGGTGTCCGAGCTCACCCAGCAGATCCAACAGCTAACCATTCCCACTGCGCCGCCCACACTGTCTGTTCCCCGGGCTGCCCCGAGACAAGCCAGTGGCCGGAGCCCCGCCTACCCGTTCCTGAGAGTTATGCCGGTGAGCCGAACTTCTGTAGAGCATTCCTTACCAGATGTTCCATGCATTTCTAGTTGCAGCCTCACACCTTTGAGATGGAGGAATCTAAGGTGGCCTTCGTGCTTACGTTGCTTACCGGAAGGGCAGCTTTGTGGGGAATGGCAGTGTAAGAGAACCAGGACCCATGCTGCGCCTCGTTCCATTCTCTCGCGACCTAGAAAAAAAGCCTCCATAATACACATGATCTTAAACAGGGGGACTGTTCCATTGCTGACTACTCCATTGAATTTCGCACGCTGGCGGCTGAATGTAAATGGAACGAGGAGGCGCAATGGGATATGTTCCTGCATGGGCTGGCCGACCATGTTCAAAGGGAGATTTATATGCTGATGTTAACACCGAGTCTCAACGGATTGATTGACTTGGCTCTTCGTGTGAATGCCCGCATTGAGCGACTGGGACAGCACACCCATTCTACACGTTCCCTCGGCAACACTGGGGCTGGCAGCCAATGCACAGAGAACATGGTCGGGCCCGTCATTGATCACGAGCCCATGCAGGTAGTAAAAGCCCGGTAGTAAAATTGGGGCTACTATCAGGTGGGATCTCCACTGGGAAGTCCTCATCCACTCTCCTTCCGGTGAATCTGAGATAGGCAAACAACAACACCTACTCCCGTCAAGCCCTCCTGGATTCCGGAGCAGAGGGTAGTTTCATTGACACACATCTTGCACAACAGTTGAAACTCCCCATCACGTCTCTCTCACACCAGATCTCCGTCAAGGCACTGAACGGTCAAGAACTCCCCAATATCACCTTTACCACTGGACCCATAACCCTGATCACCTCTGGCAATCCCATTGAAACTATTCCGGCTAAGCACAATCCACGAGTGGATTGGGGTTCCAACTCCAAACGCTTATCATTTGGTCTGCATCAGGAAGGGGGATGAATGGAAAACCACTTTCAACACACCCAGAGGGCACTTTGAATATTTGGTTATGTCGTTCGGCCTTTCCAACTCCCCAGCGGTTTTCCAAGCTCTCATGAATGATGTGCTGAGAGACATGGTCGACCAACTCATATGTTTACCTGGATGACATATTCATTTTTGCTTTGTCTCTCCAGGAACATGTTCAGCACGTCAGGCGAGTACTTCAGAGGTTGCTAGAGAATGGGCTTTTTGTCAAGGCGAAGAAATGTTTTTCATGCACAGCCTGTTTCTTTCCTAGGTTACATCGTCTCTTCTGAGGGAGTACATATGGATCCTGACAAGGTTAAGGCTGTGATAGATTGGCCAAGTCCAGATTCCCATAAGGCCCTACAGCGGTTTCTGGGGTTTGCCAATTTTTATCTGCGCTTTATTTGCAACTTCAGCCAACTAGTCATGCCTCTGACCGCCTTGACCTCCCCCAAAACAACGCTCAGGTGGTCCGATACAGCCGAAGCTGTATTCACCAACCTAAAGAGTCACTTCGTTTCGGCTCCCATCTTAGTTACCCCTGATCCCACACGTCAGTTTGTGGTGGAGGTCGACGCGTCAGAGGTGGGGCTAGGTGCAGTGCTTTCCCAACGCGCTTCCTCAGACGACAAGATGCACCCTTGCGCGTTTTTTTCCCATCGTTTATCTCTCACCGAACGTAACTATGACATTGGTAACAGAGAATTGTTGGCCGTCAAGTTAGCGTTGGAGGAATGGCATCATTATTTAGAAGGGTCGGGGGTACCTTTTATCGTCTGGACCGACCATAAGAATCTTGACTATATTTGATCTGCCAAAATACTTAACTCCAGGCAGGCTTGGTGGGCACTTTTTTTCGGAAGTTTTGACTTTTCTCTATCGCACTGCCCGGGTTCTAAGAACATCAAACCCGATTCATATCTCGCATTTTTGATCCATCTGAAAACCCGGAGACTTCCGAGTGTATTTTACCCGAGAGATTAGTTATCTCAACACTCATATGGGAGGTCGAGTCGAAGTACAAGATGTAACTACAACGCCCAAATCCCCACCACGTTTGCCAACCGAATTGGTTGTTCGTTCCAGAGAGGTTACGATCCGACATTATCCGATGGGGTCATTGCTCCAATGTCGCTTGTCATCCAGGAGTAAGCCGCACTAGCTGCTTAGTAAAGCAATGATTTTGGTGGCCACTTATGGCTCGCGACATTCATGATTTTGTTTTGGCCTGCTCGGATTGTGCCAGTGGTAAGACATCTAACCGACCTTCAGATGGGTTACTCCAACCGCTGTCTGTCCCTTCGGGACCCTGGTCCCACATCGCACTACATTTTGTTACCGCCCTCCTGCCCTCTAATGGCATGATGGTTGTTTTGACCGTAGTGGACCGGTTCTCGAAGGTGGCACATTTCATTCCCTTGCCCAAATTACCTTGACCCAAGGAGACAGCGGTTACTGTAATTGATCACGTCTTTTGGTTACATGGCCTCCCGATGGACGTGGTCTCTGACAGGGGTTCCCAATTTGTGTCTAAATTTTGGCAAGAATTTTGTAAATTATTGGGAGCTACGGTTAGCCTGCCTTCGGGTTATCATCCCCAGAGCAACAGTCAGTCCGAGCGTGCCAACCAAGATTTGGAGAGAACGTTGCAATGTTTGGTCTCCAAGAATCCTTCATCCTGGAGACAACAACTCTCTATGGTTGAGTACGCACATAACTCATTACCAGTGTCATCCACGGGCCTCTCCCCATTTGAGTGCAGTATAGGTTACCAGCCACCAGTTTTTCCCAGTCTGGAATCTGAAGTCACGGTCCCCTCCGCTCACGCCTTTGTCCAGAGGTGCCACCGCACATGGACCAGAGCCCGTGAGACTCTGCTCCAGGTGAGGGCGCACACTAAGGCTAAGGCCGATCGCCACCGGTCAAGTCCTCCCGTATACGTCGTGGGTCAAAATGTGTGGCTTTCTACCAACAACATTCCGCTGCGTTCTGTTTCCAACAAGTTAGCTCCTAAATTTATTGGCCCGTTCCCTGTCACCAAAATCATTAGTCCGGTGACGCTTATTTCCAAACATAACAAAACTTACAATATAATCCACCCCTCCTTTCATGTATCAAAGATCAAACCCGTGTTTTACTCCACCATTAATCCGCCTACCCCGGTTCCTCCCCCACCGCGACTCGTAGATGGGGAACCCACATATTCGGTAAATCGTATTCTGGACTCGAGACGGAGGGGAAGAGGATTCCAGTACTTGGTGGACTGGGAAGGATACGGTCCGGAGGAGAGGAGTTGGGTACCTGCTAGAGACATACTGGATCACTGCATCCCTTATTGATGATTACAATCGACAGGTAGGTTCGTCAGGGAACGGCAGGAGGCATTCCTAGGGGGGAGGGTACTGTCAAGGTTGGTAGAACCATCGCTCTGATCACTATGTGGGTGGAGTTATGTGTGTCTCTCGTCGGCACTGATCGTTTCAAGTGGGCGTCTCCATTAATTGTTCATCAGCTACAGCTGCCACTCATTATCTACTCCCTATTTATTGCCCTGTCTTTCGTCTCGTGTTTGTCAGATCGTTGTTGAAGCTCCCTGTGTTGCATGCCTGGTCTCATCCTTGTTTCTGCCTGTTTCTCCGCTACGCTGGATTCCTTCTCTCCTGGAACCCCATCCACTAACCTCTCCACTGGATCGCCCATCTCAGTTCCTGTGTCACGCTCTCCTAGTGTCCAATTCCACCTCTACTTCCTGGCCGCCTGTGACGTTATCTCTCTGCATCCAGTTGTCCTGTTGGTTTTCCTCTTATCATCTGTATCACAATTCATTAAAATATATTTCACTTGCATTTGCTTCCTCGCCCATTCCTTTTCATTACAGTCCAACATATCAAAATTGTGTGTGAGTTTGGGCAGTTTGAGTGTTTAAGAAGGAAACATGTTTGAAAACAGCCATCATTTTTGCAATTCAGTTTGGTAATGCCACATTAAATTCACCTTTTCTGACTTGAAATTTAGTTCTGATTACGTTTTTTGAGTCAGTATTCTGAGCCGTAAGTGCATGTCGATTGGTGGATAGCATCATATGCACAATCCTAAAACAGACACCATCCTGAGCTGTGACATCACTGGGGACTGGGGAAGAATAGTCCATTTCATGCTTTCAGAGCCACAGTATCACAGTAATTCCAAAGTAACTTGAGAAGTAAAAAGCTGTTTGTTTGCAAGAAACAAATCCATCATCCCTTGTTCTACTCTCACATCAAAATTCACTGATGCATTTGTTTAGAACTGTTTTGGCTTGCAAATGGTTCTTGATCTGCGCATATTTCTCTTCTGATTCACATGTGATGACTTCATTTGACAAAAAAGAAAAAACTAAACAAAAAAAACAATATGGTTAGAGGATTTGTAGCAAGAAGCAACAATCTTGTCAAGTCTTTGAACTGATCATTTGAAATGATCAGTCTATAATGATGGATTTGATTATAAACAAATGCAGACGATTTAGATTACTTGTGGATTATTGTGATGTTTTTATCAGCTGTTTGGACTCTCATTCTGATGGCACCCATTGACTGCACAGGAACCATTGGTGAGCTAGAGATGTAATGCTACATTTCTCTAAATCTGAAATGATGAAGAAATAATCTTTATATCTTGGATGTCCTGAGAGTGAGTACATTTTCAGCAGATTTTCAGTTTTGGGTGAACTATTCATTGAACTAATAATAACTCTGCCTATACCACCTTGAAATCAAAGTTTGGCACCACTTGCATTATGTTGGACTGACAGTTTTGGACTGAGACACAGAGTGATGTGCCATGTACAGACATTTGAATTTCACACATTGACTAAAACTCCTGGCTGTGTCTTTCTGGAGATACTCATCTTTGACGCTTACCCGCCAGTGTCAGGGATAATCTTTGTCTCACATATCCCCAAACAGCACAAAGGATTTTTGATCTCTGCAAATCGGTTTGTCTGACACACTGGTGATGAAATACAGCACTGATAGTGTGAGATGTCATTTAATTTGAGCTGGAGCTTCTATAAAATGACTCTTCTGTCTATAAAATAATCTTGAAAACTGATCAGAAGTACAAGTAATTGTCTGTATAAATTTGGATGCATATATGGTTCATTCCACATACTCTTTTTTTTTATTGAACATTTAATTGTTTAGGGTTCAAAGCTCAGGAGAATTATTAGACATTATATTTAACTAATGTATTATACCAGTAATATTTCATTTAAGGCCATCATGAAATTAATCCAATTTACTTTTTAAATACACGTACCGTTGTCCGATTTTGCATACAATAAAAACAAAATATAAAAACATAATGGGCCCTATCATACACCCGGCGCAATGCGACGCAAGGCGCAGCGCAAGTGTGTTTGCTAGTTTCAATCCAGCGCCGTTCGCATTTTCCCGTCCAGCGCCACGTCGTTTTAGCAAATGCATTTGCTCCCATTTGTGCGCCCATGGGCGTGTTGGTCTAAAAAAGAGGTGTGTTCAGGCGCATTGCTATATTAAGGAGCTGAAAATAGACTGCGCCATAAACCAACTCAAACCTGGTCTCAAGTCTGGCACAATGTTTTTTCTTTGTTATTTAAAGAGCGCGTTAGTATATACGGGTCCACAACGCATGTACACGCTGCTTATTAAACACACAGGGATGCACAGCAGCACACAATGACACAAACATGCCAAATATTAAAAATGAAAGGATTGCAATGCATAAGAATTTTTTGAAGGCTAATTGAATATAAAAATGCCTACATGTCATAATGGATAGTCATCGCATGTATCAGAATAATGCTATCTATTTGCTCGCGCACGAGCAGCACTGTTTCATCTCGGAGACACGTTCTGTCTTTGCGCTTGCCAAATTCCGCCGTGTACATAGCAAATCCGTCATTGCACGAGCACAACTGGCTCTTAAAGGGAATGGAAGATGAGACTCTGATTGGTTTATTGCACGTTACGCCCAAAAAACACCCATTACTCATAAAGAGAATAGGGACAACCCGTTTAGACCATGCGCCCGCAAGCCGTTTTTGCATCGTTAAAATAGCAAAAGTGGATTTGGACACGCCCTGAGTGCACCTGCGCCGTGCGCTTTACACTTTGCGTTTAGATCGTTAAAATAGGGCCCAATGTTTTACCAAATTTTAGGGCTGCACGATTTAAGTAAAATATCTAAATTCTACTTTTCTGATTAAAAGTTATGATTGAAATTTAAAATGTGTTTTTTAAGATTTAGGTTTGCTGCATATGTTTGGGATGCACAATTTGGTCTAAAATTGTGAATAATAATAATAATAATAAATGGTTATTATCTACTAAATAAATTTTGTAAACAAAATAAGAAATATTTGTATTGTAATATTTCACTGTAAAATAAAGTTTTAAGACAATTAGATTTTTAATATTTTACTGTGCGACTAAAATTACAACAATCATGATCATGAGCTGCTTACGTATAAAATAATACAGTACTAAGCTTTGCTTTGAAGCAAAGTGCATATATTTATTTAATTAAATCACAACTTGTGATTCGATAATGAACATACTGCAATTTTATTTTGATAAATTGTGCAGCCCTTAAACTTGTTCTGCCTCCTTTTGGCTCCATTCTTATACAGTATATAATGCCCAATTTCACGATCCAATCAATTCCTGACGGATAAAATCCACCCCGCCCTACATTTTGTTTTCTTGTTGAATATCCTGGTTAATTGAGTACACAAGTTTGCCTCAGATGCTTCTCAAATTTTCTTGGAATGATTAAAAATAGACACAAATGAGACAATAGCTGACATATAGTGGGTGTAGAAAAGAACCAGCCCCCTTTAAAATAATCACATTTCATTTTGTTGCTTTGCAGCCTGAAATGAAGACAGATACAGTTTTTTGTTTTATCCAGGCTTATTTACTCAGTGCAACTTAGAACATCCAAGTGAAAGATATAACACCAACATGTCAGAAAAAAAAAAATAAATAAAAATTTAAAAATCACTGACTTGGAAAAAGGATCAGCCCCTCCTAAAAATGACTTGTAAATTCAACCAGGTGTAGCTGATAACCTTCTCGATGGCACACAAAGCCATTTGACTTTCAGCTGTGATCAACTGTGATCATTTTGATGAGCTCAGCATGAGAAGAGCTTTCCTGGAGCACTTCAGTCTTTGGTAGTGTAGCTGAAGCAGACAAACAACTATGGGTGGGAAGGCACTGTCAACAGATCTCCGGGATAAAGTTGTGGACAAGCACAAGTCAGGAGATGGGTACAAAAACATTTGAAGGCTTTACCAATGCCTAGAAGTACAGTGAAGTCTATTATTAAGAAGTGTACAGTATTTGGTACAACACAGAGCCTCCCTGGATCAGGACATCTCTCCAAATGAAAAAAAATGCAATAAACAGTCAAAATAAGATCATTTGACAACAATATCATAAATTCTCCACAAATGTGGCTTGCATGGGAGGGTTGCAAGAAAAAAGCCACTCCTCAAGAAAGGCCATGTGCAGTCAGACTGAGCTTTGCTAAAACACACCGTTAAGATTCTGAGGCAGATGAGACTAAAATTGGTGTTGAGGCCAAATAAATCAAACAATATGTCTGGTTGAAATCCAATACAGCTCAGCATCCAAATAACACCATTCTTGCAGTAAAGCATGGAGGTGGTAATATCCTGTTATGGGCTGTTTCTCTGCAGCAGGGACTGGAGCACTTGTCAGGACAGAAGGAGAAATGGAAGGGGCAAAATACTGTCAAATTCTTGAGGAAAATCTGCTGCCCTCTGCCAGAAAGTTGTCAATGGGAAGAAGATTTACGTTCCAACATGACAATGACCCAAAACACACAGCAAAACTAAGCACACAGTGGTAGAAAGAAAAAGGTGAATGTCCTTACATGGCCTAGTCAGAGCCCAGACCTAAACCCCACTGAAAATCTGTGCAATGACTTGAAGACTGCAGTCCACAAACACTCACCATCAAATTAAACTGAACTTAAGCAGTTCTGCAAAGAAGAGTGGGCAAATATTGCAAAGTCTAGCTGTGTAAAGTTAGTAGAGACAAATTCCAACAGACTGGCTGACATAAGAGGCTGATCCTTTTTCAAACTCAGTGGTTCTGTTTTTTTCTCTGACATGTTGGTGTTTTATCTTTCACTTGGATGTTAAAAGTTGTTGTAAGAGTAAATACAGCTGGATAAAACAAACTGTGTCTATCTTCATTTCAGGCTGCAAAGCAACAAAATGTGATTTAGTTTAAAGGGAGGTGATTCTTTTCTATACCAACTGTACAATAAGAGTACAGAACCATAAGCAGAATGTGGATGACATTATTTAGTCTTGTTGTCTAGGAGAAACATGTATTAAATACAATTTTCTTTTCTTTGCATGTTTTTACAGAGATGTAATGGCTGTCTGTTACATATTTCAAATAAATCTTCATTTTCGCCTCCAAATCTGAAAAATGAAAAGCCCCAAATTTGTATCCATTCCAGATATTAAAGTGGATTTTGTCACCAGAAACAGAGCAAATCAATTTTTCCTTGGCACACCGCTATCTCTTCTTCTGAATGCAATCCTCAGTCTGTGTTTGTTGGTGGGTGATTAACTCCAACATGACGATTCTAAATTTAGATGCTCCAGATTTTTTTTTTTTTTTAACAACGAAAAGTTCTGCTCTCACCAAAATAACATCAAGGACAAAGGACAAAGTGCAATGGTTTTCACTGACAGCTCCTACTGTGTACAAGATGCTTTCCAGCCCATGACCAACTTCATTCTAATGCTACACTTAATATTTCAAAGACTTATTTCCTGGAAGTATTATCTGTTTGTTTTCTTTGTGACTTGATATTCAAATGTCTCTGACACGTATTATTTGCATGCACACCCAGGCGTACATTAGTATGGAGTGGTGCTACGTAAGTGAGAGCAGTGGTGTTTTATTGCCTGCCTGCTGGAGCAGTCAGCCTCATAACTCCTCATAAGTAGAGAGCTTAGCCGAGGTGAGCGGATAGAAATGCATACTGTCCTGCCAGTGTTGATAGCTGTGTTTACATTTGTCTGCAGCCAATGACGTTTTTTTAATACGGAAATGATTGACAGTTAATCTCTCCGTGTGTCTGTGTTAATATTCCTGAAATATCACCCAGCTAATTAACAAACTGCTCTGCTAGATGGCATTGTATGAGTTGTAATTAGCCAAACAAAGTGGAAATGATTAGCTATTAGAAGTTGCTGTGCTGATAAAGCAAAGATGATTTGGGATTAAATTGTTGTGAGCCTGAATATACATGGAAACAGACTGGTGTTGTGTTACCTGGTTTTACTTCATGGGTTAAGAAGGATTAAAACTGCAATATTAGCTGGTGTTCCAGATTGCTCTCTCTCTCTCTCTGTCTCTCTGTCTCTCTCTCTCTGTCTCTCTATCTATATATGTATATATACAGTATATATGTATTGAGTAAATGTTGTGTAAAATAAATATTTACCTGATTTTATGTATATTATACACTAGCATTCAAAAGTTTGGGCTGTTTTTAAAGAAGTCTCTAAAGCCCAGGCCCACCCACATTCAACTCTGGCCCACCCAATAAGAAATTGGTAATTTTCCTAATGGATGCAATTTATTAAACAATACATTCACTGTAACTCTATATATTTAGTTAATGTATATACAGGTCCTTCTCAAAAAATTAGCATATTGTGAAAAAATTCATTATTTTCCATAATGTAATGATAAAAATTAAACTTTCATATATTTTAGATTCATTGCACACCAACTGAAATATTTCAGGTCTTTTATTGTTTTAATACTGATGATTTTGGCATACAGCTCATGAAAACCCAAAATTCCTATCTCAAAAAATTAGCATATTTCATCCGACCAATAAAAGAAAAGTGTTTTTAATACAAAAAAAGTCAACCTTCAAATAATTATATTCAGTTATGCACTTAATACTTGGTCGGGAATCCTTTTGCAGAAATGACTGCTTCAATGCGGCGTGGCATGGAGCCAATCAGCCTGTGGCACTGCTGAGGTGTTATGGAAGCCCAGGATGCTTCGATAACGGCCTTAAGCTCATCCAGAGTGTTGGGTCTTGCGTCTCTCAACTTTCTCTTCACAATATCCCACAGATTCTCTATGGGGTTCAGGTCAGGAGAGTTGGCAGGCCAATTGAGCACAGTAATACCATGGTCAGTAAACCATTTACCAGTGGCTTTGGCACTGTGAGCAGGTGCCAGGTCGTGCTGAAAAACGAAATCTTCATCTCCATAAAGCTTTTCAGCAGATGGAAGCATGAAGTGCTCCAAAATCTCCTGATAGCTAGCTGCATTGACCCTGCCCTTGATAAAACACAGTGGACCAACACCAGCAGCTGACATGGCACCCCAGACCATCACTGACTGTGGGTACTTGACACTGGACTTCAGGCATTTTGGCATTTCCTTCTCCCCAGTCTTCCTCCAGACTCTGGCACCTTGATTTCCGAATGACATGCAAAATTTGCTTTCATCCGAAAAAAGTACTTTGGACCACTGAGCAACAGTCCAGTGCTGCTTCTCTGTAGCCCAGGTCAGGTGCTTCTGCCGCTGTTTCTGGTTCAAAAGCACACGCCTGTGCACGGTGGCTCTGGATGTTTCTACTCCAGACTCAGTCCACTGCTTCCGCAAGTCCCCCAAGGTCTGGAATCGGTCCTTCTCCACAATCTTCCTCAGGGACCGGTCACCTCTTCTCGTTGTGCAGCGTTTTTTGCCACACTTTTTCCTTCCCACAGACTTCCCACTGAGGTGCCTTGATACAGCACTCTGGGAACAGCCTATTCGTTCAGAAATTTCTTTCTGTGTCTTACCCTCTCGCTTGAAGGTGTCAATGATGGCCTTCTGGACAGCAGTCAGGTTGGCAGTCTTACCCATGATTGCGGTTTTGAGTAATGAACCAGGCTGGGAGTTTTTTAAAAGCCTCAGGAATCTTTTGCAGGTGTTTAGAGTTAATTAGTTGATTCAGATGATTAGGTTAATAGCTCATTTAGGGAACCTTTTCATGATATGCTAATTTTTTGAGATAGGAATTTTGGGTTTTCATGAGCTGTATGCCAAAATCATCAGTATTAAAACAATAAAAGACCTGAAATATTTCAGTTGGTGTGTAATGAATCTAAAATATATGGAAGTTTAATTTTTATCATTACATTATGGAAAATAATGAACTTTTTCACAATAATGAAATACATTCAAAAACTAACTTTATATGTATAAGTTTTCATGATAAATTACAGGCAAATTCTTAGGTTTCCCTCTTCCTACAGGTGCATACCATACTCTTGTCAAAATGATGATTCATCAGTGTCTCTTAGTCCCACCCACAATGGTATGTTTACGACGTGAGGACATAGTAGTAAATCGCACACATTTGTGGAGTTGAATTTGAAAATAGTGAAACAAACACCAATCAGATCAATTCTATAAAATATATACATATATATTTATATATATATATTGAATATCCCAATTGAAACTAAATCTTAGCAATGAATCTGTACTGTCAACAAATGAAGCCAGACCACCTGTGGATGAAGGATTTAAAGTTTGGAAACATCTGAGCCAAGCATGTTTGAAGCATCATATTAGCATAGGTACAGTGTTTGATCCGCTAAATACCTGTAGATGTGTCCTTTGATTACAAGGTATCACATGTGTTGATAGCTCTGTAGTAAACTCCTCCTGGGAATTTCGTACGTACGAGGAGGGAAGTCGTGCTGACGACGTGAGGTGCGTTCAAGTCAGTTTCGTCGGAGCAAGATGGCGCTGTACCTTCTTTTAATGAATAGCAAGAAATTACAGCAAGGTTTAATAACTCTGCTTATAGAAAAATCCTAAACAGAGAGATAAAAAAAAAATGTTAAAGCCATGTGCAATGTTGCGAATCAAACCATTTCTCGTCTAAAGGTGCACAAATGTTAGGATTTTTAGTTGTAATTCATTAACTTGCTGCTTATAACAAGATTAATGATGATCATGATAAATGACAGTTTATAGACTAGTAAACATTGAAATTAAATTAAAATGTACTGTCAACTACAGACGTTGCATGCATTGATTCCGCCATGTTAATCACTGACACGCCCCCAACTCGTACAGATCGGGGCTTAAAGAAAATCCCGAGCTCCCCACTGGTATTTACGATATTGTGGTGGCGTTATGAGATGACTTGAACGCACCATAAGTTGCTATGGAACCGAATGCTTTGTTTATCCGCTTACCCTTAAACATACTCTGGTATATGTCACATAACCTGCTTTCTGGAATACTACTCAGGTACAAATGTCAGCCTAACAGATACAACTTTTAATGTTAATAATGTATAAGTAAACTTTGAAATTAACATTAATATTAAATAATGCTTTAAAAGTAGTGTATATAACCTTTGTGCTGTATTTTCTGTTGGAAATTTGCAGTTTTGCAGTTTTCATACACTTTGCCCACCCTGTTTTTTGTAGGGCCATCCACTTAAACATTTCTGGCCTTGCCCCTGCTCAAAAGGACCGTTCACACCAAGAATGATAAATATAAATTTAATGAGAACTATATTATCAACCACACCGTTGATCTATAATAGAGAACTGTATGAATATATCCTCTATCGTATTCTACAACAAAAACAATCAGAGCGCCTTGTTATCACTAGTTTTATTTTGATTTCCCGAGTCCGCTAGTAGCTTATAGCCCATTAGCATCACCAGCGTGGTTGTCGCTAAACCCGCGTGCATCGCTAATACTCTATCCACACACATTACAATTGCTTTACTCACTGTTACTTTCTTTAAATGGCGGATGTTTGTCTACCTTTGAGTGCAGGTGACGACACGTTCGAGCTGCATTCGGTGCAGCTCGAGCTGGAGGCCGTGGAGAAGCAGATTCGGGTCCTGGAGCAGAGGCAGTCCCAGCTGAGAGAGCGGAGAACCGCGCGCTGGAAACCTCCCGGGCTGACGCTCACAAGTCCAGGGTAAGTATACAGCGCGCTGCTAACAGTCCCACCACCTCCACCCCGTGTGTTTCTCTGCACAGGCCCGGTGCACCCAGGACGCGATCTGCCCAGATGTCCTTCACGCCGGCGCCGGGACACCACGGACCCTGGGTGCATCCGCAGCGGAGGACACGAGCCAGGCCCCGGGCGACGACTTCTCCCCCTCCGGTCTTCGAGATCTCCACACGGAACCGCTTCTCTCCCCTCCGCGAGACGGAACGCGACGCTGTGATCGTCGGAGACTCCATCGTCCGACACGTCCCTGCTACGTTAGCCGAAGGTAAAGTGCACACTCACTGTCTCCCTGGTGCTCGTGTTCTCGATGTTTCTGCGCAGATACCCGCGATCCTGAAGGCTGACGAGAGCCCCAGTACAGTCGTGCTTCACGCCGGGGTTAACGACACCACGCAGCGGCAGACGGAGACGCTGAAGAGGGACTTCAGGAGCCTGATCGAGACGGTTCGCACCACGACGCCCGCGGCGACGATCATCGTGTCAGGACCGCTGCCCACGTATCGACGAGGACACGAAAGGTTCAGTAGACTTTTTGCTTTAAATGAATGGTTATTGTCATGGTGTAAAGAACAGAAACTGCTCTTTGTTAATAAATGGAATCTTTTCTGGGAGCGACCTAGGCTTTTTCGCGCTGATGGGCTGCACCCCAGCAGAGTCGGAGCAGGACTGCTGTCGGACAACATCTCCAGGACTCTACGCTCCATTTGACTAGTAAGCCAATTCTCAAATAACTGCTATGATGGCTTTTGTTCTACCCACTTAAATAGAAGTACTTGCGCTGTCCAATCTATTAAGACTGTGTCTGTTCCCCGAATAGTGAGGTCAAAATATAAATTTAACGTAGGATCTAGAAAAAATCTTATCGTGATTAAACCAGAAAAACGTAAAATAAATGAACAAAAACAATTTTTAAAGTTTGGGCTCATAAACATTAGATTACTCACACCCAAAGCAGTTATTGTAAATGAAATGATCACAGATAATAGTTTTGATGTACTCTGCTTGACTGAAACCTGGCTAAAACCAAATGATTATATTGGTCTAAATGAGTCTACTCCATCAAACTACTGTTATAAACATGAGCCCCGTCAGACTGGTCGTGGGGGAGGTGTTGCAACAATATATAGTGATATTCTTAGTGTTACCCAGAAAACAGGATACAGGTTTAAATCATTTGAAATACTTATGCTTAATGTTACACTGTCAGATATGCAAAAGAAATCTATCGTATCTCTTTCTCTGGCTACTGTGTATAGACCACCAGGGCCATATACAGAATTCCTAAAAGAATTTGGAGATTTCCTCTCAGACCTGTTGGTTACCGCTGATAAAGCGCTAATTTTCGGAGATTTTAACATTCATATTGATAATACAAATGATGCATTAGGACTTGCGTTTACTAACTTATTAAACTGTTTTGGAGTAAAGCAAAATGTCACCGGGCCCACTCATCGTTTTAATCATACGCTAGACTTAATTATATCGCATGGAATCGATATTACTGACATAGATATCGTACCTCAAAGTGATGATGTTACTGACCATTTCCTTGTATCGTGCATTCTGCGTATTAATAATAATAACTATATAGCTTCGCGTTATCGTCCGGGCAGAACTATTGTTCCAGCCACCAAAGACAGATTCGCAAATAACCTGCCTGATTTATCTCAACTGCTCTGTGTACCCATAAATACACATGAACTAGACAAAATGACTGGCAATATGGGCACTATCTTCTCTAATACATTAGAAGCTGTTGCCCCCATCAAATTGAAAAAGGTTAGAGAAAAACGTACTGTACCATGGTACAACAGTAATACCCACGCTCTCAAGAAAGAAACTCGTAGTCTTGAGCGCAAATGGAGAAAAACTAACTTGGAAGTTTTTAGAATTGCGTGGAAAAACAGTATGTCCAGCTATAGACAGGCTCTAAAAACTGCCAGGGCCGAGCATATCCACAAACTCATAGAAAACAACCAAAACAATCCAAGGTTTTTATTTAGCACAGTGGCTAGATTAACAAATAACCAGACGCCACCCGATCTAAATATTCCCTCACAGTTAAATAGTAATGACTTTATGAATTTCTTCACTGATAAAATAGATAACATCAGAAATACAATAACAAATGTAGATCCTACAGCGTCTAATACTTTAGGTTTATCTATCGCACCCAAAGATAAACTGCAGTGCTTTACAACTATAGGACAGGAAGAGCTAAATAAACTTATCACTGCATCTAAACCAACAACATGTTTATTAGATCCTGTACCCACTAAATTACTGAAAGAGTTGTTACCTGTAGCAGAAAAACCGCTTCTCAATATTATTAACTCGTCGTTATCTTTAGGTCACGTCCCAAAACCATTCAAGCTGGCGGTTATTAAGCCTCTTATTAAGAAACCACAACTAGATCCTAGTGAACTGGCAAATTACAGACTAATTTCAAATCTTCCATTTATGTCTAAAATTTTAGAAAAAGTTGTGTCTGCTCAATTGTGCTCCTACCTGCAAAAAAAATGATCTCTATGAACAATTTCAGTCGGGTTTCAGGCCCCATCATAGCACAGAAACTGCACTTGTTAAAATTACAAATGACTTGCTTCTTGCATCAGACCAAGGCTGCATCTCATTGCTAGTTTTACTTGATCTTAGTGCTGATCATACTCATAGATAGATTACAAAACTATACAGGTATCCAAGGGCAGGCTTTAAGATGGTTTAGATCCTACCTGTCCGATCGCTACCACTTTGTTTATCTAAATGGGGAGTCATCTCATTTATCACCAGTAAAATATGGAGTGCCACAAGGATCTGTCCTAGGTCCTCTGCTATTTTCAATATACATGTTGCCCCCTTGGTAATATCATTAGAAAATACGGGATTAGTTTCCACTGTTATGCTGATGATGCTCAACTATATATCTCAACAAGACCAGGTGAAACTTCTAAACTATCTAAGCTAACAGAGTGTGTTAAAAATGTAAAAGATTGGATGACCAATAATTTTCTCCTATTAAATTCAGATAAGACAGAGATATTACTTATTGGACCAGAAAACATTACACAGAATCTCGTAGATTACAATTTGCAACTAGACGGATGTACTGTTACTTCCTCTACTGTAAAAAAATCTGGGTGTTATATTAGACAGTAACTTGTCTTTTGAAAATCATATTTCCCATGTTACAAAAACAGCATTCTTCCATCTTAGAAACATTGCCAAGCTACGAAACATGTTAACTGTTCCTGATGCAGAAAAAGCTAGTTCATGCATTCATGACCTCTAGACTGGACTATTGTAATGCACTGCTAGGTGGTTGTCCTGCATCCTCAATAAACAAGCTACAGGTAGTCCAAAATGCAGCGGCTAGAGTCCTTACCAGGTCAAGAAAATATGATCATATTACCCCAATACTACAGTCTCTGCACTGGCTACCTATTAAGTTCCGTATCAGTTACAAAATATTATTACTTACTTATAAGGCCCTTAATGGCTTAGCTCCTGCGTACCTAACTAGTCTTCTACCACGCTACAACCCATCACGCTCCCTAAGGTCACAAAACGCTGGACTTTTGATAGTACCTAGGATAGCAAAGTCCACTAAAGGAGGTAGAGCTTTTTCGCATTTGGCTCCCAAACTCTGGAATAGCCTTCCTGATAATGTTCGGGGCTCAGACACACTCTCTCTGTTTAAATCTAGATTAAAAACACACCTCTTTGGCCAAGCATTCAAATAATGCATCTCATAATTTTGGACTGCAGTTATATCTGATCAAATGTGCATTATTATTCTTTAGCTTGGGTTAAACGAATTAATTTTACTTGGCTGGAACAGCAGCTACGCTAATTATGTCTCTATTTGTTTCTCTGCTTTGCCACGGGATTTACATCCCGTGGTAACTAGGATTTACACAAGCTCCAGTCTGGATCCAGAACACCTGAGAAGAGATGATGCCAACCCCTCAGAGGACCTCAGATGATGCTAACCCAGAGACAACACATACAGAACTACCACATTTTGCTATAAGTTTGATTGCATAATTGCTGTTAATAGTGTTAATCGTCTGTTTGTTTACGTCTTTTTATTGATTTTTCTGAACATTTCTGCTATATGCACATGAACTGACAGTCACCACTGATAAGCTACTACTAAATATTGTAGAAACTTAATTTTCTGTAAAGTTGCTTTGTAATGATTTGTATCGTAAAAAGCGCTATACAAATAAACTTGAATTGAATTGAATTGAATTGAAATTGTACATAAATCAGTGGTCACACCAAGGCACAATTATTTTCTGTTTATTATAAGCACATGCTGCAGCTTGGTCGTCTGCCACTTTAAATGCATTAAAGAAGGATGGATTCTGATTGGCTGTCAATGTTTATTTTTCAGCTGGATTTTTATTTTTATTTTTTAAAGTAATATCAACACAGCATTCCTCTGTGTTGTTATCTTTATAGTTGTGGGTGTGAACTCTGCTATTCTTTAAGATTTTGATCAATATAAACATCTTTATTGTTTAGCATTATAGTTATGGTCCTTTATGTGAAACAATACAGTAAAACAGTCATATTTTAAAACACAAACATTTTTTAATTGATTTATTTATTTTGTTTAATTTAAAACATTTCCCATTATTATCAATATTAAAAACAGCTGTGCTGCTTAATATTGTTTGTGGAAACTGTGATACATGATTCTTTGAATAGAAAGGTCAATAAAACAGCACAGCATTTATTTAAAAAAATAAATCTTTATAAACGTCTTTACAGTCACTTTTGATCAATTTAATGCATCCTTGCTGAATAAAAGTATGAAAAGAGTACAATTAAAATAGTACAATTTTAGTTTATATATATACACACATATATACAGATACATACACACATACATATATAATATAATATATACATACATATATATATATATATATATATACATATATAATATATACATCAACAAAAACACACACACACACACACATATATATATTTTAGTTTTAGTATATACTTTTAGTGTACTGGGTCTAAATAACCTTATTGGTCTTCAGCCAGCCTGCTTTTTGGATATCACAATCTGCATTAGTTCTTGAAAAACCCATATTATTAATCGCTTATCTTTAATTTAGGCTTCTGTGTTTATCCTCAGAACTAATGAAAAGGTTTTGAGTCATAAACCATCATTATGAATTTTCAGCAGCATCCTAATGAAAAATACTGACAAGAAGCCAGTAAATTCTTTGAGCATATTGCAGTAATACGCTGTCATTTTATTTGTCCACTTTGAGAGTGCTCTATTTGATACTTTTATTTCAATTCAAAGAAAGCCAACAAAGCAAACCGGGAAGTTAAAGAACTCCTTATTTTTGTGTTTATATGAGGCCACTTCTATTTCCTATCTTTATTCATTTGCCGTCATGCAGAGTATCTGTGGCCACTTCAGTGTGTGCCGCTCAGACTCATTGTGTTGCAAGCCCAAACTCATTCATTTCCCCCAATCAATGTGGCTGCTCTATTGCAGTCTGCTTCTCCAGGAAGCTCATTTCCTTTCTCCTGAGATCTCTTCCCCCATCCAACAAAAAAAAGACCATATGAAATGACAGAATCTGGGTGCCATGACAACAGGCAGCATCAAAATCCAATTAAATGAAACTTCCTCCCACTTCAACAGAGCATTGAAGAACTTCCTCTACCCCTGCACTTCCTCAACTTCAAAAGAACTTTGGCACACTTAAGTCATTCATTCTGACACTTACAAGCCGCCTCATAATATCGCGCTTATGTTTCCAAATGAGGCAAATTGCTGCATTACAGGTTCATAATGAACCAGTCTAACAAATCAGATGCTATTTGAAGATCTGTGGAATTTGCACCACTGAGACGAGTTGCTGGTCATGTCTTGACTCTGCATTTTCACACACTATTGTGTAATGCAGAGGAATGGAAGCAGGAGAAAACAAAAACTCTAAAAGGTAGAGTATTTAATGGAAGGGAAAACCAAGAAAAACAGGGAAACCAGGGGTGTATTCCAGAAAGCATGGTTAACTTACTGTCAGCTATACCCTGAACTTTCGGTTGATTAACCCCAAACCTTGCTTAATCGAGGTATGTGGTTCCAAAAACACGTCAGGGAATAAGTTCATTCAACACAGAGTATGTTCCTGGTTAAGACTCAAGACATTCTCAACAGAGCGACGAATCGACGAGTCACTATGGAAATGCTTCTTTCTTCTTCCTTTGTTCAATGGTCATTTACATGCTTAGTGCATATCGCCACCTAATTGATGGCTGTGCAATCATTTTTATTTTTTTCCTGTTTAATCTTTAATCCTTGAGAATATGAATTATATTGTTTGTTTGATGCTAGTTATATATTAAAGGGGTCATATGATGCCTTTTTAAAGATCATTATTTTGTGTATTTGGTTTAACAGAATATGTTGACATGCTTTAATGTTCAAAAAACACATTATTTTTCAAATACTGTATATTATTGTAGGTCCTCTATGCCCCGCCTCTCTCAAACACGTCGTTTTCTACAAAGCCCACCCAACACCCCCACCCCCTCTGACAAGCGCAGTCTGCTCTGATTGGCCAACTGAACCAGTGCATTGTGATTGGCTGAACACCGCAAGCACTCGTTGGAAATGTAACACCCCTTTCCATAATCACGAGCTTAAAGTAAATGTAAAGACAGTTAATAATGTCTTTAGTTTTACCATCAGTTCAAGCCCGAAAGGGGAACAGAGTTGCATGACAGACACAGTGATGAAACTCGTATGTGTTTGCATTACACAAGCCACGGACGGTTAAGACAGCTGACTCCACTGTCTCTATCTCTCTCTCTCTCTCCCCCTCACACACACACACACACACAATGCGCAAAACTATGTTTGAACAATCAATAGCAAATACTTAAACTAATAACAAAACATACTTACAGTAGCTGATTCAGAAGCGCCAGATTGACGTAGCAGTCAGAATTACCTCATCTCTTAGGTTCACGAAACGGTCGTCCAGAAAATGCGTTGCTGTTCTGTTGTAAGTAATCTTAAAGATTCCTGAATGCATCTACTTTTGGAAGGTCAAATAAAGTGCTTTTGCTTTTGCCTAGAAACACTGCCTGACATGGCTGCTTCAACACTAACTGCGCTTACTGAAACCACGCCTTCTTTCTTTGTGTGAACATTTGGGCGGCATTACGCAAATATTTACACATAGTGATGTAGATATGTGGGGGTGTGTTTGAATTAGCCGTTTTAGGGGGGCGTGGCAGAGTCTTAACTTTGATAAAGAATATCTCTTTGGATTTGAGACTTTAGTCTTTACAACTTTACAGATCTTCTTTATGCACCCAGAGCTTGTAACACTCCAAAGAGAAAGGACAAATTGAAATCGCATCATATGACCCCTTTAAGTCATATTGGATATGTATTTTGATTTAGAATTTAGACATTATAGAAAATGCTGATCCATGTGTGAGATGATAATATGAAATGTAATAAATATATATAATTAATACAATTAATTAATTAAATTAAACATTACTTTGTCATAGTGTTTTATAATTTAAACAGATAACTGTTATACGTACTGTTATACAGGTTATCTTCAGAGAGCAAGTTACTATGGTTACTTACCCTGAATGTAACCTCCGATTCTGTAACCGGAAGCTGAGGTTATCCACTTGCTTATCCTCAATCATACCCGGGTATGTCACATAATCTGCTTTTTGGAATACCCACCAGGGCTGAAATTCACAAGGGTTAACAAGGTAATAAGAACTATACTAGAAACAGGTGAGCTGAATTAGAAACCTTAGCAACCAAGGAAACAGAAATTAACTGGAAATGTGAACAATGAAACAAAGATAATCTTCAAAATAAGAGTCTAAAACAAGAGACACAATGGAGAGCTTGACATTGTGGTTTGAACCATACATATTATGATAACATTTAATATCTCATATTGAGCCATATATGTCCAGACAAAAGAACAAAAATAAAAATGTAATACTACAAAACTAATATTATATATCTGACATTTTATATTTCTGTATTAAACCTTATTAAGCCATTTCCTTTGGCTTGGTTGTCCTGTGAAATGAAAAAATAAAATAAAATAAAATAAAATAAAATAAAATAAAATAAAATAAAATAAAATAAAATAAAATAAAATAAAATAAAATAAAATATGGCATGGCTCCAACACACATACCAGTGTTAGAGCATTGTGTTAGCAGCGCAAAAGGTTGTGGGTTCAATTCCCAGGGAACACACATACTGGTAAAGAAAAATACAAAATGTATAGCCTCAATGCACTGTATGTCGTTTTGGATAAGAGTGTCTGCTAAATGCATAAATGTAAAATAAAATAACTAACTATGTATTAACTATTCTTTTAAGTTTCTGCAATTTAGTTGGAAGGTTTTCATATTCTTCATTCACATATGTCTATAAGAGTGATTGAAAGGACCTTGGTTTTAAGAGTCATCAACCTGCAGGCTCTATTTGCTCAACGCTTTAGAACAGTGATTCTCAATTCCAGTCCTGGGGTACCATTGCTCTGCACATTTTGTAAGTCTTCCTTATTTAATGCACCTGATTCAGATCATCAGCTTGTTAGGAGGGAGATCCATGAACTGAACTAAGTGCATCAGATAAGAGAGACATACAAAATGTGCAGAGCAGTAGTACACGAGGACTGAAATTGAGAAAAACGTTGAAGCAATTTTGGGGAAATGTTGAAGCAAGACAAATTCTGCACATTTAATTAAAGACTTGATTATCATTGTAATAAAATCTTTTTATTTTTGGCAAACCGATTTGCTACTTTTTAACACTTTAATTAACTATTTGGTTGAAAAGTTAATTAAAAATGTACCAGTATGTGCATTTCTGAATGCCATAGTATTTGGTATATTTCCCTTTTGTTTTCATGACACCAGCACTTGAGCTGGCATGGACACAACCTGATGATCTATGTTAACCCAGCATGATTTAAAACGGTTCCAGGGAGCATCATGTGCTTCAGTGGATGCAAGAAAATCTGACCTTTTGTTACAGAGGTTGTTTGATTATGACCTAGAAATGATGAATCTCCCTTAGTTTTTCTCCCTTGTATGCCAGAACCCTGAGAGAGTGAGAGAGAAAGAGAAAAAAAAACAGATTTGATGTGGGCTCAGAGTTTTGGACTTCATGATGATGTGCAGTTCTCTGTAAAAATCTCCATGCAAAGTGGATATGTTTGTTTATTTCTTTATGGTCATTTTACAGTTTAAGCAATTTCACGAGTGTCCTTGTGGCAAAATGTCTCCATAGATGCAGCACTGCTAAACCATATTTTTATTTGCGATGCTCAAATAATATGGTGAAGAAAGACCCTTCATTTTTCAATAGCAAGCAACCACACATTTATAGGGGTCAATGCCAGGGCCCCGCTGGTTGTCACAGATCTACAGCAGAGAGAGGAAAATACACTTTCAAGCCTCTGAGAGAAAGCTCACGCTGGGCCTGAGGAGGCTGTTCCTGCGGTGTGGACCGGGCCAGTGCTTCCTGCTGACTGAACGTGACACCAAGCAGCACATTAACACTGCAGTACAGATTTGGCAGGCCATGGACACGACACATGACTCCAGAGAGCAGCACTGCGATGCACAGAGACCAGCAATGCACATTACAAATGGGAAAGGAATATCTCCTTGATCGTTCAATGATTATCAATGTAAACAGCTGCTACATGGACTAATAATGCAAATAAATATTTGGTGTTGATTTTCTTAATTCCAAATATACCAGTCTAGTTTTATTGACATTGGTGTCATCATCTCAGAGGATGTTTTACTTATGCCTTGTTAATAAGAAGGTCTGTCATGAAACTCTAGATGGTGCAGGCCGACAGGTTCTAACTCAGTCTGATATAATCAATTATTCAGATGGCACAGCTGATTGGTTTCTTTTCTAATCAGCAGCCACAGATGTTGCTGCTTAACATTCAAATACTCAGCTAGTGCTTGCTGTACACTTCATAAAGCATCTAAAATCAACATCTAAGATAAGTGAACGCTCTTGACTAGGGGCATAACGGTACACAAACATGGCTGTTTGGTATATACCTCGGTTTTGACGTCACGGTTCGGTATGATTTCGGTAGAGCAGGACGAAAAATTAAACACGGCTGGAGTAAAAGTAAACTCTGCAGTACAGTGGCCCTCTAGGAACAAAGTCACCCCAGCCCTGCTCTAGGGAGCCAATTACTATAAGGTTACAATTAACAACAGAGCACAGACTTTTTTAAGTACTATTTATTTTTAAATATAATAATCAGCACTCAAAAAAAAAAAAAAAAAAAAAAAAATCAATTGCACATAGGTAGTTATCATATAAATTTGTCTTCATGACATATTTATTTCAACCTACATAGATTTAACAGTATCACAATGAAAAAAAAAATACAATAAAAAAAAAAATGTGCACTTCACATATAGACAAATCCAGAACTGATTTTTGTTTTTAATCCCCTGCCAATTAAAAATAAAATGAGATGCCAAAAGTATATTGCTGCAGCCTCAGTCAGCAATGGGGTCACATGCTAAAAACATCAGACATCATTCAAGACTGAACTGATCATATAATTTTCCCTAAAGAAATCCATGTGGCAATGCATGTGGAATGTTCCTCGCCAAGACAAAAATGAAAAATGTTTTTGTTTCAGGTGCTAGTTCACATAGATGGAGACCTGCTCATCTCAAGAGACACTTTTTTTTTGTCACTAATATGCAAGAAAAAAAAAACAATCTATCATTCATATCTATCAAGCAAAATAATGCAAATATTCATGACTGGTTAATTTTATCAATCCAGTTGTGACAAAAAAAATAATAATTCTGCAACTTGATTTCAACATTTTGATGAATATTTTTATTTATTTACCTGACTGTAATACAATATTTGCTTCAGATGTTTGAGAGATGTGGGCAGGCAATACAATTTCAAGTAAAATATTAAATAGTAATATTAAAAGGGGTGCTATTATGCTTTTTCACTTCTTCAACTTTAGTTAGTCTGTAATGTTACTGTTTGACCATAAATAAAGATATTAACAGAAATCACTTTTCAAAAACGACAACAAATGACTCGTTTGGACTACAACGTGTCACGACACACACACAAGGATAACTGGAACTAAGGAGCGAGGAGACGAGGAAACAACAGTCTTTAATCTGTACAAACAGTCTTTAATCGATGAGATACAGGATACATCAACATTGGAGACAATAGGAAACACATCTACATAACGAGTAAACCCGTCAGAGATAGAACACAAAATCAAAGACTTATATACAATGGATAATAAACACAGGTGACAGGAATTATAATCAAACTAAAGGAGAAATGGAACATGACCAAATAAGGAAACACAGGAAGGCACATGAGGAGCAACACACACACACAAAACACAGACCAGAGTCTGGCACAACGCATATTTTCCAGGATTTGTGATATCACAAAGATCGACGAATGAGACGAGACCTGGTTGAGCTGCACTAGAGAAGGCAATGAGTGTTATCACTATGTAGGAGACACGCTAGTTGTTACAATAATTGGGGTTTAACTCATGCTCAAAATGATTTGATTTTGACGCAATATTTACACTGAAGATCGCAGGCAGCTATGGTAAGAGACATGACATTTCCCATCCAGGCACCGAGAGGAGCCAATAATAATATGCAAATAATATAATCTGTAACAATGTTATAATCATATTCTGTGTTGATAGCGTTAGATATTTTGGATAATTAAATAACAGCTAGTGGAAAAGTGGTGGATGATAGGAAAGAGAAACATGAGACGACAACATTTGATGGGTGGAGCACATATCTGCTACCGGCAGTTAGAGAAAGAGAGAGAACACACACACACACACACACACACACACACACACACACACACCCGTCTTTGTGTTTCTGCTCTTCTGTCTTCACATCTGAGCATCACTAATTGAGTAATACTTATTTAAATATTTCAGACATTGCATTACATTTGCAGGGGAAAGACCATAATTTACTAAAAGCACTACTTTTTTTTTTTTGCCATAAATGTTCAATTAATTTTATGCCATTTTTTAAATAAATGTCTATGGGCTCATTCTGGTCCTTAGATATTTAGTATTTATGTTAAAGGGATAGTTCACCCAAAAATGAAAATTATGTCATTAATGACTCACCCTCATGTCGTTCCAAACCCGTGAGACCTCCGTTCATCTTCGGAACACAGTATAAGATATTTTAGATTTAGTCCGAGAGCTTTCTGTCCCTCCATTGAGAATGTATGTACAGTATACTGTCCACGTCCAGTAACATTGACTCGTTCTCGAGTGAAGAACCGTTTCTGTCGGACGCGTCCGGTTCGAGAACCGAGGAGCTGATGATACTGCGCATGCGTGATTCAGCGTGAAGCAGACTGACACACAGCGCGTCTGAACCGAACTGGTTCTTTTGGTGATTGATTCTGAACTGATTCTGTGTTAATGTTATGAGCGCGGTTAAAACCGAAGGCTTGAATCAAGGGCAATCATCGCCAATGAAGTCATTACGTCAAGCACAAAAGAACTGGTGAACCGTTTTCGGCAACTGGTTTATTGAATCGAACTGTCCGAAAGAACCGGTTCGCGGAGAAGAACAGAACTTCCCATCACTACCGGTGATCCGAAAACCGATGCAACCGGTTCTTGACTCGAGAACGAGTCAATGTTTCATTCGTTATCTGGCTCGGCTCGGTGTTCATCTTCAGTTCTCTCTTCACAGCAGTTCAGTCAGTGTACTGTTTGAGTAAATGAATTACTCCGGGATATTGGTTTATTTGAACTCAGAGGGAGTGTCAGCCATGTTAAAAAAGTTAACAGCTTAAGTCATTTGTGGATTAAAGCTTATTGTTGACGCGAACCGTTTCAAATGATTCAGTTCGATTTGGTGAACTGGTTCAAGAAGATCCGGTTACATCGAGTGATTCGTTCGCGAACCGGATATCACTAAACTGCAGTGTTGTGAACGCGCTCATAACAGACCCGTGAGAGAAGTCAATGCTGAATAAAGTCGTAGTTTTTGATATTTTTGGACCAAAATGTATTTTCGATGCTTCAAAAAATTCTAACGGACCCTCTGATGTCACATGGACTACTTTGAAGATGTTTTTATTACCTTTCTGGACGTGGACAGTATACCGTACATACATTCTCAATGGAGGGACAGAAAGCTCTCGGACTAAATCTAAAATATCTTATACTGTGTTCCGAAGATGAACGGAGGTCTTACGGGTTTGGAACGACATGAGGATGAGTCATTAATGACATAATTTTCATTTTTGGGTGAACTATCCCTTTAACCCCTTTAACAATAACAATCAAATATTTATATTGTTGGGGCATTATATATACAGTATATGAGCAATATCACACGAGTAGCAGTGCGATATGGCTGTATATCAGCATAGCTGTGATACAGACTTATAGGCACGAGGCTGCACCATGATAATATACAGGACAGCCATATCGCATAGCTACGAGTGAGATATTGTGTTTATACAACAGTTTCTACGGCACAAGGGCATAAATAAAAATGAGACAACAACAGGGTGTCTTTAAAACCCCTCTTTTGCATGGAACTACTTCTGCCACGGATTAAAATCTCAGTTTGACAGTTTAACATCTGAGCTCAATCCTCCATACTAATTCGAAAATGTCACTTTAGAACTTGTAAGGAAGGAACGTTGAGTTGCTTCATTAAAATTTTATTGTATTACTGTATTAAAAGCTTACTATATTATGTAGAGTATTACAAGAGACAGATGGATTGAGCAAGAGTGATTACCTGCATTTGATACAGCATTCATTCTTCAGCTCATATTCACAATAAAACATTAGTTTGAATGGGTGATTAAGGGTGATTTCCAATGATAGCGCTGCTCAGTTCATTTGTTGTCTGTGTCTTACAAGGTGTTGTTAAAAGTAACCCTTTTTCAGTATCTTTTAATATAAAAGTGTTTACTGCTGACTCAATCATAAAGACAGTCTTTTGTTGCCATCTAATGGCGGAATAATGTAACTAAAATAACCATCACAAACACACCATTTCTCAATACTAAATATTATTATTAAATACTACTATTATTTATATAAAATATTACTTACTGAACAACAATATTTAATAAACAATAACTATAGCCATCATAAAATTAGCTAGACAATTCAGTCAAAAGTACAAGGGCTCTGATATACAGAAATTTGCTCTCAGCCAAAACTATTTGCTCTGGAACAAGTGCTGTCAAACGGGGAATTGCGATTAATCACATCCATAATAAAATATATATATATATATATATATATATATATATATATATATATATATATATTAGTGCTGTCAAACGGGGAATTGCGATTAATCACATCCATAATAAAAGTTTTTGTTTACATAATATATGTGTGTGTAGTGTGTATATTTATTATGTATATACATACACACACACACATGCATGTATATATTTAAGAAAAATTTTACGATTATATATTAAATATATTTATATATAATATAATGTATATGAATATAAATATATACTCATATAAACATATATTTATATAAATAACATCATTTTGAGTTAGATGCAGATATTATTATTATTATTATTATTATTATTATTTCTTAACATTTTGTTTCAGAGATAGTTCTCTTTCTCTAGGCATAAGAGAAGAGCAACTGTTTGTGTGTGTTATCCACCAAGGAGCCATGACACCAGCCGCACACACACACACACACACACACAAACAAACACACACACTCAGATCAGAAATAATAAATTGTAAAATAAATCAAAGGTGCAGTGGAAGGCCTAGTTGATAAAATCCTCAGACAATTGAATGATAAATCTGTGGTTCCATGCCTCGTTGTGCTGCAGGTTGCCCGGAGGTTATTACTGTGTACTTTATCCAGTTCTGCCCATTCATCACCTGGGCACGCTGGCAGTCATGCTTACAGACAGAATAGAGAGAGAGAGAGAGAGAGAGAGAGACAGAGAGAGATTTTTAAAAGTCTGTTTATTTACAAAGAATAATTAACAACGATTAACTCTTAACATAAACAATGATATTTACAGGAGGAGGAGGAAGAGGAAAACAAACAAAAAAAAAAAAAAAAAAAAAACACCCATATCCTCACACAGTTACACTCAAATATAAATTTCCAAACAACATCACAAAAACACTGATTTAAACAACACTATATCATAAACAATTCAAAATCAATCATCAAATTATAGAAATTAAAATAAATCTTAATTCGAGATTTTAATAATCCATTTAAAATGGACACCACATCAGTTGATCCATCACCATTCAAAAGCTTTTTCCGTGACAACCATATTGCTAGTTTTGCCTGCCCAAATAAGAAATTAATTAAAACATTTCTACTAAATTTCTACTAAATTTTGGTCCATAAATGAAATAAACTGGCGTAAAAACTTCCCCCAAAGTATTACACAACTCTTCCAATTTGTAAAAAAGAGGCTGAAAACAAACAAACAACAGAAACCTGTTCACCACATAAAGGACAACCCCTCCCTACCTGTGGGTCAAGGTGTGCTCTGTATCTGTTTGTAGCTATAATTCCGTGAACAATTCTCCACTGAAGGTCTTACAGACAAAATAGAGAGAGAGAGAGAGAGAGAGAGAGAGAGAGAGAGAGAGAGAGAGAGAGAGACTGTAGTCCTAGATTACTTTTTGAGCAATGGAGTTTATGTGTATACAGTAGGATTGCCCTAGCTAATTTTTTGCAACATAATCATGGCAAGATCTTAAAACTTTAAATAATGGTAATTTTTTCAATGACAGAATGCTTTTTCTATTCAAGTCATCTTTATTTATATAGCGCTTTAAACTAAAAAGATTGCGTCAAAGCAACTGAACAACATCAATTAGGAAAGCAGTGTGTCAATAATGCAAAATGACAGTTAAAGGCAGTTCATCATTGAATTCAGTGATGTCATCATGCAGCTCAGTTCAGTTTAAATAGTATCTGTGCAATAATTTGCAATCAAGTCAACGATATCACTGTAAATGAAGTGTCCCCAACTAAGCAAGCCAGAGGCGACAGCGGCAAGGAACCAAAACTCCATCAGTGACAGAATGGAGAATAAAAAAAACCTTGGGAGAAACCAGGCTCAGTTGGGGGGCCAGTTCTCCTCTGGCCAGACGAAACCAGCAGTTCAATTCCAGGCTGCAGAAGAATCATCTGTTTACTGTGGTCTTGTCCCAGTGGTCGTCTGAGACAAGGTCTTTACAGGGGATCTGTCTCTGGGGTTCTAGTCCTGGTCTCCGCTGTCTTTCAGGGCTGTAGAGTTCCTTTCTAGGTGCCGATCCACCATCTGGGCTGGATACATACTGGATCCGGGTGACTGCAGTGACCCTCTGACTTTGATACAGACTGGATCTGGTGGCTACGGTGACCTCGGAATAAGAGAGAAACAGACTAATATGAGCGTAGATGCCATTCTTCTAATGATGTAGCAAGTACATCGGGTGTTATATGGGAAGTGTTCCCGGTTCCGGTTTACCTAATTAATGCAGCCTAAAAATCCTTTAATGGATTTGGATATTAGAAGTGTATTAGTATGTTATGTGTAAGCCAGGTTAAAGAGATGGGTCTTTAATCTAGATTTAAACTGAAAGAGTGTGTCTGCCTCCTGAACAATGTTAGGTAGGTTATTCCACATTACAATAGCCAAACATTAAAATCATAAACTCACCGAATATCACTTCTATATTCTAGGTATTATCAAATTGCCAGAGTTTTGAGAACAGAGCGGACGTGGAGGACTATAATGTAACAAGAGCTCGTTCAAATACTGAGGTGCTAAACCATTCAGGGCTTTATAAGTAATAAGCAAGATTTTAAAATCTATACGATGTTTGATAGGGAGCCAGTGCAGTGTTGAAAGGACCGGGCTAATATGATCATACTTCCTGGTTCTAGTAAGAACTCTAGCTGCTGCATTTTGAACTAACTGGAGTTTGTTTACTAAGCGTGCAGAACAACCACCCAATAGAGCATAACAATAGTCTAACCTTGAGGTCATAAACGCATGGATTAACATTTCTGCATTTGACATTGATAGCATAGGCCGTAATTTAGATATATTTTTGAGATGGAAAAATGCAGTTTTACAAATGCTAGAAACGTGGCTTTCTAAGGAAAGGTTGCTATCAAATAGCACACCTAGGTTCCTAACTGATGACGAAGAATTGACAGAGCAGCCATCAAGGCTTAGACAGCGTTCTAGGTCATTACATGCAGAGCTTTTAGGCCCTATAATTAACACCTCTGTTTTTTCAGAATTTAGCATTAAGAAATTACTTGTCATCCAGTTTTTTATATCGACTATGCATTCCGTTAGTTTTCCAATTTGGTATATTTCACCGGGCCGCGAAGAAATATAGAGCTGAGTATCATCAGCATAACAGTGAAAGCTAACACTGTGTTTCCTGATGATATCTCCCAAGGGTAACATATAAAGCTTGAAGAGTAACGGCCCTAGTACTGAGCCTTGCGGTACTCCATACTGCACTTGTGAACGATATGATACCTCTTCATTCACTGCTACGAATTGATGGCGGTCATATAAGTACGATTTAAACAATGCTAATACACTTCCATTAATGCCAACAAAGTGTTCTAGCCTATGCAAAAGAATAGTGTGGTCAATAGTGTCGAATGCAGCACTAAGATCCAATAGCACTAATAGAGAGATACAACCACGATCAGATGATAAGAGCAGGTCATTTGTAACTCTAAGGAGAGCATTCTCAGTACTATGATATGGTCTAAATCCTGACTGGAAATCCTCACAGATGCCATTTTTCTCTAAGAAGGAATGTAATTGTGAGGATACTACCTTTTCTAGTATCTTGGAAAGAAAGGGGAGATTCAAGATATTTAACTAGTTCTTTGTGGTCAAGTTGTGGTTTTTTGATGAGATGCTTAATAACAGCCAGTTTGAAGGTTTTGGGGACATACCCTAATAACAATGATGAATTAATAATAGTCAGAAGAGGATCTATGACTCCTGGAAGCACCTCTTTTAGGAGCTTAGATGGAATAGGGTCTAACATACATGTTGTTGGATTAGATGATTTAACAAGTTTATACAGTTCTTCCTCTCCTATAGTAGAGAATGAGTGGAACTGTTCCTCAGAGGATCTATAGTGCACTGTCTGATGTAATACTGTAGCTGATGGCTGCATGGTTACAATTTTATCTCTAATAGTATCGACTTTAAAAGTAAAGTAGTTCATAAAGTCATTACTGCTGCGATGTTGAGAAATGTCAACCCTTGTTGACGCTTTATTTTTCGTTAATTTAGCCACTGTATTGAATAAATACCTGGGGTTATGTTTATTTTCTTCTAAAAGAGAAGTAAAAAAGTAATCAGATTTAGCAATTTTTAATGCTTTTCTGTAAGATAGGTTACTTTCCCTCCAAGCAATACGAAATACCTCTAGCTGCTATTGCAGCTCATACGTCATCCATTCACTGGTTATTTCTCCAGAGCACTGTAACTATGTGACACTTTGAAAACAATGATCTGTTTGTTTGAGCAATCAGGGGGTATTCCAGAAAGCAGGTTATGTGACATATATGTTTAAGGGAAAGTAAGAGGATAAACTCATCATTCCGTTCCAAAAACAGAGGTAACTTTCAGGGTATGTAAATAGCCATAGCAACTTACTCTCTGAACATAACCTGATCCCGAACAGGTTATGTTTCAGGGTTAGTTTACATCAGAGCTATCAGTGCATGGATGATCTATTGACGAGACTCCAGTGGGCATGACAAATTGAGCACATCTGCATCAAACAAACAATTCTCAGTGATTAAAGAGTGTTACTTTCCCACTTCCCTGAGGACTGTACTCCTCTGATACTATTCAGTGACTTCAACATCCACCTAGAAATACCCCAGGCTGCTTACGTCAACACTCTACTTGCCTCATTTGACCTCAAGGGGGTATCTACTACAGCTACACACAAATAAGGTAATCAACTAGACCTTGTCTACACATGCTACTGCTCCACGGACACTTTAGTTACTCCATTGCACATCTCAGACCACTTCCTCATCACTTTTACCCTCAAACTGGATCCTAACACAACTCACACTCCTCTGCAGATGACATTTAGGCATAAACTGTGCTCACTCTCCCCCTCTCACCTATCCTCTATTGTTTAATCATCACTCCGCCCGTACCCCCCACTCAGTTTTCAGCACTGGCCACTAACAGTGTTACTGGCACTCTTTGGTCTACTCTAACATCTTGCTTAGACAACTTTTGCCCCCTTTCATCCAGACCAGCATACTCCACCCCCTCTGCACCCTGCCTGTCAGATTTTCTCTGTGAACATCGTGCTACACTCAGGGCTGCAGAGAGGAAGTGGCACAAATCAAAAAACTCCACTGACCTTACTTTGTATCAGTCTCTTCTCTTTCCCTTCTATGAAAATGTCTCCAATGCTAAAACGACATACTACCACAATAAAAATAACACCCTTCAGCTCTTATAGCTGATGACTTTTCAAAATCATACATAAACAAAACAACAACCTCCAAGCATCACACAACTGTTTCCAAACTTGTCCTTTCCAAGCATCCTACTACCTGTCCGCTTGATCCTATCCTCACTCACCTCCTTCAGGCCATTTCTTCTTTAGTTATACCTGCACTCACTCACATAATCAAGACCTCTCTTCACACTGTTACCTTTCCCACAACATTCAAACAGGCTAGAGTAACCCCACTGCTTATGAAACCCACTCTAAATCCAGCACTTTTAGAAAACTACAGACCGGTATCCCTCCATTGATTCATTGCAACGACACTTGAGTGAGTTGTGTTCAACCAACTCTCTATGTTTCTTGCACAGAACAATCTCCTGGACAACAACCATTCCGGCTTCAAAAGCGGCCACTCAACTGAGACTGCCCTGTTCTCGGTTACTGAAGCACACCGGCAAGAGCAGCTTTCAAATCCACAATACTCATCTTGCTAGATCTGTCTACTGCTTTTGACACAGTCAACCACCACATCCTCCTGTCAACCTTCATGAAGAATGGCATCTCAGGAACTGCACTCCAGTGGTTCAAATCTTACCTATCAGGTAGGTCCTACAGGGTGTCTTGGAGAGGGGAGGTTTCTAAGTCATAACTTCTTGCTACCGGGGTTCCTCAGGGCTCAGTGCTTGGAACACTTCTCTTCTCTGTCATCATTGGGATCTGTCATCCAGAAACATAGCTTTTCCTATCACTGCTATGCTAATGACACTCAACTCTACTTCGCATTCCAACCAGATGATCCAACGGTAACTGTTCACATTGCAGCCTATCTGACAGACATCTCTGGCTTGATGATGGACCACCACTTCAACTCAACCTTGCGAAGACAGAACTGCTTATGATCTCAGCCAACCCAGCACTTCATTGCAACTTCTCTATAACAAATGCACTGAGCAGCACTGTCATTGAAAATTAAAGGATAGTACAATTGTAGTGAAGTAACAAATAATATGTAGTTCTAGGTTAACAGAGAATTGGGTTTCCATATATCAGCGAGCTTACCACTCTGCAAATCTTGCAACGGTCAACTTGACATCATTCGCCATTATAATCAATGAATATTCGAAGATGCCACATTCTTGCACAGCTGAGGGTTGTAAAAACAGGCAGGATTTAAATTCCCGAAGAAACGGGATAAGCTTTCACAGGTGAAAATGCGAGAGAGTGGTGGAACCATAGATGTGTAATGATTGTGGCATCTTCGAATATTCATTGATTGTTATGGCGAATGACGTCAAGTTGAATCTTTCAATATGGTGGATGGCTTACGTGTAGCGGCCCAAAGAAACAGTGAGGCAACTAATGAGGCATCTACATATACATATCTATGGTTGTTCTAGCCGGATCCAGCTTGTGTTTGCATTGTTTGCCATCTGTCAAAAAAAGAGACATAAATTGTATCTCTCAGCCTCCGTATTCTGCTGCCTTACAGTATATTACAACGACAAAGTAATTGCTTTTGCAGACATTCAAACTATGTTTTATTGTGAATATGAGATTGAGCTGAAGAATGAATGCTGTATCAGAGGCATGTATTCACACTTGCTCATTTCATCTCTCTCATAATACTCTGCATAATACAGTGAGCTTTTAATACAGTAATGCAATATGTTTTCAATGAAGCAACTTAACGACCCTTTGTAAGTACTTCTAAAATGTAGTTTACAAATTATTTCTGAGGCTTAGGCTCAGCTATTAAACTGTCAAACTGAGATTTGAATCCATGGCAGAAGCAAGTAGTTGAGCATACAAAATGTTTTATTTTTTAAGACCCTCCGAGGTTGTTTCTCAGGTACTTATGTGATATTGCTCCTATATCCCCCTTTTTTCCTGAACATGGAAGTATTGCCCGACTCATACTGGAATGATGAATGGTTAAACCTATGAAAATAGTTTTTAAAAGCACATGACACCATAGTGTAATCATTTTACAGTGTCGCAATCACCATGTTTTGCAATAACTCACCTTGGCTTTCATACTTTAATGAGAGGGTAGATGACATTAAGTTGCTGGATGTTAACTGCATTGAAAACACATGACCTTGATAGCACACGTACATCACAGAGACATCTATTTGACATCTACATTTACATCTGCAAGATGTGTTTTTTAAAGTGTTTGCTCATCTGCAATTTGTCTATGGACATTTCCTATCAGATGTCAAATAAACGTTTAGAAGATGTCTTTAAGATGATTATGATGTATGTAAAACTGACATCTGAGAGAGGTCTATCAGATGTTTTTACACAGCAGATGCTTTCCCAATAAAGCGATCTTTAACAGCCATCTAGCAGACATACTTGTACTATCCGGGGAGCGCACATGTCCTACAGTACATACAGCTCCTGATCGGGGCTAAGTTTAGAGGATTTTGTCCACGAAATGATAAGAGTACATATTATTTTAACACACTATTATTTTACACACAATATTTTAACTTAGGTGCTGCAAGCCATGTTCGTTTTCTCTTGTCAGCATTTGACATACTGTAGAATGCAACGCACACAATCCTGGACACGGAGAGATTTGCTGGTGTGCAAAACAAGTACTGTACAGGAATTTCTTATGTTTATTGCTGTTACTGTGGCAACCAAAAACAGCACAACCCTGTGAACATTTCTGTATTTAAGTTTCAGTTTATTTAACAGCATTCTAACAGAAATTAGAATCCATTATGGCGGTGCTCATCAGTTACTCCGGAAAAAGGTGTATGTATATATATAAAATCAGAATCATGACCTCATTAACATTTACATTTCAGCATGTAATTAGTAGTCAACAAAAGCTAATCACAACAAAGGTAATTTAAATATAGTACAGGGATAGGCAACGTCAGTCCTGGAGTGCCGCTGTCCTGCAGAGTTTAGCTCTAACCCTAATCAAACACACTCGAACAAGCTAATCAAGGTCTTCAGGATTACTAAGGCTTCAGACAAGTGACCCTAATTTTTTTCAGAGTTGGAGCTAAACTCTGCAGGACATCAGCACTCCAGGACCAACATTGAATACCCCTGATATAGAAGGTAACCCTCTAAGGGTTTACAAGGGTTTTCATTATATATTATATTAATTATAGTATAATTAGTTATTAATATATTAATTAATATATATATATATATATATATATATATATATATATATCTATATATATATTATATATATATATATATATATATATATATATATATATATATATATATATAATATATATATATATATATATATATATATATTCAGTGTAGTATGACTCTAGTCCTAGCACAGGTTTCATTGAATTGAATATATGAATTACTTTCATCTACACTGTAAGAAAAATAGCAGGACATTTCTTTTAGGACATTATCTGTTAAGTTTACAGAACAATTTCCATACACTAAAACACAACACAATGCAATGCCTAATTCAAAATACAAGTAAAACACCTGTGGAAAATCAATACTGAAAATTCCTGCACAATAACACAGTACATTGGACCCTATTTTTACAGACTTTTCTCAGAGTGTATAGAAGCTAATAATGTTGCAGAGTGACATTGTTCAGTAAGTTAATGTGCGATGTGCATCATATCGGCTGAATGAATTTCTTCGTGGGTTTATCTGTTTCTGTGTCTCCTTTCTACTGCTCATGATAGAAGAGCATAACTGATAACACGTGTATGGACCCCAAACCACAAAACCTTTATTTATTTATGACCCACATTCAAATTGAACAATTGTTCTTTACTTCACATGTAACTACAGTAGTTTCTTGAGAAATAGAAGTTATGGTAGTTAAAGAGCATTTTCTTCCTGGCTTAATTTCAAAAGTTACTGAAGCTCAGTTTGCATTTATAAAGTATGTTTATGACCAGACCGTCACATCATCCTGTCATATTGTTAGGACAAAACTAACCCTAAAATTTACATGCCACTCACAACTACATATATCAGGACAATATATTTCTATTTAAACATATTTTATTTAAGACATAATCATGCAGCTTGTGAAATAAAAAAAATTAATAAAAAAAACCCTCCTGCCCCACAGATTGGTCTTAATAATACAAGTCCTTCTACTCCATTCCTCCTCTTATCATTTATGCTAACATGCATTCTTTTAGCACAAAAGTGATGAATGAGAATAATACAAGCAGTAGAAGAATTTTACCGATATTTGCTTCATCCTGTTGTTAATCCAAACAAATGGCAGGCCTACTACATAAATAAATGCATCTGAACACATCTAAAATACACATTTTAACATCTCACATTTTATAATAGCTCGAAATGTTTACAAGCACAGTCTGCCAATTCCTTTGTCATACAAAACATACACTACACTGAAAAAAAGGAAAAATAATTTTGACTCAGAAATTGCTAGTAACTTTTATAAAAATTAATAAAGAAACAACAAGTTGCACTGAATTAAATGTGAAGTTTTGAGGAAGAAAAACTGGGGGAAAAAGTATTTTCTTGAAATACATAATTTGTTATTGAATACATAATTTGCTCACAAATAAAATACATAATTTGTTAATTTGTTATATGAAATACATACTTATTTGTTTTATTTACAACATAGAAAGAGTCAAAATCACTACTCATGCTTTATTATTACCACTTTACACATATAAAATGATCAAAACTATTAAATAACTTGAATTAATTAAAAAATGATGAAAATTGACCCTCTTGGATTACAGCTGTGATCCTACAATGATCTTTAAACTAGATCGAAGGAATTAAGCATTTAGAACAAAACAAAACAAAAACAAAACATAACATTGTTTGAGTTTTAAAACAATTTCAATTTCAGTTTATTTATATTTGTCCAGTAGAAACATTTTTTTTTCTCAAAAGGATCACAAGGTATTTTAGATCATGAGCAACATTGCAGTTCAAGAAAATGTGTCCAAACTTATAGTGAATGTTTAAATAACTAGGTGTGTGATATGTTCTAGCAGTTTTGCATAAAATTATATTTTATAACCTTTTTTTGTGAAGTCCTTAAATTTGTAATAATAAAAATAAAACAATATAATACTAACACAAAGCATCAGCCAGAGCATAAAGATTATATTAACTGGCTTAAATTTGCTCAACTTCACAGATGGGAAAGAAAGCAAAGGCATTCAAACAGCACAATTCTCAATTCTCCAAATCTAAAATTACAATTTCACCATCAAAAATAAAAAAAAGAAATACCAATACAAAACAAATTACAAATTAATTAGACCTTAACTGCCACACTTAGAGTGACCAGATCCTTCTGTTTAAGTCACATCACATGTCAAGCTACTGGGAAGTCAGGATAGTGCTATTTCAACCACACAATCTAAAACAGGAATTCACATACATTACACTTTATTTATATTTATCAACTGTTTACATCTTGTAAATGTAGTCAATATTTTTGTCACATCAGATCTAAAGTGACATATTAGTCAACTAAATTAACATTTAATAAATTATATTTACACTATTTCATTTAGCAGATGCTTCAGTGTTTGACCACTTTAAAGATTTCAAACATACTGAAGATTTAAATTAAAATGAACAATGCTCTTGGCAAAATCTGAGATGAAATGACTGCCGGTAATGAGCATACAGTATAGCTACTCTTTAAAAGTTAGCACTCTGACTTCTTCATGCTTTAAATCTTTCATTTCTATGGGAACTACACATGCACAATTTAAATGACAAATTCTGACTACCACAAAACCTAGATCCATTTAACATCTGCTGCATTCTGTTGTAAAGTTACCTAGTTATTCTACTTCTGTATATATATGGTGCATTTGAGTGAGCAAAGTGGACCGGTTATCAGCCAATATATCTGAATTATTTTAGTCAATTCTTTCTACATTCTTTCTTTTTTCTTCTTCTTAATTTTTGTCTTATCATATTTTAATTAACAATTCATTTTAATTAAAAGTGATCAAATGTGTTATTTCTGTCTTCATTATCATTTATGGAATAAATAATAAAGAGTTTACACTGTTGGTTGAGTTTTACATTTTATATATTATAATAGAATTGTAGTTTTCCTAAAATCCATAGTGTGGAAATCACATGCTATTACAGCCCACATTAGTGCCATTAAAATAAAACTGGAAACTGACAGTATTACTTTCATTGTATGACAGGTCCTGGTGAAAGAGATTTATAGCAATTCACAAATGCATCTCTACACTGAAATAAGTGAGGAAAACAGCATTACTAATTCACACCGGGGGACACGGTCTGCATGGAGAGAAGCCGAAGAACAGAATGTGAGTCTGTGAATAAATGAGTGAAGGAATATGTCTGATGCAGTATCGTCTCAGCTGGAGGATTGGCTTGCATAAGCTGCTTTTACTTGTATCTTACAATAGACTTTTTTAAAAGGGTTGAGAATTCGTATGGGGATATTTCAAGACTAATCATTACAGGATCCAGCTGGTAGAGGCTTCCAGAGGCACACCAAACAACTACAAACATAAACCATAATAAATAATTTAGGTGTGAATGTTAGTACATTCTCAGACAAGGGATCGGCATTATGAATGATGCTACATATGACTTATAAACAACATGTGCTAAAAGGCAATGACAAAGACAATCAGATATGTTAAATTCACGCAGACTTACCCTACCGATAAAGGCTTCCTCATTGGTACACTTTTGGCTCTTCTGCTTTACTCATGATAGTGGTTCACACAGGATCAAAGTGTGAAAATCAAACTCCGCACTGGCACAAAATCAATACGCATGCTACAGAATATTGGCTGTAGCCTGTAGACTTTGAAACTAGAAGTACTTTGAAATAAAACTGTGCTGTAGTAATACCACTGGTGTGTAATCAAGGTTGAGTAAAATTATGCTCTACCACAGCTACAGCAAGATCACAAGCGTTTTTCTAACCAATCATGTGAGATGGATGACACAAAGTCACCACTGTAAACATGTCAATACGTCTTTTACTGTATTTTCTGTAAAGACTTTCTGATTAGAGCTCAAATATATGATTAAACACCTCTGATTCACATATTTCCATATCATAACATGGTGACATATTTTTGCCAATAGAGTACAGTGGGGTACATAGAGGACTTTTTTATTTTTATTTTTATTTTTATTTTAGCGGCGTAGCTTCTGAAAGTAATTCCATTCATTTTCTTTCTGATTTAAAAAAAAAAAAAAAAAAAAAAAGTTTGTTAAAGCATTATAAGCCAAAAACAAACAAAAACAACTATAATAACAAAATTACAAACTTTGAATTTGAATTAAAAATCAGTCCAAAAAGCACAGGCAGTAGAAAAATGTCATATAAAGCATTGTGAATACCTGGGAATTACCCTAACTGAATAAAAAAAATATGGTTAAATATAAAACTATCCATTTAACATTTTGAATATATCTATGGATTCAGTATATTTTACATGTCTTGCAAAATGTTCACACACACACACACACACACACAAACACATAATGAAATAATTAATTAGATATGGAAAAAATGTGTTAACATTTTTGCACCAAAAAGCCCAAAATTTGTAAAAAATTCTAATTTTCCATCTTCATTTTCACTCATTTTCAAGGGGTGCTACCTCTTGCAGAAACGGAAGTAAACACCCACTGCTGTGATTGGCTAATTTCATTGCACTCTATCCATGCCCTCCTTTACAGCATGTCAAGTGTTTTGATACTCAAGATGGCAAGCTCTGTGATAGAGCCATTTAAGTTTGAGCCAGAGTCAGATCATGAGGCAGAAGAAATTGAAGCAATGCAACCATAGGGATTGCAACCTGTTGTTTGCTTAATTGCTTAATTTTCAGTATTTTAAGTTTTATTATTACTTGTTGTATAACAAAGTCACAGTCACCGGTTATGCAGAACGAAGTTATGGCTAATTCATGATTTAAGAATAAAGGGATTTTTTATGTATTTATTTTTTTATTTTTTTTATGAAATTGATGTGGTTTTGAATCAATAGACTGCTTAAGAATAAAAGCCATGCATCGGGCAGAGACGCTAAGCACATTAAACGGCACTGAAATGTGACATTCTTGCACCTTTTCATTGTGGACATCTTGTCAAAGGGTTTGCTTACAGAGGGTTTGTACACCCTGTTCGATTCGCCAACCTTCATTTTTCACCATCTGTCAAGAATAGAGGCTTTGCATGACTGTGTTGTGTGTGTTAGGGCTGTCTTGTGAATTTTCTGTCTTGTAGGATGACTGCAGAGGTTCCCTTTACAAAAACAGATAGTTGACTGATTTCTTCCCTCAATATATATGTGTATATATATATATATAGATATATATATATATAGTATATATATATATATATGTGTGTATATATATATATATTATATATATATATATATATATATATATATATATATATATATAAGCTTTGAAGTTTGTAGCAGTTTGCTGTACAGAAACATTTTATATGTGGCAGTATTCTGACAGACTGAACGAAGTGTTGACAGGTGCATGTCACAAGTTGTAATGTTAATAACAGTTTCAAGAGATTAATTTTAGTTTCAGTTTTTCATTCTAATATTCAATCCAAAATAGGGAGTCAACACTTGGTTTGCAGTATATGACTTATCGATTTTGAGATTATGAAGGCTGAATCATTTAATTGCATCTAAAAGCACAGCTTGTTGCAGCATGTCTCTGTAAATTAGAGCTCCTTTGTTACTCCGGGGATGAAAGGCGGCTCTCCGCCCCACTGAATTCATCTGACTGGAAAATGAAAAAGTTGTGGCCAGATCGATGTCTAATGACTGGAGTAAAAGAATACAGTGCTGCTAGGCTGAGCACCCTGCATCCGAATCAATAATGAAATCTGGTTCACAGCAGGGAAGGTGGATGATGAATCAATGATAAACAAATTTCCAGGAGTTTGAAAAGCCTGGACTATTGAATTACACTATTCACTCAAAAAAAAACTCACATTGTGTTGCATCATTTTGTGTTTTATTCCCGATGACGCTAGTGTTTGAAACGCATTCTGTGTGCGCAAACATAATTGACAGATGAGTCTTTCACTGTGCGTATATTGCTTATTCTTTTTGTTATTCATTGTAATTGCTTCAGCGAGAACATAACGTGGCCATTTTCATAGAGGGTCACCATCTCAAAGCCTTTGAAAGCAGCTGAAAGAGGCCTGTTGTTAAGAGACTTTTGTGTTTATTGTGCACTTATGTACAGTTGAGGACACACAGGCTGACAAAAAGCTATTGTCCTGCTTCACAAAGCAGGTATCTGACTCATTGTTTTTGTCGTACTCTACACTATCAGCTTGTGTTATTTTTAGTTGTTATGGCAAACCAAAGGGTATTCGTTTTTGGAAGTGCCAGATTTTTCAAAGGTAAAGCTAAGAAAAGGGAGAGAAGAAACTTTCTTTTAGGGTAAAATAAAGTGCTTAAAAATAAAGGTTCCAATAGGGTGTTTTTTTTTTTTTTTTCGTGCCAACCACGGGACAGCACTTTTTTTGATCATTTTTACAAAGATTTCATGGCCCCAGAATATTTTGTTGTTTATAATTGTTTGTATGAATATCTGAAACATGTGATTCAAAAGAAGTAAGTTAGAGACAGAGCCTCTACTTAAAAAATAATAAAAAATACATAAATTCTAGCTTCATGCATGAGTAAATTTCATAAAGTAAAAGATTTGCAAAAAAAAAAAAAAAAACACACACAAAAGCACACACACACACACACACAACACACACACACACAACACACCACACACACACAACACACACACAACACACACACACACACACACACACACAAAAAGTCCCATGTGGCAATCATGTTTCTGTCAATGGTGATTATCAACACCATAGCGGGAGTAGATCGCTTCCCATCACAATACCCTCCAAAGCTTAAACAGTCCTTAGCCGCTTCCTGGGTCAACATTTTATTTAGTAACGTTTGAAAATTTTTATGATTTATGTTTTTTTTTTTTTTTGATGATTGCATTATTTTACATATGCATCTGTTCACATAAGCAGTTATTTTTTTTTTCTGCTACTTCTTCACCGTGTTTTTTAGCCAGAGATTCTGTACTCTTTCAGAAGATGTGTGTAATAGTGCCTATTACCGTAAAAACAGTGAAAGCACAGCAACCCGGAAAATTTTGTCAATGGTTGGGAAGCTTTGTCTCATAAATGATGGAAAAATTCTATCAATGGCAGGGAAAGAGTTAAAAACTAAAAAATAACCTTTTCCACCCGTGAACCACCCATAGTTCAAGCCAGGTCAGGCTCAGTTGCACAGGTCCGTAGTTTTCCCGTCACAACCAAACCATTATTGCAAGTGTCTCAAATTATCACAAAGCGCTTTGTGGCTTTTGTTACTTCTGAAAAAGAACAAATTCTCAGTTTTTAAATTCAATACATTTTATCACAAAATTCAAACAATAAATGTTGTTTTGACACTCTTAAATGTGGTGTGAAAAGATCGCTGTGTCCACTTCAGTTCATGCGGGCAGCATCCACTTGTCAGCAGCATGAATAACAAGTTACAGCGCGAAATAAACAAGTGAAACACACATCAGAAGGATGTTGAAAGAGAAGAGTACAATCAAGCCACTGGAAGGCAAGAAAATTAATTTATGCAATATCTCCGTTTTAATGTGTTTTTTTTTTTTGTTTTGTTTTTTTAAATGCCATTATTTAAAATTATTATATTAAAAATTATTTAAAATTATTATAAAAAAGATGTCAATGGAGAGGAGAGGCTCCACTACGCAGAAATAAAAAGTCAGCTTTTGTGAGGAAATAGCTTATCATTTAATGAATCGATGACCGGCCTGTTCGCTTGTAATCTTCAACATGTTTTACCTACACTAACATAGTACTTTCTTTGGGAACACCATATGTCGATTTTTACCTTAATAAATTTTTTTTAAAATGTTTTAGTAGGGAATGTCGTGGACAGGTAGGATTCATTCTATGGCATTATTTACCGAGCAAATATAGAGTCGCATTACTATTTTAATAAAATATGTAATATTTGTTTATTGTTTTAAAAATATATGATGTCTTTAATTTATTTTTCCTAGGTTTTGCCTGAAATTAGACTTGAATTGTAATGCCTTTTTAATAAAATAAATGACGTTTAATTGACAGTGACCAGCAATTTTGCACTGTTTTTTTTGCTTTTGCAACATAAACTGTAAATGACTGTTGTAGATCCCGTGAAAGCCGGCCACTGATGCCACTGCCATTGTATGACTGGCTGAGGGTGCCTCACCTGATCCAAGGATAGCCCACTATGGCTTTTTCAAATGGTAAGTAAATATAGACCTTCTAATCTCCCCCGATAATAAGACAATCCTCTGCCTACAACTTACTGAAATGTATCATGTCTCATGTAGTCATTCAGTCAGCGTTTCAACAGAGAAAAAAAAAAGTTGTCAAATAAAAACAGCTTAATGTAAGGACGCTGACTAGGCGGCGTTAGAATCCATGTGCAGTGTTTTACACAATGAAATCCACAGCAACTAAATCCAAAACAGCAGACAGTGAATCAGAAACGTGAGGCCAGGTAGGGGTACATACACAGAGGCAGTCCCAATCCAGGCAACAAAAACAGTGGGCCGCTAATCCAAAAGGCAGGAAAACAGGCGTACTAACCAGGCAAAGATGCAACACACAAGAAGGCAAACAATGGGAATGGGAATAACGCTTGGTAAGGCAGACAGGCTGGCAATACTTCGCGAAGTACAGTGGCTAAGGCCATGCTTAAATGTTCCACAACAAACAGGAAATGCTCACAGGTGAAGCAGCGGAGGTGAGCGGGCACAGTCAGTAACTGGTGGAGAAAAGTCAGTACTCGAGGCGCGGGCTCCCTCTGCTGGTGTGGGTTACACTAATATAGCATTACCTATTACCTCAGAGAAGTTCTCCTCAAAGTAGTTCACACGTTGGTTTAGTTAGCTATTACTATAAAACAATAGAGGGAGCTGTATTTACTTGTTAACATATACTGGTATATTATGTATTAAACGCATAGTTGTTTTAACTGTTAAAAACACAGTATGTTACAGTTTTTGTGGTGTGTTCCACATACTGTTAAATAAATGTATATATACATGAGGTAAAAAAAAAAAAAAAAAAAATATATATAGAGTATAAGGCTCTATATATAATATATAGGATATAGAAGAGATATATATATATATACTATAATTATGTATATATATATATATATATATCTATATATATATACACTTTCAAAATCTGCTATCATCGTTCCGATTGTGTTTTTTGGGGGGTCCAGCCAGCATACAAAATGTGCGTGAAAAGTGCCTCCTTGGTAATCGCTCTGGTGTTAAGATGACGCAGAAGTGCTTTCCAAACAAAATTAGTTGTTTTGACCCCTACACGTCTTCATCCATTGGGAAACTCTCACTCTGGAGGGTAAACCTTCATTATACCTCGATGGTGCCGTGCAGACGGCTGCTCAGTGCTTGCCGGCTCTCCAGGCCCGGGGTTACGTAGTGTGTTTTGTACTAATGGTTTTTCACTTGTTTTTTGTTTGTCAAACACATCAGTTTCACCAGGGAGAGAACTGCTGAACATCGGCAGAACAACCCACACACAAATCTTTAACCGGATTGCAATTATGTCGGACGTTTTACTGAAACGTTGTTGCGGTGGAGCAGCGGCGCGGCGATGATCAAACGCTTCAAAAGTGTAGACGGGGAAAGCGAGCTGGTTTCGCGTCGTTAGACCTCAGGAAGCGCGGTTTTTCGAACACCGTTGCCTAGCATCCATCTGGCAAATCTTCCACTCTCTACCCAACAAAACTGACGAAATCCTTGCTGCTTCCTAAACAAAATAAGGATTTCTCACACTCTGCCTGCTCTGTGTTTTCACGGAAAACCTGGCTGAATGATGCCATACCGAACAGCGTGCTCCATCTGCCGACTCTTTCAGCTGTTTAGAGCAAGCTCGCGACGCAGAATCAACAGGGAATCGCGCAGTCGGCGGGACATGCTTTTATATCGATGAATATGTCCAGGTGGCATGGGTAACTGTGGTGTAAAGAAAGATGTGCTGTTTCAGATCTAGAAGTGGCTTTTTTGTTCCCCAACTGCAAGCGTGTATTCTAGTTATGCCGGAGCGGTAGTTTCGAGACTTGTTAATTCTTTCTGGTGAGAGTTTACATCCCATGGGGCAGCAAGTGGCACGTAAAGGGGTACTTAAGGCTTTACGGCGAGGAAGCGAGAAGAAAACACGCTGGGCGTTCGTTGGGTATCACAGAGACAGAGAGACAACAGAGCAACACCCGGACATCTGTGTTTGTAAATCAATCGTGGGGACTTTAATAACAGCCCAATCTCTCAACCAAGTGCCACTGCCAGTACGATACACGCATAGACAGTCGATAGTTACATGTTCCCACAGCGAGGACAGTCAACTATAGGTGGAGTCAACTGACCTAGGGCACCGCACCCCAATACAAGGCGTGCATATCACTCTGTTCCAGCGCAGCTTTGGGACTGTCTGATCACGTCTGGTTCAGGTCTTATACCCAGCCTACGACGGAGTAGCAAGCGTGACGTCGGGGTGCTAGGGGTGCGAACCTGGGTAAAGGATGGACGGCGGATGAACTTGTGAGGAGGAGATGACGCACTAGAACAGGAGCATCTAGGTGTGGTACAGCTGGGATTAAGTGGACCTCGGAACATGATGTCGAGTGTAGTTTTTGAATTGCTACCACCGATCTGGACAAAATCACAGAGACGGTACATCCTATAGTAGGATTTTTTGTTGAGGACTTAATGTATTCTACCAGGAACGATTTAAATCTTCAACAACGATAAGCCAGGGTTACAGCAAAAACGCCCGACATCTTCGTCAGGCCAAAGAGGGGCCCTAAGAATGGGGAACAGAAGGTCTTGTATAATCAGGCCAGAACAAACTGCACAAATAGATTAGAGTGGCAGACAAACTGACAGTACTATAAGAAAGTGATGGAAAGCAAGTTTACTCTCCAACGACATAATTGGTATGGAAGACTGAGACAACTACAAAGACAGCATCCCCCCGACCATCTCTCACACAACCATCAACACCTCCTGCAATCCCCTTCTCCCTTCCTCCTGCACTTCCCATCAGTGAAGATTGATGTCGTGTCAGGTCTTCAGAAGCAGATGAGAAGAAAAGCACCAGGCCCAGAAGGTGTTACACCAACCTGTCTAAAAAGGCTCTGTTCTGATCAGCTGGCCCCTATCTTTCACGAATCTTCCAACAGATCTCTGGGTTGTGTGAAGTGCCTTCCCATAGCCTTCAAGCGGCTCCTGCATCATCCCGTTCAAAAGGAAACCCAAGATAACAGAACTTACTTGACTACAGACCATGGCTCTAACATCTGTCGTCATGAAGTCGTTTTGAAAAAGCTTGGTTCTGGCTTATCTGAAGGACATCACTGGACCATTACTGGACCCCCTGCGGTATGCTTACCAAGCAAACAGGTCAGTAGATGATGCAATCAACTTGGGATTGCACTTCATCATGCAACATCTGGACAAAACGAAAGGGGACTTATGTGAGGATCCGGTTTTGTGGACTTTAGTTAAACTTTCAACACCATCATCCCAGGCCTCCAGACCAAACTGACTCAGCTTGCTGTTCCTAGCTATATCTGTCGGTGGATCACCAGCTTCTGACAGATAGGCAGCAACTAGTGAGACTGGGGAAATTCATGTCCAACAGCTGCTCCACCAACACTGGTGCCCCTCAGGGATGTTTTCTCCCCACTTCTCCCTCACCAACGGCGCTGCACCTCTAAGGCCCTCCTGTCCAAGCTCCTGAAGTTTGCAGACGACACTACAGTCATCGGCCTCATGACGAGTCTGCTTACAGATGAGGTTGAGCAGCTGGAGTGTCTGGTGCAGTCTTAGCACAACGGAGCTGAACACTTTCAAAACAGTGAAGATGATTGTGGACTTAAGGAGAACCCCCTGCACTCCCCCCACTCACCATCATGAACAGCACACTGTGGCTGCGGTGGAGTCATTCAGATTCCTGGGAACCACCATCTCTCAGGACCTGAAGTGGGACAATCACATTGACTCCATTGTTAAAAAGGCCCAACAAAAGGTTGTACTTCCTTCGCCAGCTGAGAAAGTTTAACCTGCCACAGAAGCTGCTGAAACAGTTCTACTCAGCCGACATTGAGTCTGTCCTGTGTACTTCAATAACTGCCTGGTTTGGTTCAGCTACAAAATCAGACATCAGAAGACTACAGAGAAGAATGGTTTTAGGACTGCTGAAAAAGGATTATTGGTGCTCCCCTGCCCACCCCTTCAAGAACTGTATACATCCAGAGTGAGGAAAGGGCTCAGAAATCACTCTGGATCCCTCACATCCAAGTTACCCCATCTTTGAACTTTTGCACTGGCAGCACTCAGAGCTGCAAATCCCGGACGTCAGGCACAAACACAGTGTTATTCCCCCAGCAATCTACCTCAGAACAGTTAATGTCCCCACTTATGCAATAAAAATGTCAATATTCTTATAGTTACTTGTTTCCCCCCCCATCCAATTACATTTTGGGGGGGTCTGCATCTTACTCTATTCTATTCCATTACATCTATATCAATGTTCATACAATTTAGTTATTTGCATTTTTTTATTTTATTTTTGTGTGTGTGTTGTTGTCTCTGTGTACTGGAAGCTTAGGTCACTAAAACCAAATTCCCTTGGTAATTCGTACGTAAGCCATACTTGGCAATAAGTGCTCTTTCTGATTGTCTGATTAGGGTATAACCCATTAGGGGGCCGGTGAGTTGCGTGAGCCCTTCCGAATGGATGCAGAGCTTGTTTTATTTCTGACTTACTAACAAAAACAAAAAAAGAACAATGCCTAAAATCTGCTGTTGTGACAAGGTGTAACAGCAAACAATCAAACAAGAAGAGGCAAAAACAACCACAAAAACAAAAACAAACAAACAAACAAAAAAAAAAACAAACGGAACTGTGCATGCAATTGTAATAAGCTACAAAACCGTAAAAAGCCAGCCTTTAAGGATACAAAAGTGGATACAGGCAGAGATAGCAGCATCAGTTAGGAAGAATGGGTAAATTGTGGCACTGACATAGACCAATAATTTTGTTTCGTGAACTCTCAATATACTCCTCCTTTCAGGTTTCACATTGGCGTGGTTCACATAGATCCTTTGACATGGTTAAAAATAATGAATGTAGTTCCTGTTGCTGTTTAAGTTAACCTTCAGTGGGCTTAGTTTTTCGGAGTAATATGACACGTTGCACAAACTATTCTATGCTTACGGTACCCTTTGTCACACAGCAGGAGCTTTTTAGACATTTGTTTTTTATTTATTTATTTGAAAAAAATGACAAGAAAATGACAGAAATGACAAGGAGGCAGCTTTCCCGCAATACAATGGAGAGGGATGGAATTGTTTTTCCCCCTTCGTGGCTGGGCGTTTTCAGATTATGATCGCGTCGCTCTGCTCTGTCCCTATCCCCCCTTTCCTGCATAATTGCTCAGCAAAGCCCACCTCCTACAAAACACCAAGAACGTGCACAGGTCAGAACAGAGCTAACCAGCACAACAGTATAAGGCTAACCAGCACAATCGGCATTGGTGGAGGGATTGAATTGCAACTCTATCAGATTGACCCTCATGTCTCATTTCACCACTGAGAAATATTACAGAACAAACTGCATTATTAGATGTTACAATAATAACACCGTTCCATTCCTCGCTTGTGAGTGGTCGGTCTGCAGTAATATAATAGAACATGCTGATGACATATCATGTCTGTGCGAACAGGGTGCGCAGAGGTATGGAAATACATACGTTGACATGCAGGTAGGACAGCCTATCGTAATCTTTGGACCGAAGGCTTTGATTGGACAAACATTTTATGGTCCTACTGTACACCCTTCCACAGACGATAAATACATTTAGACCACTTAACTTAGTGATTACTAGTAGGATGTGAAGAGACTTTTACTATTTCCTACATACGGCCACTTATACAGTTCACTTGCTGCTTTTGCATAGTTTGTGTTTGCTGTTTAAATAATCATTTAAAACTGGCAAAACTGGCAGCAGCTCCATTAGTAAGATTAAAGGATTTATATTGAAACTCTGTCATGGAAATTATGCATAAACGCCATTTAAACAATTTTAATAATCAATTGACAATTAATTTATACCTGTGTTGTTTTACGCTATATGCCGTGGATGAGCACTTTTTTAAAATTAATGGATGGATTGATTCAGGAGCTGCAGGAAAATACCATCTTCTGTTGTACACTCATTTTTGCAGTGCATTGTGGGATTGAATGAGTGCACTGGAGAACTTCCACTATGGTTTTTGGACAGCCCCTAAATATGTAAACCCGTATAGGGGTTCACGTTGGTTTGTGTTTTGTTTGTTGTTCTTGTTTTCTATATTTGTAGTTTAGTCCTGGTTGTCATGTGCTTCCCTTGATTTCTCATGTTGTCTTGCCAAGTGTATGTGTCAAGGAGGGTCAGGCTGGATTAATATGTGGGTTAGCATAACAGAGGCTTTACTGACTAGAGAATCAGATTAGGCGATGAGCCCTTCCACAGATAGCTTGTCACACGGGGGAACTATAAAGGGGAGGAAATTGGGATAACAAGAACCAAAGGAGGGCGGGAAAACAATCACACTGACAATGTTCATTGCGCATGTGGCGAGCTGGTCAAAACAGAAAGCCACGCACACAAACACCCGAACACAGACCAAAAAACAGGTGACCTCAGACCCAAGACCCAACAGTACCCTCCACCATCCCAGGAGCACCACCAGGCACCCCAGGAGGAGGCCTACTCCCCTTGTCACTGACGGGAGGTCCTCGAGGAATGAACGGTCCAAAATGTCCCCGGACGGCACCCAGCATCTCTCCTCTGGACCCATAACTCCTCCCAGTCCAACGAGATACTGAAACCCTCTCTGCCGCAGCGCTGCTCGTCGTAGTAATCTCCTAACTGTATAGGTAGGAGAGCCATCCACAAAGACGAGGGGGCGTTTCGAAAATCGGGCGATCTTGCTGGCAGGGTTAAGGGAGGAAGAAAAACACCAGGTTTACAGAACTAGAGACTGGAACACAGGGTGAACCTGACCAAGAGCAGGAGGGAGATTGAGCCTGACATCGCCACAGACCGGATTAACCACCTTGGTGATTCGCGGTATTGGCCCAATGAATCTGGGCGCCAGCTTACGAGAAGGTGCCCGGAGAGAGCAGGCAGATCCTTGGTAGAAAGCCATACCTATTGACCGACACACAAGATTGGAGGAGAGGACTGGGCGACGATCGGACTGCTGCCTGGTTCATCCCTGAGGTTCGGCCCAAAACCCTTCTGACTTTCTCCCAGGTGTGGCGACAGCGCTGAACGAAAAGCCAGGGTGGATGGAAACCACAGACATCGGGTTCCTGTGATGGAAACAGAGGCGGTTTATAACCCACAGAACACTCAAAAGGAGACATACCTGAAGCTGCCACTAGAAGGGAGTTACGAGCATATTCCCATGGTTGGCCCACTCGCATTGCCCATGGTCTGAGGATGGAAACCGGAAGACAGACTCGCAGAGGCCCAGACCTGTGTACAAAACTCTTTCCAGAACCAGGAGGTGAACTGAGGGCCCCTATCTGAAACAATGTCCACCGGCAATCCATGGAGATGGAAGATGTGATCCACGATCAGTTGTGGGAAGGCAGTTTGGGGCAGAGGAATGAAATGAACCAACTTAAAAGTGATCTACCACTGTGAGGATCACAGTGTTACCCTTCGATGGGGGAAGCCCAGAGACAAAAATCAAGGTTGATGTGAGACCATGGACGGGAAGGAACAGGAAGGATGAAGCAGACCATCAGGAGGGTGATTCACTGGCTTACATTGGGCACATGTGGGGCAGGCCAACACAAACTGTCTGACATCTGCAGCCAGTGTGGGCCACCAGAAGCTTTGGCGGATGGCAAACCAACGTTCTCCGAATCCCTGGATGGCAGACCAGCCTGGACGCATGACCCCACTGAAGGACTTCATGGCGCAGTGCAGCCGGCAACAGCAACCTGCCCACCGGGCACCTCCCCGGTAGCTGCGCCCCTCGACTGGCCTCCTCCCTGTCCACTCGCCGCTCGATGCCCCAAGAAGGATGCCATCCAGGAAGGATGGCTTCAGCCATAAGCTCCCCCTCGGGGGGCCTCGAACAGGTGCGAGAGAGCGTTGGGTTTGACATTCTTGGACCCCGGCTGATACAAGGTGAAGTTGAATCGGCCAAAGAAGAGCACCCAGTAGGCCTGACACGAGATCAACTCTTGGCCAAACGGGATATATTTCAAGGTCCTTGAATACGTCCAGACCAAGAAGGGCCACACTGACCCCTCCAACCAGTGATGCCACTCACCCTCTCGTTCTCTATTGCCAATGTCATAGTTACGTTCTGCAGGGCTGAGACGGCAAGAGAAGAATGCACAGGGGTGCACCTTCCCATCGTGGAGGGAATGCTGAGATAGAACTGCGCCAACCCCGACAGCCGAAGCATCAACCTCGACAATGAACTGGGACTCAGGATCTGGAACAAACAGAACAGGTGAAGAGATAAAACGGGATTTAATGTGTCAAAGGCTACCTGAGCATCCTGGCGTGTTCCACCTGATGGACACCTTGGTGGAGGTTAAAGCCATGAGCGGTGCAGAGATCTGACTAAAACTCCTGATGTATCACCGAGAGAAGTTGGCAAATCCCAGGACACATTGCAGAGCCTTACGGGAATCAGGGACTGGCCACTTGGCGACAGCCTCTATCTTAGCAGGGTCTGGTTTAATTCCTCCTGGTAGAGATGATATGGCCAAGGAACGTAACAGACTCAGTGTGAAATTCGCACTTCTCCACCTTGACAAACAACTGATTCTCTAACAGACACTGGAGGACCCATCTAACATGTTGGGTGTGTAATTGGAGAGAGGGGTAGAAAACCAAAATGTCATCCAAATATACAAAGACAAACTGATTAATCATGCCATCCAGAACACTATTAACCGAGACCCTGGAAAACGGCTGGAAAAAAAAAAAAAAAAAGGGGGGCATTGGTAAGACAAAACTAAAGAACCAGATAGTTGTAATGTCTCGAGGGGGTGTTGAATGCCGTCTTCCACTCAACCCCCTCCCGAATGCGCACCAGATGGTAGGCATTGCGGAGGTCTAATTTGGTGAAGACCCGAGCTCCCTGCAACAATTCAAAAGCAGAAGACATTAAATGTAGGGGGTACCTATTCTTTACTGTAATGTCATTCAAACCTCTGTAAACAATACAAGGCGTAGGGAGCCGTCTTTCTTCTGAATGAAGAAAAACCCCACACCGACGGGAGAGGAATGGCGAATGAGCTCAGCCTGTAGTAACTCACATACATACCTGTCCATGGCCTCTCTTTCAGGACCGGAAAGGGAATATAAATGACCTTAGGCGGAGAAAAAAGCCCAGGAGATGGTCAATGGCACAGTCGTAGGGGCGACGCGGAGGTAGCGAGTGTGGCCCATGACCTACTGAAAACTGCACAAAGATCACAGTACTCCGCCGGGACGCCAGTCAAGTCAGAGGGATCCACCTGTGAAACACAAGACACGGAGACAGCAGGAAAAGCAGCATCTGAACAAGGGACACATAAAAAACGCCTAAATAAGAATAGAATTACTGACCCAGTCAATATGTGGGTTGTGTTTCAGCAAAAAACCTAAGGATGTCCAAAATTAACGGGGCCTTTGGGGAGTCAATAATTAACAGTTAGATCTGCTCACAATGATTACCAAAGAGGGAAAGCCTTACAAGGTGTGACGTTAGTGATAGTGGTGAGGGGACCTGCCTTGCTAATGAAACACGTCGTAATGGGCTTAGCCAGTGGAATGGTTGGAATGTTCCACTTGTGCGCCAAGGCAGAAATCCAGAAATTCCCCGCAGCCCCCGAATCCAGAACGGGCGTGGCCACTGTGTGAACCTCTCTAAGTGCGCATTGCTGGAGAGTGTTAAACAGTGAAAGGGGCCCACCAGGACTCTCCGCATCACTGGTGAGCATTGGCTTTTAACGGGCACTGAAGAACAAGGTTTGCCAGCCTTGCCACAATACAGGCACAATCCTTGAGTTAAACACTCATTCTGCTGCGGCGTAAGCTGGAGATGACCCAGTTGCATGAGCTCAACATCAGTGGACTGAGGACTTGCCGCATCGGATGAAGAGGACTCCAGGTGGCGCCACGGTGTAGTGGGATTGTCGGCGTTGGCGGCAGCGGTTGAGACGGCCCTCCACACGGAGTGCGAGATTAATTAAATTATCCAGCTCTCGAGGAAGGTCCACGGCTAGCTAGTTCATCGGCTATGGACTGCCGCTAGAGTCTGAAACGTATGGCATAGTCGGTGACAGAGCTTCATCTCTGTGACAACCGAGACAGCTGAGCCGCCGCCTCATCTCCCTGGGGTGATCGGTTGAACAGTTTAGCCATCTCCTGGCGAAAATCCACAAAAGTAGCACAGCAAGGAGCCCTTGATCTCCACACTGCAATTCCCCATTCGCGGGCTCGACCTGAGAGAAGAGAGTGAGGAGTATGCAACCTTAGCCTCTTCTGTGGCGTAACATCTAAACTGCAGTGAAAACACCAGTGAACACTGGGAGAGAAAGGTTTGGCAGGCATTAGAATCGCCATCATAAATCAGTGGATTGTTGGCATGAGGCTCGTTCTCCAGATGAAGTAAAAAGTGAAGTGAAGTGAAAGTGACATGCAGCCAAGTATGGTGACCCATACTCAGAATTCATGCTCTGCATTTAACCCCATCCAAAGTGCACACACACAGCAGTGAACACACACACACCGTGGAACACACACCCGAAGCAGTCGGCAGCCATTCATGCTGCGGTGCCCAGGGAACTAGCACAGAGGACGGACCCTGGTTAGCCGCTTCCTGATGAAGATCATCAACTCGTGTGAGGAGCTCAGCAACTTGGGCATTAAGAGCGTCCCAACTCTTGCACTGTGGTGTTGAGCTGGGTGGCATGCTGATCCAGCAAAACTCCGAACAGCGGATCTGATCCTGCTGAATCCATCGTTATGGTCAGACTGTTCTGTCAAGGAGCAGGCTGGATTCAGATGCAGGTATAACAGAGGCATTACTGAATAGAGAATCAGAACAGCGACGATCCCTTCCGCAGACAGCTCATGTAGTCATGGGATATCCTACCACACAGTTGGGCGAATAGCAGCAGCTGGCACAAGCCGCAACGGCGGCAGAGGAGATGAAGCCGGCAAGGCAGATTGCTTTAATCCGAGCGAGAGGCTGAGCAAATCCACTAGCGAGACTGCTGAGACCCAGGGATGGCAGATGCTGAAGGAAATCCTCAGGTATGTGAGCGCACAGAGAGGTGTAGGAAAAAAATACTTGCAGCTAACGAGCACTGAGCCTGGAAGAGACAGGACAAGACAGTTGAGCGCGAAACCAACAAGGACTGAACCATGGTGATAAACAACAACAGTCTTGACACAAGACAGAACACACGGAGTGTAACTTAAAGGGGAGAAATTGGAGATAACAAGCACCAGTGTTGAAACAAGATAAGCCAACAAAACGAGCAGAGAAACAAGGAGGGCGGGTAAACAATCACACTGACAATGCGCACGTGCCCTGAGCTGTCAAAACAGTTCATGCACACGACACCCCGAACACAGACTAAAAAACAGTGATCCCGAACCCGAGAGACCCGACAGTATGTGGTCCCTGTATCTGATTTAGTTGATCTAGCTCATTTGTCTTGTTCTCCATTGGTTTATGGTCATTGTATCTTGCGGTCCTCAGGTTATGTTTTGCTTATTGGCAAGATTGTCTCCGACTGTGACTCTGTATTGTCCTAGTATTTGTCCGCTCTTGTTTTTAATGTTTAGGCTTTGTCATGGTATTGTTTTCCTGTAATCACTGGTGGTGATGTTTTGTTTTATGGTCAAGGCAAGTAAATGCTTAGTTATGTCAGTGTTCACATTAAGGTATTGTCCCACTAAACTGCCACAGGTTTCTACAAGATGCTTTGCCTCAGAGTACTCTGTTACAAGGGGTCGATTTCGGATACAGCCCTTGTCTGCACTTGCTGTCTTGTGTTGTCTCCATAGATCACACTGTTTAATCACCATGGCAACTAATCACCTCCACTGTCCCTTGTTAGCCCACTTTAGCTTGTTTTGTATATATACCCCTGTGGTTTCAGTGTTGCTTTGTGCAGTCTTTAGCTGTGTCCCAACTTCATGTGCATGGACTTCCGGAGGGTGCATTTGCTAAGTGCGAATGTTGTCACAGCAGCGCCGAGCGAAGGCTGTCCCAAACTGAAGTGCATGGCCTCCGACGTGTCCAAAGGTCAGCATGCGCCGCCGTCGAAGTCGATCCTGCGGCGCGACGAAGGCTCCGTGATATTTTGGAAAGCGGCATCAAATGCGCCCTCCATTTTCCTGGTGAAATGAAGTGTACATCTGATGGACACTTCACACCCTACCTATTCGCAGAAATCACTTGCGCAGCACGACGGTGTTTATATTCAAAGGACAATGGTGGGTAGAGGTCGGGGAGAATTCACTAGAAATTAGCTATTGTTTTTCATTTACTCAAATACCTAGCAAAATCATATATATGGCAATAGTCTTTCCCCTTTGTTGTGTTTGTAGTGCTGTCATTCAAGATATCTACAAATGTTTTAACAAACTTTTTGCTTACTTCAGTATTTTGTATGAATATGGTGTGTTGTAGTTTCTAATGTTAAGATTGCAAACCTGTCTCTTTATATTTTCCATAAGTGTTTACATTTTCTTTTTGTTTTAGTACTATTCCAGGAGTAAAATAGGCCTGCTGGAAAGACTTAAAAAAATACAAAGTAAAGTTAATAGACACATTTTTGTAAATCAATGTGCTGTTGTTGTTAACAGGCATGGTTTATTTGCTCTGCTTTAGGATTGCGAGTGTCCTGGGACAGGTGAGGGAGCGAGTGTCCTGGGTCAGGTGAGGAAGCGAGTGTCCTGGGACGGGAGGGAGGAGTGGAAGCTTGTGGAGCTTGCTCCGAAGAGGACATCAAACTCCAGAGAGAGACAGAGGAGGAGAAGAGACAGGAGAGAATGGAGAGCCAATAAATTATTAACCCTTTCTAAAAAAGAGAAAAACAGTGGGGAAAAAAAAATGGGTACATAAACACGTTTTCAATATCTTTATTTAAAATTTCACATTTGTCAATGAAACACTTAATTTTCTGTAGTTTATTTTGTGATGCAAGTTAAAATAAAAAAATGAATAAGCTGTTATCCGATGTTATCATTTGGGCTATTGTGTAATTTATTTGTAAATGATCCGCCCTGGAGTACTTCTGTGCATTTGATTTTTGTTTTGAATATGCACGTGTGTAAAAAAGTAAAATGACAAAAATTTTTCTTTTTTAATGCAGCTTACCAAAACATTCTTCTATGTGTATTTTTATTTTTGTCTGTAAATAATATTTTGACACATTAAATCAAAAAGTTCAATACATTACTGAACGTACAGTTTCTACACCTATTTACAACATAGCTTACGTTACCCCCCACCCATCAGGAAACAAACATTCAGTTGAGAGCCCAGCCCTGCCTCCATTTGTTCTGGGGTCTTCAGGAGATGAATCGCTTGTGTTGATGGTCAGAACCTCCTCTAGTGCCTCTGGGAACAATGCTGTGACGTTGGAAACGAGGCGCAACGGATGCCAAAACACTCAGGCGACCTCGTCTGTATGAGGTACTACTAGTAGACAGAAGAGAAACACCGGCGACGGCGGTCTGGATTGTGGGCACTCTCAGACGCAGATCCAACAGCACTGTCCGGGCCCTCCTTTTCTTTCAGGCCCAAACAGGTATAAACCCTGTCCAGCGTCTGCCAACATTCGGCTTTAGCCTGCAGTAAAAGGGGGTCTGCTCTGATTTACGGAAAGAAGGAAAAGATAAACTTTTTAAAGCTATTACAAAGAACTTAGTAGAAGAAAATGTTAGAGTACTTAGGTGAACACTACTTTTAGTAACTACTAATACACACATTGGCGGGAAAAAACTACTAGTCATCATTTAAAACCTTAGCCCTAAAGAGATAGTTCACCCAAAAATGAAAATTCCACACCTAGGAACAACTTAAGGGTGAGTAAATGATTACAGCCTTTTCATTTTTGGCGGAACTATCCTTTAATTACAATTATTATCTTGCCTGTACTGTAAATTACTATACGTAAGTATTGAGAGTAAAAGTAAGGTACAGTTATTGTTCTGAAAAATAATTAATCAGGATGGTTTTCATAATATCACTGCTGCATACTGTGTATGTTGCATTTTACTTGAAATGCATGAATATGTTTAAGGTTCTCGATTTAAAGTGCCTACTAAATAGCCACTGTTGGTAGTTTAATCTACCACCAAGCATCATGTAAAAGACCATGTTTCGTATTGCTGTCTGTGAGGAAAAAAAAGAAAGAAAAATTAGTACTTATCTTGTTCGAGGGGGGGGGGAGGGGGAATGTCACTTTACAACGTATTCCTTCCAGTCACCTTGATCATTTTGAACAACTGAAAAGTATCAACATTTGTCAAATTATTAGCACATTTTGCTAACCTTCTATATCAAAGGCCTGAATCTGAAGGACTCGGATAGGTCAAACAGAGCACTGTTCAGCTGGGACAGCTGCTGCTGGTACTGATGAGCTGTACTATGCTCTTTTTTTTTTAATTCGCAGTTTTAATTTTGCTAACCTGTCTACATGTGATCAGCATTTGCTAAACTATATAAAATCGCAACTTTGTAAGATATCAGTCAGCATTTGAACTGCTAAGTGTGTGTATTTTGTAGTTTTTCAACTACATGTGATCAGTATGGTCAACGCAATAAACTATATAAAATGTAACTTTGTAAGATATCAGTCAGCATTTGAACTGCTAAGGTGTGTGTATTTTGTAGTTTTTCATATGTATCATTGCATTATTTCACAAAACTCCATTCCGGTACCTTCATTTAAAGTTGTAATCATATGTATCGACAAGTAACCAAGTACGCATTTAAAGTTGTAATCCCAAAGGACAGTGTAACTTACCTCGGTCTTGGCTAAGCTTCCAAGGTACATCACGATCTGCTCCATTATGACGCTAAACATAAAAACAAAAAACGAGCAGTTCTGGCTCCACCCCATCCTGCCAGGATTGTCCTCTCATCAGCTCTCCTATCGCACCACTGCTATGCGACACGTTACACCTGCTTTTAAGAAAACCAAACCATCAGTTTCGACAGATAGCATTCTGAATAATAGGTAATCATATCAGCTAAAAATTTTCATATTGGTTCATCTCTAATAAATAGCATTGAATATAAGAGTTTTGTTGTTCATTTTAACATCTAATGTACAGTACTAATTACAAAAATTAGTTGGAAGAGATCTATCCGTATCAGCTTCGGTACTGGCAGATATCATTTTGAATAATCGGTTAACGATCGCTGAGAAATTTCATATCAGTGCAAATGAAATAAACCCACCTGAACCAGATAATTAAGGATCGCACACATGACCAGAGCTTTCCCTATCTGATCTTTTATCACCCCTTTTCAATAAATATCTGTGTCCACATGAAACCATGAACCCACACACAAAACGACATAGTATACATGCCAGAGCAGTATGTGGGCTATGGTTCTGCCACAGAGATTCATCACTCAAAATGTAGAAGAAGATTTTTGACTATGTGCATAAACCTTAGGCGCTGTGATATAAACTAACATGGAACAATACATTTATTAATCTGTGTTAATGTTAGTTAATAATAAGAAGATAATCGCTCAGTTTTTGTTCATGTTTGTTGCTGTTACGCGGATGTAGCAGTGTCTGGGCTGTATTACGGGCTGATGATGTCATTGTTTCAGAAAATATACGGATTCGGCTTGTCCACACCTAAAACGAAAGGCGTATTTTAAATGCATCCACTCTGGGACCCAGTTTCAAAAAAATATCGGTTTCACTCTCCCAAAACTCGGATCCGCTGTGGATGAAATGATCTACGATACAAAATTATGGGTATACAGCTAAACATGTCTCCATGGACGGGCCTTAGTTATCCAGGATATTAGTCCTAGATGCTTAGTCGGGACCCCTCTTTGGTGTCACAGACAATGCACTGTGTACCCCTTTAGCCTCTTTCTTTCATACATGAAGGGAACCTTGCTTTCAATGAGTTTTCATAAAAGGACTAGGTATTAGAATCCCATTATTTAGCACCATTTAGCTGCAAAAATCTCATAAGAGTAACATTTTGCTATGAGTAACATTAGCCAGACATTATCAATTGTTATGCTCTGATATTGGTTCAGCAAGAATCTGTAGGATCATGGCCTAATGCCATGTCCATGGTTCTTGCCTCCATACCCACACCAGTCGTGAATTTACAATTGCTTTATCGCTCGACTGGGGAACAACAATAAGATAAAAGACTAATATGTTAAGAAGTGATAGATGAAGATGGTACCAACTCTTCACTGCAGTCATCAGGTGGGGATCCACTTTCTCTTGCATCTTTTGATGATATGTTTATGCCTGTACATAATGTTTTCTTATATACTTATGGAATGTTGCCAGTGAGACACCTTATCCTATGCACCATCAGATCCCAGGTTCTGGTGCAAAATTTTTTTAGCCTGGGTGAAAGATGACTTTCTGTTAAGGTGGCATGGTTACAATGACTTTTGTATATCAGTTTCCCACCAGTGGAACACATATCATCAGTTGTGTACCCTAGGCTCTCATTATGTAAGCTTCAGCCTCTTTATCATGGCAAGACGCCCTGGCTAGGCTGAGAAAAAGGCCTCAAATCACAAAGCTGATCAGGACGGGTGTGTGGCCACTTAGTTACATGGTCATTTGGAAGCCTCACACTGTGTCCATCAACCTCAGCCAGTGGCTGCTTCCTTCAGGCAACAGTGGCAAGTTCCGTCTGACTATCCTCCACTCGACCCTGTTCCTCTGATGCCCAATCTCCTTCACAGCAGCAGCCTTATAGTGGAACTAGCCACAAAGCCCCCTGCAGGGTTTGGACCAGAGAACCAAGGCCTGGGCGCCAATTTGGCGACAGCAATTTTCAAATGGGAAAGTGTGTCTGTGGATTAGTCGCTTCGACTGCCAATTTTCCCAGTCCCTGGTTATTCAGTTGGCCTGCGTTAGGGGAAAGAGACTTAGCCTGCTTCCCCCCCTTCCCTAACAAACGACTGCCTTTTTAGAAGGTATTCTTGGCATTTTGGGGGATGATGTTTGTTGACACTTTCTTTGATTTCTCAGGTACCAGGTGCACATTCACCGGTCAGGCTGTTCTTACAACCCACCAGAATATGTCTGATGTTTCCACGGGGCTGCACACAGGTGGCAGGCTGGGTCCTGGTCTCACAGCTATATCTGCAAGTTTTCTTTTTTGGAGAGGGCATGATATGTGGCTTCCCAACAATAAAACCTTAGCCTGTTTTGTTTCCATGCTCCACAGCTCACTCCAAGTGACTTTACTGTTCTATACCTTCCCACCACATCCGGCCTTGCTGGCTGTAACACTGAAACAGAACTTCACTTCTGTAGCCATCCAGACCAGAGATGGGCATAAAACAAAGCAGCAAAATCAGTCATTTTCCTGGAGGGACTGCCTATTGGTCTTTACAGTCATTTGCATTTTAATCTGTGTAAAAACTTAACTTTATTCTTTAGAATTCAGAAATTGCTGGCCCATATTGATATTAGTGATAGCATCTTGCAGTTGATGGAGATTTGTGGACAATCCAGGGCACGAAGCTCCCATTCCACCACATCCCAAAAGATGCGCTCTATTGGGTTGAGATCTGGTGACTGTGGGGGGCCATTTTATACAGTGAACTCATTGTCGCCCAAGAAACCAATTTAAAATGATTCAAGCTTTGTGACATGCATTATCCCATGGAAGTAGCCGCCATCAGAGGATGGCAAGGGGATGGACATGGTCAGAAACACAATGTCAGTCGTGGCATTTAAACTATGCCCACTGGCACTAAGGGGCCTAAAGTGTGCCAAGAAAAACATCCCCACAACAACAAACACCCAGTATACGATGGATCCATTACATGTTCTCATTCTGTTTACTGCCTAAATTCGCCTCTACCATCTTGGAATCAAGTGTCTCAACAGAAATCGAGAATCTTTCAGACCAGGCAACATTTTTCCAGTCTTCAACTGTCCAATTTTGGTGGTTAGTGCAAATTGTAGCCCTTTTTTCCCATTTTTTTTTTTTTTTTTTTTTTTTTTTTTTTTGTAGTGGAAAGAGTGGTACCGGGTGGGGTCTTCTGGGTTGTAGCCTATCCTCCCTAAGGTTGTGCTGTTGTGCTCTGCTACAAATGCTTTTTGTTGCATACCTTACATTGTAACGAGTGGTTATTTCAGCCGTGCTGTTTCTTCTATCAGTTTGAATCAGTCGGCCCATTCTCCTCTGGACCCTCTAGGATCAACAAGGCATTTTTCGCCATCAGGACTGCCGTGATACTGGAGCGTTTTTCTTTTTTCCTTTTCACACCATTCTTTGTAATCCCTCAGAAATGGCTAAGTGTAGAAAATCCCAGTAACGGAGCAGATTGTGAAATACTCAGATCGGCCTGTCTGGCACCACCAACCATGCCACGCCAAAATTGCTTTTAAATCACCTTTCTACCCATTCTGACATTCAGTTTGGATTGAGATTGTCTTGGACCAGACCACACTCTAAATGCACGAAGCAACTGCCATGTGATTGGCTGATTAGATAATCAGGCTAATGAGAAATTTAACAGGTGTTCCTAATAACTTTAGGTGAGTGTATACTTTCACTTCTGTTGAACACTGACTGAGTGCTTCCAGAGTTTCGCTTCTCCATCAACAATCTGTACTTTTTCAATTCATCTCAGTGACGCACAGCACACCTGTATTTGCTGAACTGTAAACTCTGTGTGAAGGCGCATACCTGTCGCTTGCTGATCTGAAGTGGGAGTAGGAGCAGTGCTCTCTCAGAGATCCATTACAGATAACAAAGTTCATCCATGTTCCCTCTTTTAGAAGCCTGTCTTCCAGCAGAAAGAAATTACGATGTGGGTAACGAGAACTCCTGGCAGTGAAACTAGCACTAGAAGAGTGAAGCCACTGGCTAGAGAAGGGGTCAAGCATCCTTTCATTGTGTGGACAGACCACAAGAACCTGTCCTATCTACAGCAGGCTAAAGCCTTAGCCCTCGTCCAGGCTAGGTGGGCCCTCTTTTTACCCGTTTCAATTTTTGTGATCTCTTACAGACCTGGATCCAAAAGTGTAAAGGCTGATGTATATCACGGCGTATGATTGCTCCCAGAAGGACCGTTCCCAGATTCATCATCCCCAGAGACTGCATTCTAGCACCTATTTGCCGGTCCATCGAAGATACTGTGCGTGAGGCGCTACATGGCGCGCACATCCCT